>NC_086316.1:54965873-55291984 GCF_963924245.1 Chroicocephalus ridibundus
TTTGTTGCTAAATGCCCTGGAGCTGTAGGAAGCTCTGTCCTCTGGTATTTCACTTGGCCTGAAAAGAATTTACATGCAAACAATGTTAACTGAGGAACAGGAAACCTCTTGGATGTTTGGTTTAGACAAATGTTCCTTTCTTATAAGCATGTTCTTGGTAGAAAAGGATGTGGAAGAAACTGCATGTAGCTTGTAAAAGCCCTGACATAGTTTTGGAAAACACAAACACGTCAGAGAATTGAGGAGAGGCCATGCTAACAGCACTTCCCTTGACTCCAGAGGACAGTAGCAGCTGAAATTGCTTCAGGCAACTGTATGTGAGGGGAGAAGATTCAGCACATGATGACACCCTCAGTGTTAGACAGTCAGTACAGCAGTAGCTTCTCAATTTTCCTGAAACACCCCTGCTACACAGGCATGTGCTACACACAGACCTCCTAACATCTTCTACCTTCTACTTCCAATTAAGAAACCTACAACACCTACAAGTTCCCTTGCGGTCAGTTTCCCTGATGCCGCTGTCAGAATGGAGCCTTTTGCAAAAGATTCTTCTCCCTGTCCCATTTGTCAGGTAGGAACAGAAAAGGCATTTAATTTTTTTCATATGTTTGCTAGGGCTAATAACAGCTGAAGTAATTAAAGCAAATTTTGGAGAACAACAAATCTTTCTAATCCTTTTAACAAGAGGAAAGGCACAAAGTATTACTTCCTATGTCACATTATATATATGGTGTATATTAAGAGCCTCAGTCCTGCTCCAGTTAAAAACCTCATCTATGTTAGAAAAATCATCTATGATTCAAAACAAGTACCCATAACCAGTTTTGCTGCACAACTTTTAGCAGCTAGCAAAGAGCAAGACAACCTCTGTTCAGTACGACCACAAAAACATTTGCTGCATATATTCAGCAGCAGGCAGAGCAATAGACTTACGATTCTGTTTGGGGCCGTTTTGATCATGATCACAGTAGGTCATGCTTTCTGTTGTTATTCTGGATGGTACCCACACTTAATTAGCTGTCTCCTTTAACAATAAGATGGAAGTTGCAGGACTGTCTGATTACTTCAATGACATTCCCATTTGATGACCTGCACTTTTATGAAATTGAACCTCATTAAATCAAAGGTCCTTTTCTACGTTACGTTGTTACATATCCACTCCCTTCCCTGCAGGCACTTTCATTTGATGTTACTTTTATTCCATTATAATGCATTAAATTGCATTGCGAGTGTCAGAGTAGTCCTGCCACCTGATACTATTTTTGCCAAAGTTCCATTTTATCATTTACAAATTCTTGGTGTGCTAAAAACCCCAGTCGATTGAACATCCCAAAGGGAAGGAGATAAGGAAAAGTGAAAAGGGTGAGAAGATGAGATACGTAAATCCTGACACGCATGTTTATTTCACAGATTAATTATTGCAATTAATTTGATTTCCAGGGCTTTATAAGGTCAGCTGTATTTGCTGCAATTTATTTAGAACAAAACGGCCAGGTTTCAAACAGGCATCAGGCCTGCCTAACATATTACTTCCAGCCTCAATTTCTTCTGTTTCACATGGTAAATATTTTGATACAAAGTCCTGTAGTTTATTTTAAAATTATCCTTTTATAAAGGCTATTGTTGCTTGTTTAATCTGACATTACTGCACCAAGACATCTTAAGTGGGTGTCCAAATAATGATTCTGAGAAGAATTATCATTTAGTTTTTAAGTTTCACAAAGTAGTAAAATAGTTGATGTTGGGAGGTACCTCAACACATCATCTAGCGCAATCTTCCTGCTCAAGCAGGGTCAGCTACAGCAGATTGCTGAGGGCTGTGTCTTGTTGGGTTTTGAATATCTCCAAGGATGGAGACTCCACATTCTCTGGGCAGCCTGTCTCAGTATTCAACAACCCTCACACTAAAAAAAAAATCATAAAAAAAACCCTGGTCACAACAATTTAAGCTGTCCATTCAACCAGTTTTCAGTCTTCCTCACCGTCCTTCTTATATCTAGCCCACATTTCATCAGTTTGTCAGTAAGAATGTTACAGGACATGGAGTTGAAAACCTTGCTAAAGACAAGATGAACAGCATCTACTGCTCTCCCTTCACCCACCATGACAGTCACCTCATTGTAGAAATCTATGAGATTGGTCAGGCATGATTTCCCCTTCATAAATCCCTGATGACTACTCCAAATGACATCCCCATCTCTCCTGTAGGCCCGCGTCAGATACTGGGTCTCCGCAGAGCATATCTTCTCCAGGCTGAGCAACTCCAACTCTCTCAGCCTGTCCTCATAGCATAGGTGTTCCAGTCATCAGAGCACCTTCGTGGCTCTCTGCTGGACCCATTCCAACAGGTCCATGTCCTTCCTATGCTGAGAGCTCCAGAGCTGGATGCAGTACTCCAGGTGGGGTCTCACCAGAGCAGAGCAGAGGGACAGAATCACCTCCCTTGACCTGCTGGCCACGCTTCTTTTGATGCAGCCCAGTATGCGGTTGACTTTCTGGGCTGTGAGCACACATTGCCAGCTCATATCCAGCTTTTCATCCACAAACACCCCAAAGTCCTTCTCAGAAGGGCTGCTCTCAATCCATTCTCAGCCCAACCTGTACTTGTGCTTGGCATTGCCCTGACCTACATGCAGGACCTTGCACTTGGCCTGGTTGAACATCATGAGGTTTGCACGGGCCCACCTCTCAAGCCTGTCCAGGTCCCTCTGGATGGCATCCCTTCCCTCCAGTGTGACAAGTGTGCCACACAGCTTGGTGTCATTGACAAACTTGCTGAGAGTGCAGTCAATCCCACTGTCCATGTTGCCGACAAAGGTGTTAAACAGCACCGGTCCCAGTACTGACCCCTGAGGAATGCCACTCATTACCAGTTTCCACTTGGACATTGAGCCATTTACAGCAACACTTTGAGTGTGGCCATCCAGCCAATTCCTTATCCAATGTATAGGCATGCACCCTGCTGCTGTCTTACTTAAAGGGTGATCCCCTCTTGCTGTCTCAGATTGTCCTTCCTTAATAGCCTGTATCCATCCACTACAGCACGCCAGTCATGTGAGCTATCCCACCATGTCTCTATGATTCTAATGAGATCATAACTCTGTAACTGCACACAGAGCTCTAGTTCCTCCTGTTTGTTCACATTAGAGAGGCAGCAAGTCATGCTGATTTCACAGAAAGTTCATGAGAGCTTTCCATGTCTAGCTACCGTGCCTGGTAGCCACTTCCTGATATATGTGGATATGTTTGGGTGGGGGTCCCTTGTGCCCTGTTTTGTTGATTACAACATTTCTTCTGTTTACATCACCCCACACTCAAACCTTGTCCACTACTTCACACCATCTCTGCTGGTCATCCTCCCCCATTATACCTAATTCAAAGGTTTCCTTACAAGGTTGGCCAGCCAGCTGGTAAAGATGCTTTTTGTTCTGCTTGATCAGATATATCATATCTCTTACAAGCAATCCTCAATCCTCAGAGAGGTTTCTGTGGTTGTAAAAAACAAAACTGTGTTGTCAACAAGGTTTGACAGCCTCACAACCAATTTTTGACCCATGAGTATATTTGCATTGAAAAAGGATGAGAAATGCTAAAGACTAAAACTTTTGTCAAAGCTTTGTTCTCTACCGCAGGTCTCTGATGACAGCATAGCATTTGTTACTAGCTGTCATTTTCCATGAGGTTTTGAGTCACATGAGAAGACTGCTCCTGCTTCTAAATTCCCTGCATGTTGAACCATGTTGCTTTTCACATTGCTTGCTTTCAGTTTCTAATTTGTGCGTTGGGGGAAAAAAGTGTCCCTTCTGACATGGGAAATCAACCTAGCGAAACTACTGATACCATCTCTTTACAATGTAATTGTAACTGAGAGAATAGTTTAATTTCAAGCCAATTTAAAGAACACCAAGAAATCTCCAGGTTTAAGTAGTTGTGCATTTCAGAAGGGATACATACTCACACAGATCATACTGCGCTGAATGTAGCTGTGGCACTAGAAAGAAATACTGAGCTGAACTGGTAGTGGAGAGTTCTAAATGCTTACCATCACTCCTAGCTCCCTTCCCAAATATGCGTAGTCAGAAGAGAAAACTGTATTATGCTTTTGAGGTATGATGCAAACCGCATCATTCAGATTAAATTATGAACACATCTGATTTTAGTCTATCTAGTCTTATGTAAACTTGATATTGCATCTAATAATTTGGGTGGTGGCTTAGTATTTGAAAAAGAATGGGGAGAGACTGAGAAAGGAAGACACACAGCGAACAGGAAAGTCATCTTTGCAAAGAAAAGTTATGATTCCATTTAAAAGGAGTACTTTGTAGATCTCAGAAAAATACACCTTTTTGCCTGTCATGGACTAGAATAACTAGCTTCTGGAGATTCTGCACAGCAGTGGTACCCCATAAATCAAAAATATTTATTCTACACCAGGCCAACACTTGCAGTTGGCCCAATCAAATATCACGCTCATATCAAAAGAAAGACATTCCTTTTCCTTTTCTCCCAATTTCAGCAAGCACTTTGAGAGCCCACAGAGGCCTTTTTAAAGAGCAGTTGTAAGGAACCTTGCAAAAGCAGATCTAGGAGAGTGACGAACATCTGCTGCCTCTCAGAAAAGGCACGCAGGATGGTGCATGCTCTTGTCTAAGGGAATGCATGCAGACTGCAGAGTTAAGCGCGGCACCTTCCTCAAAGGGCTGTCCCCCCATATGGCAGCTCTGGCTCCAGAGGCAGTCAGACTATTCAGAACACGCAGAAGCAAGATAGATGAGTTGCAATTTACCTGGCACGGCTGTACCATTTCCTGTGCCCATGCTAGTCCTTCTGTCTCTCAGGCATGGAAAGTAACTGTTAATGCCTAAACCTGATGCTGTCTTTGGCCTTGAATCCACATGCAGAAAAGAGTAAGGTCAGATGGGGTTGTTTTCTGAAGCCCTGGGGGTCTGCTCATGTTCACAATTTCTTAAGGAAGGAGGGGGGTAGCAGATTAAGCACATTGCCCCTATGGCACTCCATCACAGAGCGGGGAGGCTTTTCAGCCCTCAGCAGAAAAGCAGAAAGAAGGAAACAAAAAACTTGGGCTTGAATGAGAAGATGAGGGCAACGAAAGCAGCTGCCAGAATTGAGCCCAAAGGCAGAAGGTCTGCTAGTAACAGACGGTAGTGACCAAAACACTGCTGGAAGGAGAGACCATATGCAGTATTTATTTATTTGAGGCTTAGCGGTTCCTATGTGTGCTCCTAGGAAACTTCTTCTAACCAAGGTTCCTTTGGATATGATTTTAATGATACTTGCCCATCTACACAGTTTCAGTTCTATATGAAGGGTCAGGTAAATGAAAGTCCATGTTAGTTAAAGCCTTCAAACAGTGTCTTATGTCTGGTTGGTCTTTAAGTTCAGAAAGAATGGAAGCACAATCATTGGTCCCCTGATCATCTACAGCAGCAGTACAGAAATATCCTAAGCTCCAATTCTCTGGCAAGAGGTCAGTTGATTACTAGATGGGAGAATATGAATGCTGCTTCTTTTCACTGGAGTATGTAAATCACACCCCGACATGGTAGAAAATTATGGTTTTCTTGGTCAATTAATAATATATTAAATATAATTTGTTGTTTAACTCCACCCATAATTTTCTTGTTCCATAGGTCTCTAATGAGGCTGGAGATGTCATACCAAGTGGGCTTGGGCTTCTGGAATGGGACAGCACAGGTTCTGTTGAATCCTTCCTTACAATTCTCACCCTGCAGTGGTAGAGATGTCGCATACAGATCTACTATAATTGATAGGTAAGATGATTTCAGTATAGTTGCATAGGTCTGTTTCATTATTTTAACTCATTAAAAAAGAATCAATTGAAAAAAATGAAATTTCTTATGCAATAGCCATCCTCCTCCTGAGACCAAGTATTTAAAGTGACATCATGCCATGCCTAACATGCATACCATTTTCTGTTTTAGTTTTATCCCAACTTCTTGCTTTTCTAATTTTTCTTTCCATTATCTTCTTTCCTGTGAGGAATCTCAAACCAACGTCAGTAAGAAGAATAGTAAAAAGTAATCAGTGGCTTGATAGAGTCTGAGAAAATAATAATGCTACCATAGGAAACAATAATGGTATTTTGTATTTAATTTACTACTTCTCTTCCAATGTGGTTTGGAGATAGACTTACTTACAGGTCGCACTCCAGAAATACTGTATCTAAGTGGTGGACATGGCAACCATTTAAAGCATGCAAAACTCAACAGGACCTCTCAGTGGGAATTCAGAATAGCTTTGCAATTCAAATGACAGGTATATTTCACATTGGCAGAATGTAATTTCACTGTCTGGAATTTGGCCAAGATATCAGGGTCATGCTCTTATTCTTACAAAAAGAGTCTTGGGATTTTTAATCATCTCAAGCAGTTGGGAGCTTGGTTTTATTCCTGAATTAAATTTAAACACTTCCCTCAGGACCCTGAAACAATGCTGAAGCACCTGTTCAGTAAAGGTTCAGGCAAATAAGCATGTCGTCTGATTCTAACGCTACCTTCACTTGCTGAATTTTCATGCATGATGCCATTTCCTATCCAAGCCATTACCAGGTGTGACCATGCTGTGCGTATGAGATCTGATGACAGCAGCCCAGCATATCTGCAAGCAGAGGAAGCACATGCTGGTGATTATTTCCCTGCCTTCCACACCTAACTAAACCTTTATTTACTGAGGTAATGAGAATTATTGAGACTGAGACTGAGAATGTGCTATTAGCAGGAGTCTCAAAAAAAGCTCTGTACCTCCAGTTTGGCTAATCAGTACCGGCATAAACAAAGTAGCAGTGCAGTCACACAGAGCAGAACCAAGATAGCACACGCAGTTTAATGCTGACAAATAGCACAGCATATTTTAGGGCAAAGAATAAAAAGTGGAAATATTTGTCAAATGGAGAGGATCTTCAGCATACTGAACAAGAGCCCTTTTTGCAATAATATGAGGAAAGGCCCCCAAGCCATCAGCGCAATGTGCAGCTGTATGATGAAGGGAAACAGAAGGATGGGTTGTACTGCTGGAGGAATACATTATCAATCAAAGCAAGGGCAAATCCAGGACACCTTCTGGGAAAAGGCAAGTACAGAGAAAAGTCTCCTCCCTCAAGCTTCCCACCTCTTTCACTCATTAAATCCTTTATTAAAACCTTCATTTTTGGTCATTCTTTCTTGCAAGACTGGAGATCAGCCCATAGCTAACACCTAGTTCCATCTCTGTTGTTATTCATAGAGAAAAATCTGCATTTTGGGGTGTCGATTGCTCAGCCCGCATGGTACCAGGAAAAGAGTGGAGAACATTTTAATCAGTTTTAAAAATACATTAAACTAAGCCAGTTTCAAAATTAGCCTAGTTCCGTGCACTGCAGAAAGGCTTTGAGGAAGGAGACTGGGAAGGTAGAAAGAAAAGTGACTGCTGGTACACCTTAACTGAGCTATATAGTCACACGTGACTGAAGAGCAAGTCTGCCTTCATCTGCAGCGCGGGGCAGTAAACTGATCATAACTTGAAGGAAACAGGAATGCATAGTAAGGGAGAATGGTTGAACAGATTTTTTCCCAGGAATAAAGAGGTAGTAACTTCACTGGGTAAGGATGGGCAGGAGGGAATGAATCAAGCTGTCTTAGTTAGAATGTTTTGCCCGATCTATCAAAAGGGACACCTCGTTGCTAGTACATGTTAGATTTGTTAAGATGGGCACTTACATATTCATCTCCCTGGCATATACTTAGCCTCCCAAAAGAAAGGAAGGCAAGAAGATGTATGAGTGAAGTTTGAGTGTAAAGAACAACAGGCAGTAAATATTTGTATGCTGATAAACTGAGTCCATTAAGAAAGTCCCACAAGGGAAGGAAAAGTGTTGAACTGAGAAAAAAGGAAGAGGAACAATGAGGAAAAGAATACATTGTATGGCAAATTTAGGTCCATGACCTAAATCTTGGGTGCCTAATACACAGCAGCCACATGCAATTTGCTTCAGGCTCAGAGACTACTCTGCAAAATACAGAGTTAAATGGAGCCTGACAGAGGGCAAATCATACAGATTACGGACCAACAGAGCATTAGTCTGGTGATCTTGCACTGTAATTGGGTATCAAAAACATTTACACAGTGATCTATACTGAGTATATAACTTTACATTATACATGTGCATTCAGGACTATCAAAGCTGGGAAAATGCAACAGTCTCCAGAATTTTTATTTCCAAAAACTTTTATTTCTTTTAGGAAAAACAAGCAAAGAACCCTAGCATAACAACACCAAAACCCTCTACCCACTGGCTAAAAAGACACTACTAGGAAGCTGGCCCAGCTGTGAGCCACTGGACATATCTTAAAATGCCAGTGATAGAATCATAGAATCGTTTGGGTTGGAAGGGACTTTTAAAAATCATCTAGTCCAACCGTACTGCTATGGGCAGGGTCATCTTCCACTAGATCAGTTTGCTCAAAGCTCTGTCCAACCTGACCTTGAATGCTTCCAATGATGGGGCATCCACAATTTCTCTGGGCAACCAATTCCTATGTCTCACCACCCTCATCATAAAAAATTTCTTCGTTATATCCAATATAAATATACCCTCCTTCAGTTTAAAACTGTTGCCCCTTGTCCTGTCCCTACAGGCCCTGGTCCTTCACCTTCTTTCTCATAAACCCTCTTTAAGTATTGAAAGGCCACAATAAGGTTTCCGTGGAGCCTCCTCTTCTCCACGCTACACAACTGCAGATTTCTCAGCCTTTCTTCGTAGGAGGGATGTTCCAGCATTTTCGTGACCCTCCTTTGGACCTGCTCTAGCAGGTCTGTCTTGTAATGGGGACCCCAGAGCTGTATGCAGTACTCCAGGTGGGGTATTTTGAGAGCAAAGCAGAGAGGGGAGAATCACAGAACTGCTGGCCACATTTCTTTTTATGCAGCCCAGGATATGATTGGCTTTCTGGGCTGCAAGCACATGGTGCCAACTCATATCCAATTTTTTGTCCACTACTGTCCCCAAAGCCTCTGTGCAGAGCTGTTCTCAATCCATTTCCTGTGTGCTTTCATTGGTACTGATACTCATACTGTGCCGCAACTCAGGCGCAGGACCTTGCACCTGGTCTTATTGAACTTCGTGCTGTTCACATGGGCCCACTCCTTAAACCTATCAAGGTATCTCTGCATGGCATCCCTTCCCTTAAGCATATCAACAGCACCACTCAGCTTGGTATCATCCACAAACTTGTTGAGGGTGCACTCAATCCCACTATTTATGTCAATAATGAAGATATTAAAGAAGATATTAAACAGTACCAGCCCTGGTATGGACCCTTGATGGACACCACTCATTACTGATTTCCACTTGGAGATTGATCCATTGGCTGTCTCTAATCCCTTCCCTATCTGCCATATGCTTTGACATGGCTTCCGGGAGGTTTTGTTCCGTTATCTGGGGTCCTCTTTTTTGCTTTTTTTTGAAAATGGTTCTGAAATGACCTTTTCTCCAGTCTCTGGGGATTTCATCTGACTGCCATAACTTTTCAATTTTGATAGAGAGCGGATTAGCAACTGTGACTATTCCAACCAACAAAATAAACCATCCAACCTACTCGTGAGAAGCCTAGCAGTCCTAGAATTAACTTTGGACAAGCAATTAATGAGCTCCAAACAGTGGTACTGACAATTTTCCTATTTTCTGTTGCTAACAATATCTTCTTGAAAGTCACATCAATCAGTGAAGCTGGAAATATTAAGATTTCTGGCTTACCTAAATTGGTTGAGGTGAACAACCTCTGTTCCAAACAGGGCAAATCTCACCCTGCTTTTTGGAAGTCCAGGAAAATGCATGAAGGGTTGCAATCCTAGTCTGGGCCCTGGAATGCTTGCAGCTTGTTTCTGCCTCCCATGCTACGTAGACGGAGCCAATATAGTGGCTTCCTTGGAGTATATAAGGCACTTCAGCAGGACTTTCTCTGATGGCCAGAGAGCAGGTGTGATGTCAGCTGTGAAGGCCTATCCCCACATAGAATGTGGGAGCCCTCATTTAGGAGATTATTCTCTGCCTAGTTCCTCAACAATTTTTCAGACCCGTGCAACAACTGGCATGATCTTGTAAAACATCTGGAATTGCAATGCAATTGGCAATGTGCAGAGCTACTTGCTGCACGACCCTCACATTGTGAACAGTTTCAGCAGTGCTTGAATACATTTCTCACTAGATCACTGGAATATAAGGAACATCATTAACTGCCTAATTTTGACCAGCTTTCTAAAAAGCTCTCTAAATAGTGGCATGCCGGGCCATACCACTGCTTAGCACTTCAGTACAAGTGGTCAGTCACTGTAATAACATTAGCCATGAAAAATTCACTTCGTATTAGTGACTATGACATTGTGTACAATTCCACAGAAGTTAGAAGTTACTCATTTGTTTTCCTGATGGACACCTTTGAAATTCTCTGTAGCGTGCATTTTCCAATTATCCTGACAGTCTGTGACGTAAATAGAGACTTCTCTGTTAAAAAGAAACCCCCCACCCACCACGCTGCCTGAAGCAAAAAAATGTGGACATGTGTACACACGCACACAGAAGAAAGAAAACAAAGAAGGGGTTGCATTGCTTATTTTTCATCCATATAAACAGTTCTTTTGTGCTGTCAGATCCAATAATCGACTCCAAGCTGCTGCCCTCTTCTCCATAATCCCTTCATGAATCAAAGGAAGGAAGAAGACAAGTAAAAAACCACCACAGTCCCCTGGCAGTTTTTGCTACTTAGCAGCTTTTTTTTTCAGAGAGAAACACTTTGCCCAGGAATGTACTGATGTCTCCTCTCTCTTTGAACATCTTCACAGGCTCTCTTCCATCTTTATCATCAGGCATGAGTGTCTATCTTCACCCTCAGTGCTTCTCACAGTCTAATACCACCTGATTGATATGAGGTATGTAGATCAGTAGATCATCTCATCCAGCCTGGTCCATGACATATCCTTACCTCACAGTTGCTACATTTTGAAATACACATTTTCCTACTTTTTTTCCCATGCTGCTCCTCAAATGGGGCCAAAGCTTTCCCATAAGGATCCATAATGCCACTTCCTTATCAAATTTCAACTACACTCTGCAACATGCACTTAAATTTTGCTTATCTTTCCCTGCCATCAGAAAAAAACCCACAAAATACTTTGTGCTGCAGATGTGCTGTGACTATCACCCCTCATCCTTATTGTGTCATTGCTTCCTTGTATTCTTTCATGTGCCTATGTCCATTCAGAGTGTTGTAAGTCCTTTGAGGTAAGAACCAGCATTTTGCTTTTTGTTTGTACAATGTCTGAAACAATGAGGCTTCAGTCTGTGACAGTAGGGTAATAAAAATAAGCAAATAAATAACGACAGTTTAAGAGATGTGAAAATCCCTTTCTCGAATTGTTATACCTTTGCTATGGGTAAGATATGAGTAATGACTGTCAAAAAGAGAAAAATGTCAGCAACATAATATTCCTTTTCCATGAAAGAAGACAGTATAAAATTTCTTTTTTCTTTTACCTTTTTTCATGATGAATACTGCATATTTGGCTATTCTTTCTTTCTAAGGTGTTCCCTGCAGCCCCAGGAGGATGAAGGTAGTGTGGAAAGACGCTTGGAATACATAGAGGGAACTGATCTTTTGCGTAGGAAAGTGCTGTTTTAACACACTTTTTGGAACAGAACTGAACCAGACTGAAAACACTATTTATATATTTTTTCCTAATCATCTCCTTCAGGACATCAAAGATATAGAAATAATTGCTGAAACTGGAAGTAGGAAAGAGCAATTTCTGCCACTGGGATTATAAGGTGTTTAAGAATTCATTTCCTTTCAAAAATTTCAAACCAGCAATTAATAAGCTATATATGGTAATTTCACTTTCTTAACCATTGTCAATATTTGGAAGCTTCTTTTATAGATTTGTGATTAACTTCTAATTATAAACTAATTACACTGTTCGTAGTAATAGAGGATCTTGTGGGTTGACAGAGAATCTATAAACGATGCCCAGGAGACAGCAGCGGATTTAATACATTCCAGTCTTGTCATCTCCTTATACTAACCAAGAAAGCCTCAGGACACCTACTGCTCGATCTTGGGAGCTATTCTTGCCTCCATTAAGAAACTGAGAAAAAATTTCAGCTGCCAGCAAACGACATAGGTGAACTTTCTGCTTCCTTCAAGTTTAAGCAAGGTGATAAGAAGGAAAAAAAATGGAACACAATGACAGACAGCAGTAGCACAAATGAGTTGCTGCTTTATGTGGTAAGGAATGGATTCAGTGTGTCTGCCTGAAAAAAGTCATCATTCGGCCTGCCTATTTCCTAAGAAAATAAAGCTGAAGGTTTAGAACTGGGGATGACATCTCTAGCAAGGGTGGGATTCAATCACATTTTGTGTATTATTTTCTACTTTCTTCCTTGTTACATCACTTATTTTATCCACTGATATGTTCTCTTTTATTTTGTAAATATTTCCACCTACTGCTGCTCACTCTCCATTTCCCTAGAAAGGTTTGCTATCTCTAAAACTTAAGTTTTGTTTCATGTTTCAATTAGGTTAACTATAAATACTGCAGTATTTTGCTGCTGTCATTGCATCAAAATACAAAATCATTGCCCTGCAGCAGTGTACAAATGGTTTGCCATTTCTGTCTGCGCAACTCATTTTTTTCATCCCCTACGTTTGCAAAACGTAGATTTTGCAACCTGGTGTGATTACAGCCCTCCTCAGGCTGAAACTAAGCAGTGGATGGTCAAAGGGCAGGCTCAGCAAGGACAGGGAGAAAATCATCTTTGGGAAGGGAAGACCCAAAAGATATCTGATATGTTCCTAAAAAGCTCAGAGGAAGCCTTGTAATAGTAATGTAATAGTAATGGATCAGGTGTAATAGTAGGTTTCATGGGCTAGCATGCACACACACTGGGAGACTGATAAGGAAGTTAAAGACCTGGAAGTTATGTCCAGAGTTCTGGGAAAACAGGGACAGTCAAATTGAAACAAGGCACATACAGAGTTTTACCCTCTGTAGCCTGCTCTCCAAATCACATGCTTCCCACAGGACAAACTCCACCAACGTGCAGCGACAAAATTAGATGCAATGCACAGTAAAGGCAAGTTAAAAGTAAAAATGTCAAGTTAAACACATGTAAAGTGTTTTTGATGCAGTTGCCCTTCCTGGGGCCTGGAGATGCAATAGGGCTCCATCTCTGTGCATCTTGCTTACCCCAATTTAGATCAGGGCTGTGCCTTGGATCCAGATTAAAAGCAAAGGGTACACATATTGTGGGGGTTATGTTTTCAGCCTGGCACTTCATCTGTGAGATTTGAAAAAATCCCACACGCCTAATGGGCTGATCACACTGAGACTTTTACACTTGGCTCATTGCTATGGGATTAAGAACAAATGCCTTGCTCTTACTTCGTAGGGAAAAATGTGTTAAGTCTTGTCTTGGTTGAGACATCACCAGCTCTGCTAAGATTTGAGCAAGCACAGATATATCTGACTCACAACACTCTTTCTTCTGTTCTTTGACCACCAACAAAACAGTTCACTCCTGTGAAGTATATTAGTTTGGCCTCTTTAAAATAACAAGCAGATGCTGCTTATCAGTCACATTTAATTTAGATTAGTACTACCTCTTTTTTCTTTTCTCCGGATGTCAAGAAGAACAGCTAAATGTGTTTTAAGGAAAAGACAAAAAGTTTTAGTGCCATAAGACTAGTTCAAGCATAGGAGAAAGAGTTTGAAAGTGCCTGGGAGAAAGAGTAGACTCTGAACACTTTCGGTTCAAATGCTTCAATTCTTTGAGTGTATCTAATAGTCACATCAGTGTCCCTGAGCACCCCTGGACATCCCAGACCAACTGCTGTACTCCCCTCAGCCCACTTTGGTATTTCATCTGATGAGATCATGAGAAAGTAGACACCGAAACATGGTCTCTATGACCTTTTCACTTCCATGGGACCAAGGGCAAACTCAAACAGGAGTCTCATCCTGTACACTCTGCCTGGCAGATTTCTCTGCTGTCAACATATGTCCTATCAGTAGGTCTTTCACATTCCCTTGCTGCAGGTAGATTGGCTATTATCACTGTCACAGTTGTCTGGAAGCAAAAGGACTATTGACCACTCAGGAAAAAAACTCAAATGTAACCAGAGGAGTAGAAATAGATGTGTGAAGGGGAGCAGAGAAGAAAGATGGGCTTTTATATGAGGGGGAAAAGAATGCTATGTATAATTACTTTGGCGAAAGGGAGTAATACAACCAGTTAGGCAGAAGGGACGGATATGTTTTAAAAATAGTAGGGAAAAAAAAAGTAATTCAGAAGAGGGCAGACCTTTATTTTTCATCTGTCTTCATAATGGCCTTCTGCTGTCTAAACTGGAGAAATTTTTAAAAGCCTGATATAGATACAGATATCACAGACATTGTCACAGAGGAATTTGGGATGGAGAATCTGCAAGAGATCTCAGTGGCATAAAAACTGAAATTTATTCTCTAGGTGGAATTGGAATAGCAAGCCAGTTGTGATTTATATTCTCTCACTCAAAGACACAACATACATGCATGCTCTGTACAAAGCCTATTCACAGTTATTCATGTCATAAGTTCAGCCACTACCATCACCAGGGACCTAGGGAAGTCAGGCCCTGACCGCAGTCACGTGGTACTCCTGATCCCAGGCTGGTAAAACAGCTTCCTCATGCCTTGCTTCCGCCTTGTGGGCAGCCTTCTGCATGGTGTGAGGCACCCATGGATTTGTTACCCTGAGGCACCACTGTCTTCCTTATTTATTTTTTTTTTATTTACATGGTCTGCATGAGCCACCAAAAGCCTCAATGGCCACAGTCTTCGACTTTCTACATTACTAAAGTGAATTAGTGGTTGTTACCTTCATCTTTAATTGTTCCAAGCTTGTCACTTCTTGCAGGAATGTAAAACTCTTAATATTCATCTGTACTTCTTTTCTTCTCCTTGTGTCATACCTAACCACTACAACAGGGCCAGTATAGTCCATATAGGTGTCCCTTCCCCATGACAATTGTCCATACTTTCGCTTATTTTGCCTGTGAATCTCAAAATCATATAATGTTAGAGCTGGGAAGATGTCATCAAAGTATCACTTGTCTGAGCAGGGCTTTTGTGTAGGCTTCTCCCGAGGACAGATACGTACAGCCTCTTAAAAACTGTTGCCACACCCATCTATAAATACCCCACATAGCTGGATCCTCATCCTCCGAGATTATTCCACCATCCCAGTAGTCATGCAAATTACTCAGTATTTAGAGGGGTGATGAACTGGCAGTTGGCACTTGCTCACAGAGCATTGGCTCAGAGTCAGTTTGCAATAGCTGAGAGCAACAAGGTGGGATCTGATTCAAACTACAGATGCTCAGTCAAGATTGAGTGCTGCACCTGTGACACAAGATAATATGTGAGGGTAAACCTGGAGAGTAATTAAAACATAAATCCACCTAAAAAGTGTCTCTAGAGCTAGATAGAGTGCCAATTTGAACTAACAAAATATTGGAGAGCACAAGCACCAGTTGGCGTAGTGCATGTATGCAACGCAAGCACTGTCTCAACACTCTCAACTCTTATTCTTTCCAAGTGTGAAAAATATCTATGCTTCTTCTATCAAAATGTTCAGTATAGCCCCACTGAACATCCAAAGCAACAGAACTTCAGCTTTCAATCTTCACCAGTACTATATTTGAAGCACTGCTGTATGCCTCCTTAGGGACCAACTCCCCAGGTCCTAAGAAATCTGGTGTTAAGAATTGTCCATCATTTGCATAATGTGTTCTTCCTCTCTAGACTGAGAAACTACAGCTTCCTAAATCCTGCAGATGTGCCTGTTCCGCGTGACTGTGGAAGGCACTGAAAGATTTGTGCTTATCCTGATAACTTCTTTTCGTGGATAGTTCACTCTTGTAATCTCCTTTGCTTAGGAAGTTTCATTGCAATGTTTAAACATAGATCTTACCGACAACTACTTGAAGAACCTTTATCCAAATGGATCATAATGCACTTGTCAATGTACAACCAGTAGGGAAGAAATGAAACTTCACTTTTACAATATTTGGTTCTGGGACCTGCTCTTGCCCAGGACCTGCTCTTGCCCTTGGACACATAGGATAGCTCTGTTTTCTGATACATTACATAGGGGAATAGGCAGCCACAACTGGCTGAAGTGAAAAAAAAAAAAACAAAAACAGCAGACAGAGACATATTTTTCATCTCTAATCACAAACATATTCAAACTTGTTTTTCCTGTGAATATCCTCCTAAACTGAAAGATGAAGAGACTGCAGTGTCTGATCAACAGTGGTCCACTTGTTTATAATGGGGTATTGCATGTTTTGAATTAGAATCAGCGATAATATATGAGCTGCAAATCAGTGGGACAAAAAGTCCTATCTTAATGAAATGTGGTGGTATCATGAAAAAAAAAAATTAAAAACTAGTATTAAAGAAAAATACCATGAGAAGCTGGCTAAGAAAAATCCAATTTATGACACATTGAAAGCTAGTCAGAGGCAACGCCAATGTTGAGGTGGGCAAATCTATATCTACTAAAAAAGCCAACGAGAGCTACATTCTTAAGGTTCCACAGCTAAAGACCATATCTCAGACAGGAGATGTGATTCTAACAAGTATTCTGTTTCTGACACTGGGTAATATCATATGTTTAAAGCCAAGTAAGAGAGCAAAGGCAACATGTACTGACTGTGCCCCAGTAACACTACCCATCTTCCGGTAATCCGTAACATACATTTTTGAAGCAGAAATGATGCCACAGTACTTGGCAGCCCTCTTTGGCTTTTTCACTTGGGAATTTTTCTAAATGCCTTTTGTACCTATAGAGGTCTTGAGCAACCTAAATACCCTGTGACTGTGAAGTCTGCAGCCTAACTGCCTCCTGTCGGAAAGGGTGATCCTTTTGTGGGTCGCCAGCCTGGCACCTGAAAGGTTTGCTTGCTACCGGTTTCCTGTACTGGGAAAGAGGTACAATAGGATGGTAAGTTAGTAAGGGAAGTTGCCACAGAATCGAGTGCCAAGGCACAGATTAAAGTGAACTGTGCAATCACGTGCTTTGGATATGTTTGATTTATGCAGCTAAAGCCAATGCTTTCATTTTAACACCTGCATTTGTTTGCACTCACAGAGAAAGTTTGAGAAGTGAAACAGAGATTTCACATGAAAGTGGCAATGAGAAGAAAGTTTCAGAAATATTTGCTGGCAGAAGTATAGCTATCTGCTTAAAACATTCCTCAGATCAAATTCTTATTGGCAGAGGACAGCGGGCTGAGAGACAGGCTGTTCGGGAAATGACTAAGCAACAATGGCAAACTAAACTGAAAGTGCAATTAACCCTGGATGCCCTTACCCAATGATACAGAGAAATGCAAGATACAACTGATTTATTGTAAGAGAATTACAAATATAAATTACATAAACCACAAGGAAAATGTGTACTGTGATGATCACCGGGAATGCCTGGGGTTCCAAGCTTTTGTTATATTCCAGTGTGTATGGGAGGAGCATTTGAAATCATTCTGTAGAAATCAGTGTTATTGTGACAAACAAGGAAACTCGGTACCTCAAAGTTTTGTTTGATGGTGTGAGATCTTCATAACCTGTTTACCTGTTAACAGTGAGATACAGTGCTCAAATGTATAAATATATTGGGTAAGCATTTCAGAGCACTGTGCTAAATAAAGCAATATACTTCAGTGAATCCTAGCAGTGACAGGATGAGACAATACAACAATTTTGTCTTCTGAGGAAATCTGAAGGAAATTATAGAGTGTGAAAATACATGCTCAGAAGGTACAGAGTCAAGAGTTATCAATTTATCAATCACACACTTGCACCGTTTAATGAGAGTTCCTGAGACAGACTTAGCTAAGATGTGTGTGGCTTGATTCATTTTCTGTCATATTCTGAAAGAAAAGAAAGAATTCAACTAGTGTGAGCAAATTATAATTTAATTTCATCCATGTGACTCTGAAAATTAACTTTTAGTTTCCATTTTTCAGGGATGTATAGTATTTGCCCATGTAAATAGTGCTAATGAATGTTGTTAAACAGCCTTTCGATATTCAGTTCACCAGTTCATCAGGGACACATATATTCTATTTGAGGAAAGTGAAATATAGATCATTTCTGTATTACCTTTATTAACATAGCAGTATGGGGTGTATATTTTGAACCTGGGCTAATCATTTCTGTTAGGGCTTGTGCTAGTTGTTTTTCAATGGAAAAATTCAAGCTGTTGATTTTAAAAGCTGTTCTTCACACTGAGTAGATAAGGATGCATAAAAATTCAAAATACTCAACATAACATAGCGAAATCCTTATCCTATTTCTAAATAGTCCAGTCAGATGTCACCACTATGTTACAGATGAGGTTCCTGTGGACATACAGAGGAGTTCAAAACAGGGCATAGACAAATTAATGGGGGTCCCCAACAGATGTTCAGTAACAAATGGTTTATTTATTTTTAAATGAAAAACAAAAACAAAAAACAAAACCAAATTTTTAGCAAAATTGCACAATATTTTTTAACCAGAAGACCTTGTAAGACAAATCTTTAAAGTCCCATCCATTAAAGGAGGAGGCCAAATCTGCTGAAATAAAGGTTCCGTTGCTCAGGCAATATCCTATTCAACAACTTGGAAACAGCTAGCAGAAAAAAGCTTTGGTGAGATAATCCTGTGAAACACCAAGGACACATATATTACACTGGCTTCAGGTCATAAAACAGATTTCCTGATGTCTTGAGAGAAAATTATTTGTCTCAGTATTTTCAGATACTTATGATCTTTTTGGGTGAATAACGGGGTTGGGTTTGGAGATGTTCTTGACGACATCCAAATCTGACAAAAATTATTAATACGGAGTTTATGCTGTGTGCTATTGAATTCCCTTGCATTCCCTTCCTGTAGGAGTTCACTGTGGTGTTATAGAAAGTAAATATTTGGAAACTATTCATATGGAATATCAGTGAAACTTCTGTTCTATGTTACACAAATATAATTCCAAGGTTATTGCTTGGCAGTGTGTTGTTAAAAACTAGAAAAATCTATCAATATAAGAGGGGGGGAAAAGGAGATATTAATGAGATACTGAAGAAAAGTTAATATATATTTCTTTAACCCTGTAAATATGCATGGTGTTTAAAAAAATGGAAATTCAAGTTCTTTGGGCTGGGGACTTCATATAATTTTGTGTTTTCCCATTGTGTAGCGTGATGTTAGGCATTGATTGGTCTACAGCTATGACCACGTAGGTCAGATAATACTAATATAAATGACAGCATGGCTGGACAATATTCTTCTTGTCTTCTTATAGCACAATTCTTAAATGTGTGGGAAATTAGTTGAATACATCAGCAAATTCAAAAGGTAAGTTTTCCAGTGCACAGTGGATTTTATGCACAGGTTGTTCAGAACCATACCAGTTCTTTGCAATGTTAAGCATCAGTGAGCCAGATTTACAATCTGAAGTCTGTATTTCACCTCCAAAGGCAGTGGGACTTGTATATCCTTCACCATAATATTGTGATCTCTTGCTGGTTTAGTTAGGTATTTCCTCAGAGAAGCAGCACTTGTAAATACAGTGTATCTCCTAATTTATGGATTCTATCTGGCTAATGTTTTTCCACTCCTTTTACCATACACATACCTAGCAAAGGTTGCACTGCCTTTCAGTTAAAACAGAGGCCTGCCATGTCTCTGCTTTATTGACCTGCAGTAGGTATTTTTTTTGTTGTTGCCATTCTTGGTTTCTACTGAGAAGAACAGTGACAGGGTTTTTTTCATTTCTTTTCATTTTGGCACAGAACTGAAACACAAAAACCAATTAGTTTCATTAGCTTAAACCTGATAGCTAGTAGTCAAATTGAATACATTTTCATATTCTTCATATATAGTGCAGAAAGTGCACTATTACACCACATCCTGATCTATATAGAGGCTGAAAGAGAATTCTATCATATCATCTTGCCTTCGGTGTAATTAGATTGGCAGAAAAGACTTTTTCAACGTATCCAAACAGAACACGTTTTCCAAACTTATTCCAAAGCTTAGTCTTCAAACACAGGAGAGAGATCATCACAAAATAAGTTCAAATGTACATGTAGTCCAAGGACCTCAAAGATATTAATAAAAGCAAATTGATTTGTTATTTATTAACTAAGGACAACGGAATATAATCTATATCTGAGATATCTGCCATGATTTCTTTCTTTATATCTATCTATCTATCTGTCTGTCTGTCTGTCTATCTATCTATCTGTCTATCTATCTGTCTGTCTATCTATCAGAACTATAGCTTTCAAATAATTTTTCATTTTATTTTTTCCTAACTGGGTACATATTTTGCTACTCATGAAAAGACAGACCCCTGAGGTGAAGATTCTATTTAAAACCATAATGTAGTATTTTACGTATTTATATTTGTTCATGGAACTGACTTTATTTGAAGATCTGAGATACTTAGCTTTACAAGTACATAAAACTCCTGCACTTATGAATATTGGAAGTCAAATCTGTTTCTGGTCCAGGACTAAGTTTTGTCCAACCTTGTTGTAGTCCAGTGTAATTTTGATGCAGGAAAGAAAACATTCCTCTAGGAATTTTATTTAAAGAGTGACAGCTGTTTGAGGATACTTAGGTGCTTAGAATATCAAAACAAATCCTAGGAGAACTGGATTAGTGAGCAGAGGACAGGTTAGCAAGTCCGAACTAGATGATGAGTATAGGATTTCATGTGGTTCTGAAATTTTTTACATGGATTTTACATCTAGACATGTGCTGTCAACTTGCACATGTGTAGAATATTATTTTAGGCAGTGGACATTTACTTTATCTTTTGTCTTTCGTTTTCTTTTCATATCCAAGTTACCTTACTCCCCCCCAGCTGTGAATACGTCTCATGCCACATTTTCAGCACCCTTTTAGTAGTCACCTTGATGACAAACATCTGCGATATTCCTGCAAAATGAATGTGTTATAATGACCCAATCAATAGGAAATCACTGCACAGGCTACGATATTGTTGAATTAATCTTTTCATGTATGCCTTTCCAAGTTTTATGCAGTTTTTAAACATACATGAATTAAGCAGGAAGAAAGGGACACAATGTTATGGCAGTCAATATTCCATTAAAAAGAATCTCTACTAAGGCTTTTCTAAGTGCAGAATCAGTATCTTGTTTTGTACCATAAAATTTTCACAAAGTAGCCCTGTGAAATTCAAGAAAAACATATGCATATGTACACTGTTTCTCTGACATATGAACTAGAACCGGCAGAATTCATTGAGTAATACACTGAGATAATTAGAAAATATTTATTAATTTTATCATACAATATTTAGTGAACTGGGTGATGCACACTAAAGCCAATAAAGACTATATTAAGAATACTTAAAGACTGTTGTGGTTTGGGCCAGACTGGCCACTGAGATGAATGACAGAAAGGTTTGAAGTCTGAAGAAAAACAAATGTTGTTCTTTTCTTTCAAAAAAGCGTAAAGGGCAGTGATGAAGTTAGAGATTCACCACTCCAACTTCAGAACCCAGAAAGATATGGGGGGAAATTGAAAAAATCTTGTGGTAAATGCTTGAAAGATAAAAACAGATGAACGGTGACATATACAGGTTCACCAAAAACATGGGGTTTCAAACCACTCAAGTTTCTCAAAGTGTAGCAGGCCTTTTTCATCAACAAATAGAAGAAATAGTCGGTAAAAAAATATCTTGACTTTAGTCAAATTTTTTGACCATATCTTCCATGGTGTTTTCTAATAGAGTCTGAGAATGCTTGATCTGTTTATACATGTTATTCTCTGTTTGACAACATGCCTGGAAAGTCATAAATATGTCAGAATTAAAAGATACACTGCATAGGTTTCCTGTCTTGGATCTGGACTTATTCAGTATTTTATGAGTGGCATGCGTGGTCTAATAATAAAAGTATCCTTATTTAATTCTGTGGTGGGTTGACCTTGGCTGGACATCAGGTGCCTGCCAAGCTGCTCCATCACTCTCTCTCTTCGTCTGGACAGTGGAAGAGAAATATGACAAAAAGCTCATGGGTCGATTTAAGGACAGGGGGAGATCACTCACCAATTAACATCACGGGAAAAACAGACTCAACTTGGGGAAATTAATTTCATTTATTGCAAATCAAATCAGAGTAGGGTAATGATAAATAAAATCAGATCTTAAAACATCTCCTCCCCCCCCCCCAACTCCTCCCTTCTTCACGAGCTCAGCTTTACTCCTGATTTCTCTACCTCCTCCTGCTGAGTGGCACAGAGCGAATGGGAATTGCAGTCAGTTCATCACACGTTGTCTCTGCGGATCCTTCCTCCTCACACTCTTCCCCTGCTCCAGCATGGGGCCCTCCCACAAGAGGCAGTCCTCCACAAACTTCTCCAGTGCGGGTCCTTCCCACAGGGTGCAGTCCTTCAGGAGCAGAATGCTCCAGTGTGGGTCCACCACGGAGTTACAAGTCCTGCCAGCAAACCCGCTCCATCACGGGCTCCTCTCTGCACAGGGTCACAGGTCCTGCCAAGATTCTGCTCTAGTCCAGGCTTCCCACGGGGTCACAGCCTCTTTTGGACGCACCCATCTGCTCTGGAATGGGACTCTCCATGGGCTGCAGGTGGATAACCCCACTCCACTGTTAACCCCTATGAGCTGCAGAGAATCTCTTCTCTCATGCATGGAGCCTCTCCTCCCCCTCCTTCTTCAATGACCTTGGTGCCTGCAGAGCTGATTCTCTCACATATCCTTACTCCCCTCCTCCAGCTGCTGTTGCACAGCAGTTTTTTCCCTTTCTTAAATACATTATCAGATGTGTTGATGCCCTCTGTTGCTGATGGGCTCAACTTTGGCCAGCAGCACATCCTTCTTGGAGCCAGCTGGCACTGCTCTATCAGACAAGAGTGAAGCTTCTAGAAGTTTCTCACAGAAGCCACCCCTGTAGTTCCCCCACTACCAAAACCTTGCCACGCAAACACAATTCAAATTCAGAGATAACAGTACAGATATGTTGGAGAATGAAATTTAAATATAAAGTTATCCTAAAAAATTTGAGAACTGGTCTGGCAAAGTGAATTCATCCATAATGAATTCATTGAGGGTAACTTCATGAACTGCACTGCTTTTATGATTCATTAAGTTAACTACCTGGCACAGACTTAGGCAGGATCTGCAATAACCAATTAGATAGTATGTAGAAAACGATTTAAGAACAATAGTGGATCAGAAGTTGTACACAAGTAAGCCATGCCAAAGTGCTTCAGCAAAAGTATATCTTAACCTGGGATGCTTTAGCAAGGACAAAGGTTGATATGTAAAGAATTACTTCCAGTGTACTCAGTAAAGCCTCAGCTGGCACTTCGCTACTCTGTGCTTGAAAGGTGTTGAGAACTACAGGACAGACCTGTGGAATAAAGCATCTAGATATATAAGGGCTACAGAACGCATGCAAGAAAGGAATAAATTAAGTAGGTTGGTACAGCTCCAAATAAAGCAAGGAAGGATTCTATATCTGCAAGAACAGTGCGTGATTAGGATAAGTTGTCCTGGGATGTTGTGAAGTCTCTGACACTAAGAATTTTTAAAAACAGGACAGACAAATATCTATTAGGAATGACATGTATATAAATTCATTCCGGTAGGTTAAGTAGATGAAACATATGGTCTTCCCAAGCTTCTCTCCCACACTGGATTCTTTGGCATAATAGTGCCTTCTGCATGTCTTCTGAGAGCAGGAGCAAAGCTTTGTTGGCATGACTATCAGAAGGCAAAAACTGAAAAGTCACGCAGCCAGAGTCAAATGCTAATAATCTAATTCCTCTGACACTGTCTGTGCTGCTTTGTAAATTACATAAGCATCCACTTTTAAATTATTGTACAGTGCTAGAAGAGGAAAAACAAAAACAACCAAAAAAAAATGACCACTTTTAAAATATTATCTAGTGTTAGCACAAAAAAATTTGTAATCACTGGCAATTAAATATTCCTGACACATGGGTGTGGATGTTTCATGGTTTTTGTAAAAGTTTGTTTCCCAGTTCAGATCAGATACAGGTAACCGGGGTAATTTCACTGAGGACTTTTCACACAAGTAATGCATAACCAAAATTAAATGCTCAAGTGTCATTTAAAATGAAGATCTTAAATTTTGAAAAATCAAAATGTATTCAGAGGCAACTTGTGAACAGAATTCTTAAAAGACGACGTTCCTGAGACCGAATTTTGTCTACGAATGAGTAGTCCTTTTTCGCAAACTACATTTGCAAGCACGGAGCTCATCACAAAACATACTCTTTTGATTATAATAATGAGAAATAGCTGTGAGCCAGATCTTGAAATCTCTTCTGCAGTCAATATAGCATCTGATTGAGTATAATTGGTAAAAGATTCAAGATAATTGCCAGGTATGAAGGAGAAGCAGAATCAACTACCGCATGTACTTTTTCAGAAAGAACAGACTATAAACCTGGATATCACAGAAGTTCAAAGAGGGTCTAAAATTATACTTCTGCTAGAACACTGATTGGATATTCTGGGAATGTGAGCCAAGCACCAATCAGAAATTCATTCCAACCAGCACCTTATTCAGATTATCAGATCAAACTGAAGTTACATTGAAATTCAATGTGCGTAACTGTTGCATTAACACAATTATTAGAAGGTGTTATTAAAAAATGGTCTGTTTCATTTCAAGGTGTTATAACATCATTGGCAGCAATTGCCAAAGTTGTTAAGTTTATGACTGTGATCAACCGTTTCGAAGTAGATCAAAGATTAATAGCAAAGCTCATCAGAAGGCTGGATTCAACCATGAAAATTCTAGCTAGATAATGATAATGATTAGCAATGACATAGGGCAACAGGTCTATCAACTGTGATGAAGCATCACCTTTTATGAACACCGTTAGTACTCGGATGTTTTGCTTGGGAAACTGGAGAAGCCACTGGACATGCTTAAGGCCTTGTAAAGATAACCCCATTTTACCAAAATCAGATAATCTAATCTGCAGTTTCAGTTCCACTCTGGAACTCTCATGTTCCCACAAAATTTGCAGAATAAATACAAGTGGAATGCATATGCTTATAGTTCAGTATGCACTGCCCTATAAATGTACCTTTCTTATTTAAATTAAACAGCTCAATGGCTTGGAAAGCATTTCAGTAGACTTTGTATTGTACATTAGTCAGTGAGGTTTCACACCTAACAGGGAAGGACATGCACTACCACATTTTTTTTAAGAATGTCACTGTTGCCACCTCTGTTAGCACAGAAAAAATACCTATTTCCTTCGGGGAAATTTATAAAGGAGCAAATAAACAGAAATTGTTGCTCTGACTAGGATGGGAGTAGCTTTTGCCATCATTTACAGTAAATGAATACATTGCAATGAATTGTAATGAACTGACTAAGTACAGTCTTCTGATTTCTTTCTGATGGAGAAGTTAAAAGCCAAGCAACAGACACAACTAACCAACCTTCTTCACCTTCTCTTCCCAGTGAGTCCTGGAGGGTTTTACCTCGATAACATCTGCACATATACACAGGCATGCTTGCATACCCACTGCCACACAGGCATCAAATGCATGGCCAAGTTCTGCTTCCTGAG
Source organism: Chroicocephalus ridibundus (assembly GCF_963924245.1). Classification (NCBI taxonomy): domain Eukaryota; kingdom Metazoa; phylum Chordata; class Aves; order Charadriiformes; family Laridae; genus Chroicocephalus; species Chroicocephalus ridibundus. The sequence continues at coordinate 54,991,572 of NC_086316.1, forward strand.
ATAAGCACTCATAAATCAAAGTTAGATTCATTTGTTTAAGGATAGTTTGTCTAACAAGACTGAAAACACTGAAGTACACAGTTTACACTGAATGGATTTGGTTTCTGTTTTCGGGCTCGCCTACAGGTACTTTGTGGAAACTGCTCTAATATAAAGCTGAAAAAATTACATTTCAGATCATTCTTTTCAGCTCTTTATTACTTTTGAAAATAAGTAAGAAAATTGATCTCTTTCCCATCCCTGTAAAATGTTTATTTTGAACCAGAGTTTCTCACTTTTGGTGCAGAGGAAAGGGAATAGTGGATCTAGTGGCTAAAATATGCACAAGGTACCATTTTTTTTATGTGCCAGTGCATGTTACTTGGATCCTCGCTGCTTCTCTGGAAGGGCACAGATCTTCTGTAGGCCCTGTGGTACATCTGCTCATACAGACATTTGCACAGTCTGCTTTTAAATTTTAAAACTATTCTGGTGTTAATTCCCAGAGAGGACAAGAACAGCTAATGTAGTGAAAAGACTCTCTTTAGAGATACAGTTTTTGTTCACTTGCCCATTCAAAAGTGGTGGTGACTTCCCTAGAAATTCTGGGAAGAATAAAGAATCAGAGGAGCTCATTATTTTTTGAATAGCCTATTTTGAACTCTCCAGCTTCCCAGTGAGAGTTGAGGCACCATCTTGCTACACACTGTACAAATCACTGTTTTACCACATCTGCTCTCCTAACAATCTGAATTTTTTGATAGTATGTTGTTCCTAAACATGAACCCAGATAATCACAAGGGTTTAATTTATTGAGAAAAGTCTATGTAAAACAATATGAGGTGATTAAAAGCCCTTACAAAACTATGCCTTAGTAAATATCTAGTATTATATAGATAGGCCATGGGAAAATCAGAAAGACAACCTACAGAGTGTCACATTTGATTTTGCTTTTTAATCAAGATATCTGTTTATTTTTCTGACAGTTATCTCAGTAGCCTGAACTGTCATTCATCTCACCATAATGAGAATAGAGTATGCTATTTTCACACATGTATGTGAAAAGCCAAAACACCCTTCTTAAGCACAAAAAAAAAAAAAATGCTTGAAAGAGCAGTATAGTAGCTTCAAACACACATTATACGTATCTTACACTATTCACAAACCCATACATAAGTGCTATTCCATAGCAATATATAATTAAATTAACATCTATTGCAAAAATTTGAAAGAGTTGAATTGACACTGAAATCATTATTGACCAGCTCCAGTTTTTAATACTTTTTAAAAATTATAACTCATGAGATCTTCCTGTTTGTAAAAGAGTTACTGACCATAGGCCTGATATGTTTGGAGGCTAAAAGCTAGAGAAAGTATTTGTTTAGATAAGGATATGGCTATTAATGAGTTAAAAAAACATTTCCCTCAAGATTCCCTGGATATGCTGAAGTACTTAATTAAAAATACAGATTTCAAGTAAAAAAAAGATGAATGTGCAAACAAAAGTGCTTGCCAAATTGGTCAAAGGGAATAAAAGGGTTTAAAAACTTTGCTTCTGAGTGCCATTATCTGGCTTTCTATTCTAATTTCTGTCCTCAGTGCTTTCTTCCCTTGTTTTCCATTCCTCCCTTCTTCCATTCTCCTCCCTGAAACTGAGGTACCAAGATGAGTTTCCATAAATAGACAGATAGGCTCCTTCCTGCCAAGAGAGTGATTAAAAAGGATAAATGTCTACACTTATGCATAGTTGTTTTTCTGGGAACACAAGATTTGCCAATATATAGAAATGAGTGAATAATAATATTATGGGAAATATTAGTCTTTTGTTGTATACATTTAAAAACAGATGACTTTTACATTATTTCATAGCTGTATCTGAACTTCTCCTTGTCACCCCATGTCTTTAATGTTTGTCCAGAATTTTTTCTATTTTCATCCAAAAAGAGAGAAGCAGAAGCCACATGTTTGTTGCTGGCAAACACTTCTGTCACTTAGACCTCAAGCATAAGAACCAGCCAGGCCAGATGGCATGGTTTTTAAAGGTACTGAGCTTGGAAGTAGTTTCCATTGACTTCAAAGGGACCTCCAGATATTTAGTGTACTTCACACATTTAGGTCAAGAGCTACACTAACAGCTTGAGTATGGAGATTTGCATATTCACAGTATATTCAGTGAGACTGTGCAGCAATTATACAAGTCCCTCTCCTCTGGATGGCTAACAATGATTGAAGACAATCAGAGTACATACATTTTCACATTGTAAGGCAATAAAAGTGGTGTTTATAAACAGCCAGAGTGCAGGGAAATACATAACAGGGAAAAAATGTGCAGTTATATATCATTATGCTAACTGTACAGCAATCTGGAGAATACAATTGCATTTCAGTATAACATCCAGTAAGCATTTAGTTTCATCATAGGCTATAAAGTATATTTTTTCCACCCCAAATTATATGAATTTTGGCAGAAAAAGAGGCATTAACTTCCACCTCAAGCTGTCAGAATTTGTTTTTTAAAAAATCAAATCATTTCCTTCTATGATAAGTCACAAGGGACAAATCTGAAAACATGCAAGGCCAAGTCTGAGTTCACTTACATCCCTTTCAACCCCATTAACTTCAGTGTATTGGCGAGGGTTGTGAGTTAACTTGGAATTTGACCTATGGAAAAACTCTGTTTCCAACATGTTTTTCTTTTTTATTTTTATTATGCATGTTACAGCATTTTTAGTCCATATTTCTTTATCTGAGAAATATTTGGAAGACACAATTTAATTAAGGACATAAAACAGAAATGACCCAATTAATTTTGTTTAGAACCCAGGATTCAAAATAATATGCATATCTCTAAACACAAGGCAACGTTCTCTTTCAAAAATGGCTTTATTAAATTACCCCACATTAACAGGAGCCTGTCACAAGCCAGAATGTTCTCAGACTCAGAAACAGTCTTTCCAGATATGTCTTATTGAGACACTCTCAAATACAAGCAGAAGGTTTTCTCTCTGCGGGAAGCACGTGCAGTGAATCCAGCACCTAATTCAGCCCAGGCAACACGGTGGAAAGCACATAACCAAATTTTCACAAACATCCCCAGACTAAGATGTATGAGCTAACCATGCCTTTCTGTCCATGTTGTTCACCTTTGCTGTTTCCACAGGATTCCCCAGGAACCACACATGCCATTTAAACACCATGACTTCTGTCTTGTCCTTCAGTTTATTTGCTGTACTCCAGAGCCGAGAGAGAAACTGCAACAGGCTGAGACTGAAAGTATTGTTCCCAGTGGAATTAGACTTTTGACAAACTATATTCTGAAGTTATACTTATAACTACTTATATTATTATTAGATAGAACACAAAAAAACATATGTTGTGAGATTTTATGATTGCGTGTCATATCTCAAGAATGTTTCAAGAACCTCTTTCTGTTTCCACTAATGTATGAATTTCTTTACAAAGCAACCCCACATAAACCTCAGCTGAAACTCCAGAACTCATCTGGTGTTTCAATTTCTCCTCTCCAGAAGTTAACTGGGCTACAGGCATAAATGGATAAAATAATCCTTTGCAAACTGCAGAGAACAGCGTCTAACAAGATCTTTGCAGCTATTTGTTTTTTGATTTATTAGCAATCTAAAAGACCTGTAAACATACTACTGCCTGTTCTTAACATTTGCAAAAAGGGACTTTTTTAATCTATTGTAGCACTGACAGCTTACAGTTTCTTATCCTGTTCCTTGGACTTGGGCCCACTATAAATACAGTAAACAGAGTCCCTTCTCCTTTCCCTGAGGGTTTCTCTGAGTTTACAATGCTATTGTGTTCTTTACTCGGCACACTTCTTTGGTTTAAATAATCTTTTTACTGCCTCCAGTGTTTTGAAGGTTGTGGTGAGAATTTCATTAATCATATAACTTCTAACACATACCTACACAAATGACTTTATAATATCATTGAAATTAGTTGACAGCTAGTAGCATAAATAGATCAAATGGGGGATTAAGTGAAAATAGATTTGAGACCTAGGTTTTAGGACTGTTTAAGTCATCTTAGTTACTCAGGACAGAAGTTCTTAAACATTCACTTCTTCTTTGTATTGTAAGCATGCACATCCAGTATATCCTATGGAAGCTTTTCAGAGAGCACAGATTTTTGCTCATAATTGCATATACCTCAGAAAGTCTGCAAAGAAAGACATTGCACATTGTACATTTCAAATTATTTGGAGAAACGTGCTGTTTCAAACTTCAAATTTGCAACTGCTTCCTCTAGAAATATTTAATATCATCCAGGTATTCGTTTCTGCTTCTGGAAATGACCCAGGTATGAAAAAAAATGTAATTACCCAAAATCTCTGTCAATGCTTAAAAACATGGCAAGAAGTCTCCTTTTTAGTTTGTGAGTTACTGGGCATATAGATACATGTCACAGAGAAGTATTTATTTCTTTTCACTTCATCAAAGTGTCTGAACATTTTTCAAAGGTTACAGAAATTAAAATAAAGTCTAGACTCTGTGCTACTGTGCTAGGTTTAACCAGCTTAAAAACTAGTTCGCTGTATTATTAGAAAACCTTGAGGTGTTCTGTTTTTCTCTTTTAAATGTCCTACATGAAGAAAGAACAAAGGAAAAAAAAATGTTAAGTGGATGCAGGACCGAGTGACAGAATTTTACCTGAGAAGAATAAGTGTGATAAACAGTCAGGAAATTGTATAAAAAGTCGATTTAATATACTTTTACTTTTAATAGTGGATGAGTAACAAATCTTGCTGGGAAAAGGGATTGTTGCTGTTATTGCCTTTAGGCTTGTATAGGAAACTGAGGAAAAACTTTCCTAAAAAGTAGCTTGAGCAAGAGGCCCAGTGGTGTATTTTTTTCATATCATAGAATCACAGAATCGTAGAATAGTTTGGGTTAGAAGCATCCTTCAGACGTCATCTAGCCCAACCCCCCCTGCAATAAGCAGGGACATCTTCAACTAAATCCCGTTGGTCAGAGTCCCATCCAACCTGACCTTGAATGTTTCCAGTGGTGGGGCACCTACCACCTCTCTGGGAAACCTGCGCCAGTGATTCACCATGGTCATCATAAAATATTTCCTCCTTAGATCTAGTCTCAATCTTTCCTCTTTTAGTTTAAAACCATTAGACCTTGCCCTATCAGGCCACGCTAAAAAATTTGTCCCCATCTTTCTTATAAATCCCCTTTAAGTACTGAAAAGCCACAATAAGGTCTCCCCAGAGCCTTCTCTGCTCCAGGTGGAATAACCCCAACTCTCTCAGTCTGTACTCATAGGAGAGGTGTTACATCCTTCTGATAATTTTTGTGGCCCTCCTCTGGGCCTCATATATGATACAGATCATTATTTTAAAGTGTAACATCAGTAAAAGGAAGTTAGATCTATGCCGTAAGGTAGATCTATGTTTTTTCTTGAAAATCTTCAAAACAGAAGTGCCGTACCAGTCAGGTTCACTGGTAATTTTGCTGCTGCTCAATATTGGGGAAAGGCAATCCTTTTCCTATCTCAGATTAGACAGTTCAGCTGCAGCAACATGGGATTTCCCAGTGGTCTTCAATTTGTACTCCATCAGGAGTCATCTGTCAGCAAGTCCTTTATGGCAATGAATCAGAGTAACACCCTTGTGCCAAGACATACCAGGTTTGAAATGCAAAGACTTGTCTGGTGTGAGAGAAGTAATTCAGATAAACCCATTTATAGGGAAAAACTCAGCCTGGTGTAACAAGCCCACACAAGGTCCCACAGTGCACTTAAACCTCACTTGAATGAAATTTTAGTATGCATTTCCTGTGCAATTGGTGTAGGAATGTGTCTGTTACCGTCAAAGGCAAAGTGCAGAGAAGTCAAAGGTTCACAGAAAGCAAATGAAAATAAAGCAAAAGAAAACCAGACCCTGAGTCCTCCTTTTCGTGTCCAGACCTTCTCCCTAAACACTTCTGTACAGCCATGAGAGTTCAGGGAACTTGGCTCAGGAGGACAATGCTTTAAGCCCAGTAAAAAAGAAGAAAGAGTTTTATGTAAGCACTTAATCATGCAGTAAATGAGCTAAAGGACACAGCAATACGGATAGCATATCGCATATTTGTGTACCACCATAGTATAAAATGTATGCAAGAGATAATTATGTGAATAAAGAATGAAAATAGAAAAGTAAAAATAAACAGATAGTTTTTCAAAAATAAGAGTGCAGACTATTCTATAGAAACGCTAAAAGACAAATCACTTAATGGGACAAAATTCTACATAACATATCTAAGTTCCACAAGAAAGTTTTAAGAAGATTTTTGAGTACCAACAAGCAAGAAACTCTATGGGTATAAAATAAAAGGCAAGAAACACAGCCAGGATGCCATACTCCTCTTTTATTATCTTAATGAATATGATAAGGTATCTCAAGTTACATAAGGTAACTACATATGACCTGCAAAAGGTGTCCAAACAGACTGTGGAATCTCCTCTGAGATATTTGACAGTACAAGATCCTGAGGAACCTGAACATGCCTTAAGTTAGATTTGACTTGAGTACAGACAAGGCTAGATGAACTTCAGGGATCCCTTCCAACCCTAACTATTCTACCATCTTGATCAGCTGAAGGGTCGGGCTCAAAAAGCTGTAGTAATGGGTTTGGCTAGGCACTAATGTGTTCCTCAGGCCTCAATTTTAGGCACAGTTCTCCTCAATGTTTTCATCAATGACCTGGACAAACGTGTTGAGTACACAATAAATTTGCTGATGATCTTAAATTAAGGGGATCCGTTGATTACTTTGAGGGCAGAGAGGTCTTACAGGGAAATCTTCAAAGATTAAAGCGCTGGGCAATCAGCAATAGTAAGAAATTTAACAAAGACACATGCCGGATTCTGCATCTGGAATGATGTAATCCTGGGTATCATATAGTTTGAGGGATGAGAGGCTGGAGTGCAGCCCTGCAGAAAGGGATATGAGGGTTGTGGTTGATGTCCTGGCAGACAAAAGTGCCAAATATATCCTGGCAAGCATTAAGCACAATGTAGTTAACCAGTCAAAAGTGATTGTCCCATTGTCACAATTGGTGAGACCTAACCTCAAGTACCATGTGCGGTTTTGGGCTCCACAATATAAAATTATATAAAAATATGAGAATGTGTCCGAAGAAGGGCAACAAAGATGGTGAAAGGACTAGATGGCATGACTTCTGAGGAGCAGCTGAGGATACTACATTTGTTCAGCTTAGAGAAGAAGAGGCTGAGGGGTGGCCTCATTGCTGTCTACGACTTCCTCATGAGAGGAGGCAGAGTGGGAGGTGCTGACCTCTTCTGTCTGGTGTCTGGTGATAGGATGCGAGGGAATAGCGTAAAGCTGTGTCAGGGAAAGTTCAGATCAGCTATTATGAAAAAGTTCTTTACAAAGACGGTGGTCAAGCACTGGAACAAGCTCACCAGAGAAGAGGTCATGACCCCAAGCCTGTTGGTGTTCAAGAATTGTTTGGACAATGCTTTTAGATATATAGTTTATCTTTTAGGTTGCCCTTTGTGGAGTCAGGAGTTGGACTCGATCCTCAGGGGTCCCTTCCAGCTCAGGGTATCCTGTGGTTCTACAGTTCTATGATTCTGTTCTGTTTTCAAGCTGATTTTCACACTGAGGAATATTTTGATTCATCTCAGCCTCTCACCTTCGGTGTTTTCTGATGTGATAAATCCTATTTACTCTAACCAGAACTAAATTAGCTTAAGCAACAGTACCACTCAGATTCTTATCTTATTCCACCTCCAGTGTAATACTAAATGCAAAATGGAGACCTATCTGAACTGCGTAGGTATTAAATAATAGCTCTACATTTTGCAGAGGGAAGATGCGGTGTTGGTCCCTGGTAATGCATTTCACCTGGTCACTGTTACATGCAAACGGCAAACAGCCTCCACTGTTAAATCTCCACGTCCTCACGTGGCTGGAGGGAGTGGGTTTAGCCCCAAAGGTTCACACATGCTCTGCTGATATACCTCTTGAGGCACACGTTTTATCTACCTAGGGCACTGCTGTGCAACCAAATCTGAAGCTGGAGTCCACCACCACCCTTCCTGCTGCACAGCAGCTTTCCAGAGGCAAAGCAGAGCTTTTCCTGCATGCTGGTGTTGGGCTAAATTTGGGAGACTGCCCCTGGAGGGCAGCTCAGCCTCTCCTCTTTCCTAAGGCCTCCTCAGTGATGCACATACCTTGAGGGAGTTTACCTCACTTTGAGTCTCTCGTTCCTGGGGACAGATTGGATGTCTGTTAAAAATAGAAAAGATAAAAATAACTTGATGTTCACTCTTGAGTGTTGGGCTACACACCTGCTCTCACTGGTGGATAAGTCAAACAAGCATTTCAGGGTGCAGGGCAGGAAATACTCTGCAACCCTGCCATCGGGATTTACCCAGGGATGTAAAAGCCATGCGAGGGCTCACGACTCAGGTTGTATTACAGGTTTAACATTTCCTGAATTCTGCGCTCTCTCACCTCTCTACAGTGTCACTGCTCCAACAACATGCATGTCACTTCCTTAGCATAATCCATAGGCTTTTTCCGGAAAGTGAGTTTTGTAAGGTACATTTTTCTTAAATTGAGGTTTACACAGAATCCAGGTATCTCGTTTCCTGGGCATCCCATTAAAGATGCTGAAAACATCTGAAAAGTTCCTGCCTGCACCTGCAGAGGTGATGTTATTCATACTCCTATGACTATATATACTTACATATATGTAAATGCTCCATTAATAACTAAGGCATCAATATATGGGGCTCAAGCAGTGTTCCTACCTTTTATAGGACATGTATATTATGGCTTGCATTACAAACAGCTCCTTGGCAAAATACTTTTTAAGTAATACTGCACCATGAAATAGCTGCTGTATTTCATAGAATTCTAAAGAAATCTCCATGCTGTACTATGCATAGTACATACACTTAAATCCTTTATGCTTGTAAAAGCCTCTGGGATTTTCAAGAAGAAAGGAACTACAAAAATAAAACTCAGCACTTAGAGCATCATATGATCACCTCAGAAAAAGCTATAACAATTTAAAATTTATTTTATCGTTTAGCTGGATCTTACCTCCCTTCATCTGAATCACTGCAACATACATTTTGAATGCTCATAGTTTGCTCCCATGCAAAATAATCCAGGTTAACCTGAACCAGCCTGTCACAAACAAGAATCTCCATTTGTTTAGGCTGGAGGTTCAGAAAATGAACACTGAATTTGCCAGTACTTTGTACAAAACCATACATAATTACTGAGGAAAACTGGTTTTCATCCTTGAGGCTAAATTTATGTGACCTTAACTGTACACTAGGGCAACATTAGCTAAAAGAAATAAGTTTAACCAAAAAACAGGAGAATTTAAGGAGGGTTTGAAATTTATTTCAATAAAATAAAGCCTGCTGAAGAGTCACCACCAGCTAATACATTATAATCATACGTTATTATGTGCTTAAAATAGCAGCATTTAGAGAACTTGTGTTCTTTGTATTATTTTAATCAGAAGATTTTAAATCATTCTACACTATTGCTTCAGCCAAATACCATGTCAACATCCACATTGATGTGTATTGAATGTGCACCTTATATTTTTACAATTACCAGCAGAACCTAGCTACATTATCAGCTCCATAATAAAGCACTCAGAGAGGCAGTTCATGTTGTTTCATTGCACTGTATAAGTTAACTGAAGGAGTGTAAATATAGTAAAAATATAACTAAGTGTACACAATTCCAAAGCTTTTAATTACAGTGGGACTTAAAAGAAATTTCTCAGTGGGAGTAAGCCTTAAGGATCTCACAGAAATGATGCCTCATACTTTATGAAACATATAATACTTTATGAAATGTTATCATCAGAGACTTAAAGATCACACTAGGAAAGAATGAGGTAAACATTTCATACATGGAGACTATGATCACCTTGTGTCTTGCATCAGAAAGATATGTACTTCATAGTTTGAATATAAATACTAGCATATTACATTTTTCTATTAAAATCTTCCATGAAGGGTTAGATAAATAAAACCACCTCAAATTACCTCTAGAAGGTTTTCATCTAGGATATCAGTTCAAAGTTCAACATGAATCGAGCAGTGTTAAAATGCAGTGGATATCAATCCAACACAGAAGATTGGGAAACCTGAAAATATCATTGGGGTTCAAAACACGTTCAAATTTATAAATTTTATGCCGCTGAACTAATAAGGCTGTTCCCCTTCCCAAAGACTGTTATGCATACACCTCATTCTTGCCTCAGGATGCTGATGCCAGGGCCTTGTTAGTGAACTCATCATTTCTCTGCTGCCCTAACCCCCATAGCAATTAACTCTGTCTCTCATAAGATGTGCTGGAACACCTCTTGAGGGTGGCTTTTTCCCTTTCTTTCTCACAGATGAGCCTGTCACACAAACGTGTCTGAAATTCCCACTGAGGAAATCCCAGGTGAAAACAAGAGTGAAAGTGCTGTGCAGAGTACATCCAGTGGATGTGATCAGCCTGGATGTGCAGCACCCATCCGTATAAACATGCAGTGCACGGGCACGTGTAGCCTTCACAGTAAGGCAAGTCTGACACATCCTGGGTGTGCTGGCCTTGCTGAGACTTTGCAGAGGAAGGCTGTCCCTCCCATGCCACCCATCCAGCCTGCCCTGAAGACAAAGCGGTTGTCATGCACCCACAGTAAACTAATACTGACCTTGTAAGTTACGTGGAAAGCAATTTCACAAGCCATCTTGGTATGCCTAGTGGCCAATTCCCCAGGCTTCCTGAAGTCACCACAGACAGTTTGAGCTATTGCTTTCACTGAGCTGAAATCCAAAAATTCTGGAAAAATTCCTCCTTTTTTGATGAGAAACAATTTCCATTGCCTGCTAAAAACCAATTGCTTACTACACGCTTAGTGCATGTAGGGCACTTTTACTGTTAGAGTAACATCTCATCAATCTCTGTAAGCAGCTTTTCATCTGTTTCTGCTTTCGCTGATCTACTCTAATGAAAATAAATGGGGTATAACATTTGCCTTTTTGTTGTCTCACTCTGCATCTTCCCCAAAGCAAAACCTGAGCTCTTAAATTTTTCCAACTCAAAATGAACTTCCACTGCTGTAATGTCTGAATGTGCCTAAACTGAGCACATGCACTGTCTTACATACAATGCATATGCGCACGCACACACACACAAAGCTATTGTGCTGATGTAGAGGCTGTTTGGTGAAAAGAATTACAGGTCACAACTCTCTCTTAGTGAACACACGTCAAAGAACATTTGACATTGATGTACACATGCCTTAATAATGTAGGTATTTTCAAGTAATAATGTGTGGAACCTTGCCCATGATAAGTTCCTTCTATGCTTATAACACCATTCGGTTCCTCAAGACTACAAATCTGACTTTTTCCATTAGTTGAAGTTTCTTTCTTTAAGTGATTCTTTCTTAAACCACAATATTGTTTCAGGTACCACTGTTGCCAAAATAACTGTGGTCATTATAGAGGACTGCAATATAGCGTTTGTTGCCAACTGGAAGAAATTTTGTGGTAACTTTACATATAGCACTCGAATGATATTTAGGAGGTTCCTTTCCGTCCTAACAACATCTGAGGGCTCATAAGCCGTGCATAATAAACTCACAACAGATGTCAAATAATCCTAAGCAGTTATAGGGCCTCACTTAGACTTCTGCAACCAGTTCTGGGTCTTCTACTTCAAATAAAAAAAGATGTGAAACTAGCTATGAATAGGTAGGTAGATAGGTGGGTAGGTAGATAGATAGACAGACAGACAGACAACTCCACAGAATCATAGAATGGTTCAGGTTGGAAGGGACCTTAAAGATCATCTAGTTCCAACTCCATGCCATACATATGTATTTACACTCACATAAACACACACACGCAATTATAAATTTTATACATATATATATATTAAGCCATGATGAAAGTTTAAAGAACAGGGTGAACAAAGAACGGAAAAGGGATACTATTTTCCTCTTCCAAGTAGTGAAACTCAAGAATAACTTTAGGAAGACAAAGAATGTTTTCCTTCAGTAAAAGTAACACAGCCCTGGAAGACACTGCAAATGATGGTTATAGAATCTCCATCATTATGTATCTTCTAGAGTCACTGGATGAAAATCCCCGAGGAATAAAAAATATCTCATTGATCCCTCTTGAGCTGGAGAATGGACAAGAATTTTATCTTTAAAATTATTTTATGACAAAAAGACAACTGTTCCACCAAGAAGATGGAAGTCTCTGAAGTTATTTTTAATTATTTTGATTATTCTGGCATAGATTTAAGAAATTATGTGTTTTGCTTACCCATTCATTTAGCTAAAGAAAGCAACATGGTCTCATCTTCCTGAGTCCATCAAATGTGCAAGAACAAATTGCATGAATATACTAGGTTTCCTTTCAGGCATATTTCTGCAGTACAAGAAGTGCCGTAACTCCAAGCTTCTGCAGAATGCTTTTTTTTTTACCTCTAGTAGAATCCCACAAAGTATGTTACTCTTTGCACAACCTATTTTTTGCTGCATCAGTGAAATCAGCAAGCCTTGCTTAATCTCTAAAAGAAAAAACAGAATATCTGTAACATATGTTGAATTTATCATTTCCAGAAAAGTTTGTCTTATTGCCAATGTGCCATACTACCAAAGATACGGCAAGTCCTAGAGTCTGAAGGGGTTGTTTTGTTTTCATTTTGTGACCTAAATATTTCTACTGAGAATTTGGGATTTTATGTTCACTGAGATGTTCCAGAATCTGTCTGCTTATTTCCTTCTCTTAAGTAATCATAAAAAATGTATGCATGTTTTATCATATGACCCCACTAATCATAATCAGTCCTCCAAAGTTTTTCTTCATCTTTTTGTTTTCCTTATGAGCATTGGAAATCTGTAATGACAGAGTTTAATTCTTTGCAGTGGTGGAAGAAAGCCATCTGGCTAGGTTTCTACCAAGTGGAATGTATGTATTTACCAGTTTGCTATCTTGGGTACCGTGCCGAATACAACGAAGAGATAAAACTACTGCAGACAAACACCTATTCCACCCACAAGGTGTTCATATTAATCTTTTCTGGTCCTGCTGTTATCTGGCTAATTTGTTTTCCTGCATCCCTTCCTGATTTCATGACAGGAGTTTTGAATTACTTCTGAAAAATAGTTAGATTTTTTAGAGCAATAGCAACTGATGGCTGGTTTTCCTTCCAATCACATTGAATAAGTCTGAAGGCAGCATCTCCTCAAAATACTGAAAGGTGGTCTATATTCATTTTGCTTATAAAACATATGATCTGAATTATAACTAACCCTTTTGGAGTTAGTCTTACATAAGTTTCCATAAAGTCTTACAGAGATTATTTTTTCTTTCTCAATAACTTCTTCTGAATTATTCTCTTTATTTAAGGGACATATCTTTAATTGGCATCTATCAAATGAAAATATGGTGTATCTTTCAATTCAGTATTTCTTACACCAGATCGTCTTTTGTTTCCTACAACAAAATATTTTATTGATGTCTAGTGAATATGTCTAGTGAACCCTTCCTACTCACATAATCATCCCCCATCTTTTGGGACACCACAAGGGAATGCAAAATCCATCGTGAAATTTTGGGAAGAAGAATAGCCTGTTCGTTATCACTGTGGATTTTCACACCTAAGGACAGCAGTGTGTTACTAGGGGTGTTACTTAGGAGAGTGCACAGAAGAGCGTATAAGTAGACAAAGTTTGTTACACTATAATTCACAGTGCCACTTAGACAATATTTCAGTTTGTTGCTGCTGTGTTGCTCCTTCACTATGTCATCTTTTCTGCCAAAGAGTACACAACTTCTGTTGAAAAAGTTCTGGCATTGCTGCCTCACCCTGATGCTCTTATACTGAAGATTTGCTGTTAGGTGTTCAGCAGAGACAGTTTTAAGTAAGTGTGCCTTTTGGATGTTTCCTGAAGAGTATTTTGGGCAACGATGCTTCCTCCTCCTGCACTCCAGTTCTTCCTACCAGGGCAGCTGGGTGCTTTTTATTAGTTTCTTGGTGGACTTGCTTTTAGTGTGGTCTAAACCTTTGCCACTAGCGGGAGCATCTTGTCACATGATTAAGAGCAGTGATTAAACTTCTTCTCTAACAGAGACTGGAAAATTGTTATGCATATTGCATTAAAAGGCTGATCAGGCAATCTGGTTAGGATTACAAAGATAATCGTTCTTTCGAACACTTTCTCCACTGAAGGTGATCAGCAGAATCAACCACCAAGGAAAACACCAACAGATGTTCCTGTCTTGCATACAGTGACTAATTATGCCACTGCTATGCAGGTAAGTTGCTGCAGTGACACAAGCCTGTTCCTTTCCTTCTCATTGTCACTCCACCTTTTCACCAAAAAAATGCTACAGCAGCAGGATGCACTGCACAGGACAGCAACATCTTCCCCCTTTCTCCCATGAGCTAACTACATAAACGTATGAAAGTTGAACTTAGGCATACCACACCACAATGAAACCTAATGTTTGCCAGTAAACCTGCTATCCATCCAAACTCAACTTATCAGCCCTGTTTAGTCCAGTAATATTTACTGACCCAGAAAAAAACTTCATCATATAACATGTAAAAGCAGGAACCCTATATAGTTTGACTGACAGTTGAGTACACAGCAATAAACCTACCTTTGTTCCTCGAGTTCTGAGTTCTGACCTTTGCACAATTCCTGCTCCCTCTGTCAGACCTGTTAATAAGCACACTGCCCTGAATTTTACTTACACCAGTTCTGCCATCAGTTTAAACTCAATAATACTAGGTAGTCCCCGAGTTTATCCAGGAGACCAACCATGAATACAGCCCTAACCCTAACTCTGTAAGAGAAGTTGGATGAGGCAATAAATCCAGTTCACTGAATACTGCTAGGCTAAACTTGTATCTTAACCCCATCCTCAACAAGAGCTCTAGTGATACCTGACAGGTCCTGACTATAACAGCACAAGACTGGTCAAGTTCAACTCTAATCTGAGTCCACCTGTCCTTTCTTAATTGGCAGTATTGCTAGCTCATTGTTCCCTGCTAACCTAGTCCTGAGGTTCCTAACAGCCCCACCTTTAGGTGGCTGGGTATCTCAGCCCTGCTTCATCTCACCAAAATTAACAAATTCTTGCCATGACTATATCCAATGTACTCCTTTTTGTCTCTGCCTCTGTACTAATCTTACCTATGTGATACCAGGCAGTTGTTAGATCTAGTAATAAACTTACTTATTGATAACTAGTGGATCACACAAAATCCCGTTCCCAGCACTAGGCTCAAAGTTAATGTAGAATATCCTCCATATATTTAAGTCAAATTTAGGCATGCCATTTCTCTCCAGACAGTCCCTTGCTGCCACCTTGATGAAAGAAGCATATCTCTCTCTCCTCCTCCTCTGTTCATATCCTTATGTGATTCAGCTACAATCAGGAAAAGGAGTGGTGAGAGAAAGTGGGAAATACAGACAAATCTAGAGTTAAAAAAACAAAAGGAGATTCTTTCTTTGTCCAACCTCTACAAATGTAAACCATGATTTTCAGTCCAGCCTTCTATCTGTCCTACCCCTCTGAATAGCGTTACCAGCACATGACCAGAAATATCCACAGGGAAATAAACCATCATGATTTATGAAATTACTATGGCGGTAGGCTCCAAAAGTACTGTAATTCAATGTGATAGTTTTATCTAAACCCTAACACAGAGTCTATCCTTATCCTGAATACTCTCCTGGGTGGTACAACCGCCAAACTTGAAAATTAATCACTGCTGTTCTAAGCCCACTTTGGGATTTGATTGTTAGTGGAACTCTTAAAATACATTATCTTCAAACTTATGAAATCTTATCACTAGATCAGTCTATGTGCAGCAAAACCTTACAGAAGCCCAACTCACATTCTCCTTTAGAGCCTTAATGGCTAACATTCTTCATACCTTTGGTAATGAGGCCAATAGCACTCTTTCTGTTATTCCACATGGTCTGTTTTATTGAGCCGGAAATGCAAAGCCAACTCTAAATCTACGATCACAACTACTATTGACTGGCAAATATAACCTATAACCCAAAAAAATTTGAGAGAAAATCTGTGCCCTTCTGGAGAAACAGCTGGAGGCCAAGAAGCAGGCCACAAAGTGTTGCAGATGAAGATAGATACCTTTGTTTAGACAACAGAACCGAGTTTACACTCTCAGTGACAATCACATCTACTACTATGCTAAAGGTGAACCATGACTTTACACAATGCACAGTAGTAACACGTAATAACATTTCCTGCTTCAACCATGAAAATACTATCAGCTATTGCGCTATGCTTCCGTTTGGTCTCTGGTTTAAACTGTCATTTTTACAGACACTCTAGAGAATCTACTAAACTCCAGCCCTAACTCCAAGATTAAATCAGGTTCATTGGTATTATGTGGAGCATTATTGGTATTATGCTCCCAATGTTCACGCTAAGAAACCAAATGGTTCCTGTTCTAAATTTATTTTGTGGCATGCATTTCAATTGTGCTGATACTGCCACACTGTAAAATACACATCCCCAAAATCTGGCTCTAGGCAAAGGCTTCACTAGATCAATATATTCAGAGCAGTGATGATCTTAATTTTTTTTACTCAGAAACCTAATGACCAATGACACATGTACGGTCCCTCCAGAGCTTGTCGTTTATCAGTCCTTAACCTAGGCTCACACAAAGTTCAATCATATGAATTACATGCCAAGCCAGAAATTTATTCACTACCACCTTAAACCTCATTTGAAATCTATGTTCAAATGCTGCATTTTTCTCTCTCATTTACTAAAATGCAATGAGTTTCTCATTTACTAAGATGCAACAAAAGCCTCAGACTGTGCTCACTGATACCTTGTGAAACACTTAGAAACGCTAGGTCATACAGACTGGAGTAGACCATGGGAGATCTTTATTCAGACTCCCACTCAAGACAGGGTCAATAGTGCATTCAGCCAGCTTACTCAGAGCTTTATCCAGTCAGGTCTGGAAACCTCCAGGGACAGAGATTTCAATCTCTCTTATCCTTACTGAGTTTTTTCCTAATCTCCAGCCTGAGCCTCTCATGTTTCAGCTTCTGCCTGCTGCCTCTTGCCCTCCCTCCAGGCACCACTGTGAAGTCCCTAGCTGCATCTCCTTGATCCCCTCCCATCAGTAGCAGGGTTGCTGTTAGGTGCCAGTGAAGCCATCACTTCTAGATGAACTAGCCCTAGTTCCACAGCCTCTCCCCACAGGGGACGAGTTCCAGTTCCCAGCATTGCATATCATATTCTACACATCATATTCGAGATGTAGTATAAACCAGGTGCCGACTGAAGGGGAATAATCATTTTCCTTGACCTAGTGAATATGTTCCTCTTGAAGTAGCCCAGGGTGCTGTTTGCCTTCATCACTGCTAGGGTTGATGTGGCACTTCAGGATTTGGTTTAGTGGTGAACTTGGCAGTGTTAGGTTTATGGTTGGGCTTGATGATCTTAAAGGTCTTTTCCAAATTAAATTAAAATGATTCTATGAAAATGATTCTAGGACCTGCAACAGCTTCTCTGCAGAGCTGCTGCCAGGGCAGACAGTGTATGCTATTGCAGATGTGGTGCAGGACTCTGCATTTATCCATGCTGAATTTCATGAAACTCTCGTCAGTCTAGTCCTTCTGCCTGCGCAGCTCTGCTTTTGACAGTATTGACTTCACCCCTGTCCCTCGGTTGTTCAAAACTTGGTGAAGGTGTATTTCACCTTGCCATCTAGGCCATTGATAAAGAAGCTAAACAGAACACATTCTAGGATAGACACCTGAAGAGCTCTGCTTTTAACCAGCCTCCACATAGAGTATGACTCATTAACCACTATACTTCAATCCTGATAATTCAGCCAACTTTTCACCTACATGGTAGGCCAGACACCTAAATCGTAACATGCCATCTTCATTACAAAGATTCTATTCTACAGGAGACAAGGAGACACTAAAGTCAAGGTAGAGATCCTACAAGGTAGAAGACTGCTCCCCTCTCATCCACTTACATGGCAAATTCCTGGTGAATTCATGCTGGCTATTTCCAGAAACCTACTTCTGTTTCATGCATCCAGAAATGGTTTCCAAGAAGAATCGTTCTATAATTTTCCCAGGCGCAAGACAGACTATCCAGCCTGCAGTTCTCTGGATTGTCTATCTTGCAAATTTTGAAGATGATTGCTACATTTCCCTTTCTCCAAACACAATGGAATTGGTTAGACCTTCAAAGGTGGTCAAGAGCAGCCTCACAACATCAGGCAGTTCTCTCAGCTGCATCCCGTTGGGTTTAGACTTGTATGGGGCAAGGTTTATCAAGAGATCCTTGACTCATTTCTCTTCCACTACTGGTAGCTCCTTGATTTCTTGAACATTTTTTCTAGGTGCAAGACCTTCAGAAACACCTTGTTGGTGAAGTACGAGACAAAGAAGGCATTATAAGCCTCTCCTGTCAGCAAATCATCTGCTTCAGTCAGCAGTTTGTTCCTTTACTGCTAGTTAGGGGGTAGAAGTTCTTCAAGCTGCATTTCATGTCCCTTGACAGTTTCAGCTCTAGCTGAGGTTTTGCTTTCCTAAGAATATTTCTTCATGGTCAGGAAATGTTTCTATAAACTTGAATTATAGTCTTTCCTCACTTCCACCTTCTGTATACATATTTTTGCAGTGCAGTTCAGTCATAAGTTCCATGTTTAGCCACACCAGTCTCCTGATCAGGTATTGTCCTGAATGTTGGGATAGACCTAGCTTGAACTTGGAGGGTGCTGTCCTAAAGAACTGAGCTCCTTTTTCCTTCAGAGCTGTAGCCCAGTTTCCTGAAGAACTAAAATTTGTTCTCCTGGAGCCCAAGGAATTCTACTCTTCTGTTTGACTTCCTAACTCTTGTCAGGATCTTGAAATCCATTGTTTGATGTTCACTACAAAGTGAACAAAGCTATCACTGACCTTACTTTCCAATACCAGTTCCTTCATTCATCAGTCACATATCCAGGACAGCATCACCCCAAACTGTCCCACCCAAAATCTAAGTTAAGAAGTACACTTGATAGATAATTGCTTCCCCCAGAAATGTTTGGGGCACTGTTTTAAGAATATTTTTCTGTCTGCCTTGGTGGTGACCTACTTTGAACCTTTTATCAGTTCCACACTGAAAACCTAAACGGCTTATTCTGAAGTTTTCGTTCAGCATATTCACAAGTGTCCCAAACTTGTTCACATCACATTAAGTTTAATTGTTTAATAAGTAAGGCAAAAGCCGTGCATGCAAGCAAAGCAAAACAAGGAATTCATTCACTGCTTGCCATCAACAGGCAGAGGTTCAGCCATCTCCAGGAAAGCAGGGCTCCATCATGCATAATGGTTACTTGGGAAGACAAACAACATAACTTCGAATGTCCCCTCCTTCCTCCTTCTTCCCCCAGTTTTATTTATATTGCTGAACATGCCGTCATATGGTCTGGGATATCCCTTTGGTCAGTTGATGTCAGCTGTCCTGGGGGCTCTGTCCCCTCCCAGCTTATTGGATGCCACCCACCTTCTTGTTGGCAGGTCAGTATGAGAAGCTGAAAAGTCCTTGGCTGCTTAGCAACGACTGAAATATTAGTGTTTTATCAACATTATTCTCATCTTAAATCCAAAACACAGCTCTATAGCAGCTGCTAGTGAGAAAATTAACTCTATCCCAGTTGAAGCCAGGACAATCACACCGTGTTCCTGCGATTGTCACTTTTTGTTTTATTCCTGAGAAACCTCATGACAACTTCCCACACTTTTTCTGGGATACATTCACAATGCCACTCCTAATGTTGTGCTGTGGGCATGTTTTTGTTGCTTCAGGAATTCTACTCCTTCCTATGGCATTGATAGTCTAAAGTCTCCTCTTAGTTGCAGACTTGCAGCCTCTCTCTAAATATGGGCTTCCCTATGGCTCAGAAATACCTTATATCATTTTCCCTTTTTTGTCACTGAGAACCCAAATGGCTAAAATCCTCTTTTCTCTAGGGTAATCTTTTCAAAGACCCTCTTACTCTCATGCCTTAATTTTCTAATTTAATCGACTTAAACCATAACTGAACCCTAACTCTAAATTTCCACAAGACTCTAGACACATTCAAATACTTTGTTCTATTCAGTGAGAAATCTAAAAATGTTTTTCCCACACTTTCTTTCAGTTTTGCTTCACCACTGAACATCGACTGTCAGTCCAAGGAATTTTATCACTTTTTTATCAAGATACCTGATGCCAAATGTCTCAATATTTTTTATCTCTTTTCTACAACCTTCTTATTACATAGCCACAGTTTCTAGTTTATTCATCCTTAAACTGAGTTTAGTGGCACTGCTATATTTTCACTGAAATACTAAACCGCAGCTATTCTGAATTCATTTATGGCCTTGTCTGAAACTCGTTGTTGTTGGCTTTTATAGATCCTAGTTCTTAAAGCCCAAATCTTAAGTCTTGGTTGAGGGTGAACTCAGTAACACCGCAGAGAAATCTGTTTCTCATTTTATCTTTGAAAAACCCAATAATCACGGTCCTAAATGTAGCTTGGTGTTGTCTGCCAGTATGCTTTCACTGTAGTTCCGTAGCTTCAGTTTATCTAAGTCATAATCCTTACCATATTCCTAAACAAAATGATAATCAAATGACATCCCTGTTGTGGACAGAGGACAACTGAACCACCAGTGTTCTAACTTTTGGACTCCATTTCTTAAAATTTTATTTTTAGTGTAAAAAAATTCTAATCACTAAAGGTAAAACATAACCCCTGATTTTAATGAGCTTCAGTTACAACATCTGGGACATTATTCATCTTTTTCTAATGAGAAATTTCCTTCTGTAATATGCTTTCCCACAGCACTGTTGCTGTCAGTTCATAGTTACACTTTATCAAACGTTAATTCCAACTGTAAGCTTCCACTAGCTTCACTGGTGTTCTCCAAAGGTCACTGCGAATTTTCACTACTGAGAAAGCAAACAGCTAGTATTCTAATTTTTCCTCAAGATCTGTTTTAAGATTACTTTGGGATCCACTTTCAAACAAATATTCTCATTATTATAACGTAGTTTACTAAGCTGTAGCTTCATGATACCTGATAGAAAGACGCTCCTGGGTCTGACTCCAAGCACGTTGAGTTTCCTGTCTTAAAATAGCTTCATGTCTTACTTCAAAGGGCACTTCTACATCGTAACAAATAGGATGGTTACTCAGTCCTAACATGTATTCCAGACCTTGGATTTTAAGTGGAATTAATGAAATCTAATGACATTCTTAATTTTTTCACCGAGAAACTGAATCACCATTGCCTTAAAATAACATTTTTATTTTATTTTTTATTTATTTATTTACCTACTTCATTTTTCACTTTTAGTCTACCAGCTAGATGCTTAATCAAAACTAGGAATTCCTGCAAATACAGGGGAGGAAACCTCCCCAGACAGACAAAGAGATACACAAACACACTTGCACAGACACACACACAGACACACACACAGAATCCAGCCAATACTGGATACATAAAAGGCTTGAACAATTATTTGATCAAACTCTGTTGCTTTGAATTTCAGCACTGAATGTGATGCAGAAACTTCTGCCACTCAAGCTCTAAATTAACACAGGTGAGCTATTAAACTAACGGAATAATACTTCAGTCTTTTACTAGGAATTCTACACATTTTGTTGCTCTACCAGCAACAAATCCACACCTTTGTGGGAACAATTTGGGATTGCCTAGAGATGACAGAAGTAAAAAACTGAGACAGTCACATAGGTTTCAAAACCAGAAATAATAGGTTTCTGACAATAAGATTAATACTTCAGTATTCTGTGACTCTTTTCAGCTTATTCTTTGCTCAGATGAGCTGTGACATTGCTAAACCAAACCTTCAGTAACACAGAGATCACCATATTTGACTTCAAAGTCCTTGAAGGCAAGTTAGAAGTACAACATGATAAACCATTTCAGCATTAGAAATATAGTTTGCGCTTACATTTTATTTCGTCTTGAGCCTTTCAATACAAAGGTGAGAAATCATTTCCTAGGAGATTTGGGTTTATGATCCCCTATCTTTACCTTGAGCTACCCTATCTTACTCTCTTCACTGCCTCATTCTGTGGATTAAAACTATTCTGATGAGTGACTGATAAAGGTGATCTAACAGTCAGAATTAAGATTCAAAAGAAAATATGCAGCATATTCCATCAATGAATTCTACAATTTAGGTATATAAAACCATGAAAAGTAGTTATTTTGAACCATTTTCAGACTAATTACTTTGCATAATTTACCGTATGTGAGCATTCCTATAGCAAATAAGAATGATTTAAAACATTCATTTTGTTTTCAAATTAACTGTTTATTCCAATCTGTTCTTTCCATCTCCATTTGACCTTCACTTTGTATGCATCAGTTTTCCTGTGCCACTGTGATGTCATTGTGAGATTACTTCAATTACCTGTAAGCATGCAAAAGATATAAGACTTGGTTACATGCCTGCAAAGACTCTGGAGTCCTCAGATATGAGATTGCATTTAATCTTCTTATGCATCCGTACTGGTAAACGATACTCTGAAAAAGCAAACTTTTAACTTTCAAGAGTTGCAATTATTACACAGCACACAACTGATCAAAAAGCTCTGAGATCCCAATGAGAAAAATATGCTTAATATTTAAGAAAGTGCAATATAGTATGTAGGTGACATTTGAGATGGGATAGGAATGGTAAGGTTTGTCTCATAAATCATTATAAATTACATTCAAAAAAACAGAGGAAAAATTCAATTTTATTAAAATGCATCTCAACAGATAAACCAGAAGTTTTTTAAAAGAAAAGTAAAAAATTCAGAGGAAAGCAAATACCGTATGAAAAGTTTCACTTTGCGGATAGCCAAATTTTCTCTTCCTGATCTGTTGTGGCATAGAGGTTGATGTCCTTTTGTTTATATTTACCTTATACTGCCTTACTACAAATTTTTGGAATGAGCACATCCTCAGGTAATGCAGTTTGTACTTTGAAGCACCTTGTACAGAGAAGGAGGAAACTGAAGTTCATGGGCTGGTGCAAGAAGGAATAGCAGAGGGGAATAAGGACTATAAAAAGAGTTTGCTTTGGAATGTAAGGACAATCAAAAATCTCATCATTGTGCATTCTAAATAAAACATGGATCTAAATGCATGGTAACCCTGCACTAACTCTTCTGTTCAGCAGGAGAAGGTAGAAGCACGGAGAGTGTTTGCCAGTAGTTAGTCATATTGCTCACTGCATTTCTGAGAGGAGCTCTATGACGAGCTGTCTGAGAAGTAACGTTCAACAAATCTAAAGTATTCTATTTTATGAAGGAAGGACTAGATTGTATTACAATTAATAGAGAGGTTTTCCTTAACTATTTTTTTTTTCTCTCTCTGCTGGATGGAAAGAACTCCTACATTCATCAGGCACAATATATGAAAAGGTCCTTAGAAGACTGATATTACAAACTTGGAACAAGCCCAAGTGCTGTTATTGTTTGCACTACACTTGGCTACTACACTCTTTTGGCTTCCTCACATATAAAGCCTTTGTCAAGCAAAGACTCAACTGATAAGAAACAGAAGAGAAATCAGCTCTGAACATTATTAATTACTGTTATATTATGTATTTGCACTTCTACCAAATTGTTAAAAATAAACCTCTAGTATTCCTTTCTGTGCTGCTGGGGCAAAGTCCTCTGATAGTATATAGAGTCCCACTTTTTTGCTTCCGCCATTCAGCAAGGCTCCTCTTGTCTCTGCCATGAACGGTTTCCAGTCTCACTGAATTCTCCTTTAGGAGAGATCCTTAGAGTCTTTTCCTAGCAAGCAACTCCTCACAGAGGACTTGAAATTGATTTGTCATCCATTTGGATTCTTTTTCATATGTTTTGCCCTTTTCTGGTTTGAAAAGTTTTTTCCTACTTCCCCTTTGGCTTAATCAGGCCCCTTTAAAATTCATTACAGAAAAGAACAAAAGAATGCAACTAAGCATAACCATGCTAAATCATCCCAGCAGCGGAGCATTCAGAGACGAATTGGTCTCAATTAGTGCCTTGCACATTTCTGTACTGCCCAAATGCTCTCATCCTTTCTTTACTTTCTAAGGAGAAGTAGAAAAAATGCATCAGGGAATACTATCACGAGCAGTAATTGTTACTTCTAATGCATGCTTTTTTCATTAAGTGTTCAGCTTTGGCAGAACATGGCTGTACTAACCTCCTATTCCAAAATATTGGAACTCATATGTAATTAAAAATGCATATTTATTATTAGACCCATTATTCCATTAATCAAAGTAGGTAAGCAAAAAAGAGAAGATCTTAACCAGTGGGAGGAAAGACAAAAGAATATTTAAAACACTCTCAACCAGCAGGAGGAAAGACAAAAGAATATTTAAAACACTTAGGTACTTTGAAATAACTTCAAGAAGTTTAACCTTAGAAGACTAAAAACGGTCTATTAAACTGATAGAATCACCAGAGAGTCACTCTGAGATCTCCTAGGGAATGAATAAGACTAGGAAAAGCCAAATGTGCTGTCTTTCTTTTAAAGGAGACAGAACTTAGGTAATTAAGTTAATTGGAATACCTGGAAACATTTGAGAGTAAATAAGCTATTAGTAGGCAACTGAAACAGGCACACTGAGATGAGTTACAGCGGAAGTAGATTTAGTTTAAAAAAAAAAAAAGCCAAATGAAGGTAGTTTTCTTACACAAGATTCTGAGACCTGGGAGTGTTTAGCCTAGAGAAGAGAAGGCTCAGGAGGATCCTGATGAGGGTGGAGCCAGACTCTTCACTGTAATGCCCTCTGGCAAGACAAGAGGCAACGGGCACAGGCAGAAACACATGAAACTCTGCTTAAGTACGAGAAGACACTTTTTTACTGTGCAGGCGGTCAAACACTGGCACGGGTTGCCCAGAGAAGTGGCAGAGCCTGTCCTTGGACACATTCAAACTCACCTGGACATGCTCCTGCACAGCCTGTTGTGGATGACCTTGCTCTGAGCAAGGGTGGGACTGGTGGATCTCCACAGGCCCTGGGCAACCTCAGCCACGCTGTCATCCTGTGACCTGATAGAATAACAAGTTTCATGAATATTAGTAAGGTTTCTGAAGTTATTTTCTGTGACATTCTTGTAAACAAATTAAAGCAACAGGAACATAAAGAAAATCTTCTAACATGAGAACAGATTCAGTACTTCCACATTCAGTGGAAAGTCATTAATGTTTCACTGAAACAACGGATAGACTTATTTAATGGGTTTCTGTGGAGGCTTGATTTGGGCCTGCACCTAGTTCCTGTCTCATAGATGAATTGAGTATAAGACAAGAGGGTGTTCTCATTACATAGGAAAACATATTGGCATAAAATGTAAATATACTTACATTCCATATTCAAAACGAAAAAAGCAAGGCTGAAAGATTATAATTGCAATTCCAAAAGATGTTGAGAGCTCAGAGAAACAACTTAAAACTAAGATTTAATTCATTAGAAGTTCGTGGTAGTCCCTTAGAGGGGAACAAACTGCCTGGGAAGCAATTCTTCAGAAATTAAACATAGGTTATATATGACTGCAAGATGAACTCCAGTTAGCAAAGACCTTCTCTCAGGTAATGTAAACATTAAGTTGGAAAGTATAAATAGGAATACAGAATGCAAGATAAATGATTTAACTCTTCCACACTTCTTCGAATTGGTAGCACTTAACCTAAAGCATTAGAGCCATTGATTCTGAAAGGAAAAAAAAAAAAAAACCACTTTCTTTTCCATGACACCTTGATTAACAGGGCTGTCATGATTATTCATTTTGCTTCTTAATGCAAATATGGAAAGTATGAACTTGCCAGTACGGATTTAGTATGCAAGCAATTTCTTCATAAAATCTACTGTGATAAAAATGTAAGTCTTTTAATATTGCCTCTAATGTCCATGTTCTGAGCTCTATAAGAATAATGAGTTCTGTATTATAAGATGTATGTCTTTGCCCTTAGAATGATGCTACATGAATGGGACTTCAGAGACTTTATGTTCAATAATCGTTTATTACTGCACAGTTTTGCGTGCAACCATGATAAATTTTGCATGAAGAAAAGGCAAAAAGTTCTTTCTGGAATGTAGTAAACCCCCCACCTCCTAATTTAAAGAAGCAAAATTATTTTTAAAGGAATACTTATAATTCACTGAAAGGTCTTTTTGACTCATTTTTTACAGCACAGAAAGCATTTTTCGGCTGTTAATAACAACAGAAATATGAGGAAAAATCAAACCAATTGTGTCTTTTTGTATATTTTGGCTCAGTTGTACCATCCTAAGCTAAAGATAAACAGCTTCTGATCATACATTGGTGCATACATGTACCAAGACTACAGCAGAGAAGAAATGAAGTTTGACAAATACATGATACTGTTGCATATGATAGCAGGGCAGTGGCTTCTAGGAATGTTTTTTCACTCTTGTGTTTGTGTGGTGACACATTTCCATTCATCAGTTTTCTGCTTAGAACAGTGATTAGAAAACTTTAAAGTTTTTACTCATCATTAAAATAACAATAAAAAAAGATAATCTAATAATTTACCCCAAAATGGGAAAACACTTTCTTCCATGCAATTTTTCTAAAATGTTAATGTTGACTGCTGAATTATTTGGTTTTTCTGTTACCCTGTTCCTTATATCCTTCAGCATCCATGACTAAATAATTCTGAAACTGGTACAGGAGACTCTGAGAAAGAATGAGTAACTCATTGCTGGGTGGAAAAGAGCAGGACTGCATTAAAATGAACAACAGAGTCATTAGAACCTCTGGATACAAACACTCCTTCTGTCCCCATACAATTAACACAGCACTGCCCAATGATGGACCAAATTCAATCCTGGTAAAACAGTTTTATGCTGACAAAGCAAAATCCTTAGATTTTTCTACAATGAAACTTAGGACAGGCTGAGAGAGTTGGGGCTGTTCAGCCTGGAGAAGAGAAGGCTCCGGGGGGACCTTATAGTGGCCTCCCAGTACCTAAAGGGGGCCTACAGGAAAGATGGGGAGGGACTCTATCAGGGAGTGTAGTGACAGGACAAAGGGTAATGGCCTCAAACTGAAAGATGGTAGATTTAGATTGGATATCGGGAAGAAATTCTTTACTGTAAGGGTGGTGAGGCAGCGCAGGTTTCACATATAATAACTCATCTGCAGCCACTCTTTCCAGAATAGTAGGTTTCCCAGATGTGGGACAATTAATTTAGTAAAAGCTCAAGCAAGGATTGTGAATATAGTTTGAATATAGTTCTGGTAGTTTAAACAATTACCACTCCTGTTCTCCAAGGACAGTTACTGAGGGTAGCAAGCCAAAGAACTCTAAACAGAGCTGACCCATTGACATGGGTGTTTCCAATACATTTATCTATTTATTTATACAATTTATCTAGACTAGTTTAAAATTAGGCAAACCCTTTCCATGAACAAGCTATGCTTGCTGATCTTTATGGTGCACCCTGAATTCCAGCAGTCAAAGACAGAAATTAAAGATGTTTTTTAAATAAGTATTTTTGCCATCTCAAAAAAATAACAAACTTGCTCTACATTTTGATCTATTCTCACCTTTTAAAGTATTGCCATATACAAATTGAATTATGAGGATGTAGAATTCTTGTAAAGAATAATGTAAATATAAAAAATATGGTTTAGTCTCACAAATAAGTAAGAAAGGATTGCGTTCACCTTTCACCTTTTTCTTCTCTGAAGACTTACTTGTGGGAATTCAAAATCCACTGAAGCTCTGTCAATAGAAATTAGAAATACCTAATAAAATGGTCTTTGTGAGGACAGACCAGCTGCTGGAGCTCTGTAATATATCCAGAATCAGCAAGGATGTGGAATAAAGCAGCTGTGCCTTTCAGTTGTTTTACTCAGTTATCACTGATAACATCTATAAGAGAGGAAACAAACACAGCCATCATCTGATTTTCTATAATACAACTGTGTGCTTGATTCTTTCCTGTCTCTGAAGCTGATCCATGTGTCCCATGGAAAGATGGGAGAAGGGCATGTTCTAGTGGGTAGGGCTGTTGGAGCAAGTTCAGAGGAGGGCCATAAAAATCATTAGAGGGCTGGAGCACCTCTGCTATGAGGACAGGCTGAGAGAGTTGGGGTTGTTCAGCCTGGAGAAGAGAAGGTTCCTGGGAGATCTTATAGCGGCCTTCCAGTACCTAAAAGGCGCCTACAGGAAGGATGGGGAGGGACTCTTTATCAGGGAGTGTAGTGATAGGACGAAGCGTAACGATTTTAACCTGAAAGAGGGTGGATTTAGAGTAGATATTAGGAAGAAATTCTTCACTGTGAGAATAGTGAGGTACTGGAACAGATTGCCCAGAGAATTTGTGGATGCCCCGTTTCTGGAAGCATTCAAAGTCAGGTTGGACAGGGCTTTGAGCAGCCTGGTGAAGTGGAACCGCCCATGGCAGGGGGGCTGGAATTAGATTATCTTTAAGGCCCCTTCCAAACCAAACCATTTTACTGTTCTGTGATTCTGTGGTTCTATTTTGTTTCTTCTATTCTACACTTAGATTCCTTTCTCTGTTCCACAGAAATGAAGAAAACATCAATCTTTTCTTTTTTTGATAGCAAGGGAAAATGAACTGGTTTTTAATATGCAATCACTCTGTGCATTTCTGAGCTGCACAGGGAGCTGTTTTCAATCCCAGAGGCACAGTTCCATCTCAAAGTTAAAATGGGTTACCAAAAATGAAATAAGAATATTGTGATTTTTTTAACTCTAAAAATCCTATCTACAGCTAAACAAACTAGAAACAAATGTTCCATAAACAAAACAGGGAATTTATAGCTGAGAAAAATTTTTGAAAAGCCCCTTTGTAAGGACACTAGTCATTCCTAGTGATAAAAAGAGCCATCTGAGATAAAGCACTGGAAAGGCTGCCCATGCAATGGTCCTGAATGCTAATGAGCATTGCTTTACGTAGAGGACAGTGCTGAACTTCAGAAATGAGGCAAATGATTCCTCTCCATTGCTGCTGACAAATATTTCAGCCATAAGACCTGATTAAGTACTAATTGCTGCCCGGCAGTGAATGCTTTCTGTGGCATCTTGAAATGAAAATGAGGATGTGTAACCAACCAAGAAATTCACTAGCTTGGCAATGACCTGTTCAGAGAACCTGATGGACATTTAGTGATACTTTTAACTGTTTTCATGCTGCAGTATTTTTAGTTTCTCATCATCTGAATGGAAAGATTCTGTAACAGAAAAACCTTTCTCTGACTGGTTTGTTTAGAATTTCCATAGAGTAAATGTCATTCCAATTTTGCTTATTGTTTTGAAAAACATTTTGTCATATGTAACATAATATGAATCAATATGGCTTGAAGAAAAAACATTAATTAACCACTTTTTTTAATTAGTGCTTATTAAATATTCCATCACACAAGTGTACCCAAATAGCATTTAAACTCAAATATACGAGACCTTTAATGAGTAGGTCAAATTACCTACTGTAGATAATTCTTCTGACAAGTGCAGTTCACTTCTTTGTTCATAAATCATTCATGAATCCACCCCAATTATATATACATAAGTTGGGAAAGATACATGAGTGATTATAAATAGATATTAACCATCCATGGGCAAATTCTGAACAGATTATGCAAACAAATTTTGGCTGCTGAGTCGTTCACATAATGGTGCCTCCATCTGTTCCAGGCATTTCAGTTAGTTACATGGAACATGGGACTATTGTTTCTGCTTTCCCATAAGAGGACAGGAAACTGATGCAAGGCAATAAAAGAACAGAGAGAACAGCAAATATTTTTGTCCATTGCAAAATAATCTGCTTCCACCAACTTTAATGTAAGAAACTGTAGTTCTCTGAGCACTTCAGTGTGCATTTCTAAAATTATCAGAGCAAAAATGCCTGTATTTAAACATTATGGAAGCATGAGAATGCTTACGTAGAGAATTTTAAAAATCTGAACCCATTCTGCAGCACAAATAGGTACATAATCTGTCCAAACCAACAAATTACGATGCAGTTCATTTTCATTACATTCTTTTCATCCTTGGTAACATCTCCAGATTTCCCTGCCTGCTCATCCCTTTCCTTATTGTTGTGAAGAACAGTATTTCATGACACTCTGTTATGTGTCCTTTTTTCATAATCTTGCCTTTCAGCTTTGGAAAAAAATGTACATAACAAAATGTACATGACTAAAGTAGATATATCTTTCTGTCTCTGATTTCTCAGGAGAGTGTGTAGAATAGTGTATTTCTTACTTCTCTAAAACTGATTCTTCTCTGGATTCTAATGTTCTAACATTAATCAGTTTCAGTTTGCAATTTCTATTCTAAGTGTTTCTGAAGGTAGAAGGTTTTCCCAAGAAAGTCCTGTGTATGTCGAACTGGTGTGACATTTTCCTCCCACCCTGGCCTTGGCTTCCTACCTAAAATTTGGACTTCCATGGAAAAATAAATCAGTTATATTTCCTGGAAAGCTAAGAGAAAAAAAACTCCACCTATTCTGTCAAAATCACTCTGAAAATGAGGCGAAGATTTGGAAAATTTCCATACTGAAGAAAACTATGACAATTAGTTGCCTGTCAAATGCTGACATTGCAGTGGCCACTTTTATTTAACATAAACCAGAGAGACCAGAGAGAGTGACTATTTTAGTTTTAAAGCAAATAAGCAGCTACAGAAGACCTGCTCACAAAGATTTGCCATGGATTACCATTGTAATTATCATTTCTCAAATTCATATAGTTTCATTGATATGTAATGATAAACAGGAACATGTCTGAAACTAAACAGCCAGCCACATGCTGTCATAAAATCTCTGAATGTTTTCCAGCCTTGGCAAGTTACACTTGTGACTGACTTGATCTTGGGTGGGCTACCATCCCACCCATGGGCGAGGCTGGAGGAGGTGGCTTCCCAAAGTTCCTCCAGTTCCGTGATGTTGACCCCAGTGTGCTATTCCTACTCTCCATGAATTTGTAACCATCCCTTCAGCTGAGAGACAATAATTCGTTGTGGAAGTGCATTTCAGTACAAAGTAAAACAGACCTATGTAAAGTGCTGCTAAAGGTAGTTTTAGCAAACCTGTTCCACTTTGCTCTGAAATGGACTAGAATGCTCATGTCATCAGTTATCAGTCCCCATAGCTGAGGCTCCAAAAATTTCAAACAACTGAAGGGTATTAATGAATAGCCATAGGGAAATGACATCTTAAATTGCTACATCTATTTCAAAAATGAATGTACGACTGTGCCCTAAGGTTCTCAATTTCAAAAGGACAGATTATGAGAAATTAAGAGTACTGGTTGGTAAAGACAGCTGCACTGACAAAAGTACAAAAACAATCTAAAATTTATACCCCAGCCAAGGGGAAAAACTTCTGTGGAGGGTTTTCAGACCTAATTAGCTAAATAATCACTTCAAAAAGGATATTAAGTGCAAGTAGAATGACTATAAAGAGTGACATAAAGGATTGTTCAACAAAGAAACACTACATTTTAGTCATCAGAAAGCACGGGGAATGGCTAAAAGTCAAGTTGAAACACTCTAAGAAGGAGATTAAAACAGAAAAGAATTGTTTACAGAGAAGGCATAGAACATTCAAGTAAGAGGTTAAAATTAAGGGTAACTTAGACAAGCTTCAAAAACTAAACTAACAGTTTGCCTCAGTTTCAGCTAGGCTAAGTGCCTGAGTGTGGTATGAAAGACAGGAGAACTAACAAAAATGAAGAAGAATTGCTAAAGTATAGAGTGGAAAACTATTTTAGATAAAATAGAATGCTGCCAGAAGACTTTAATATAAACAGGGCATTGAAGGATCAATCCTCTACTAGGGATAGTGGTAACTACTAAGATACCCTTACTTGTAGGGACATCAGGGACACAATAACCAATTTCAAAAAGAACAATTTCCCTCAAATGTGTATTTGTTAGAAAACTTAAAGATTTTATGATGTTCTCATAGCTTCTTGTGGTTCATGTGTATTTTTCCATATGTGCGTAGGTAAAACTGCAAGTCTCCACCCATAATACAGACTGATATTAATTTTTAGTTTCAGGTACTTCTTTTCTTTGTAGAGGAGCTTGGTGTCAAAAGAGAACAGGGAAGGGAAGGGAAGGGAAGGGAAGGGAAGGGAAGGGAAGGGAAGGGAAGGGAAGGGAAGGGAAGGGAAGGGAAGGGAAGGGAAGGGAAGGGAAGGGAAGGGAAGGGAAGGGAAGGGAAGGGAAGGGAAGGGAAGGGA
The DNA here is from genome assembly GCF_963924245.1 of Chroicocephalus ridibundus. NCBI lineage: Eukaryota > Metazoa > Chordata > Aves > Charadriiformes > Laridae > Chroicocephalus > Chroicocephalus ridibundus. The sequence goes on from NC_086316.1 coordinate 55,023,874, forward strand.
AGGGAAGGGAAGGGAAGGGAAGGGAAGGGAAGGGAAGGGAAGGGAAGGGAAGGGAAGGGAAGGGAAGGGAAGGGAAGGGAAGGGAAGGGAAGGGAAGGGAAGGGAAGGGAAGGGAAGGGAAGGGAAGGGAAGGGAAGGGAAGGGAAGGGAAGGGAAGGGAAGGGAAGGGAAGGGAAGGGAATCAACACCTGTATGCAAACACGTATTCACAGAAGAGGTACTGAAGGAATATCTGCGCTGAACAACATGAACCATGAAAAACACATCATACTATTCATAGTTTTATGCAGAAAAAGTGGTTAACCCCAGAAATAATGAGTGTATGATGTTGAAGGTACTCCTATTAACTATAGTTATGCTAAGATGCAGATTACAGGGCAAAATGCAATAACATACTTGCTGAAAAATACAACTGTTTTAAGAAAAGGAATGGTCAAAGGACTACTAAAGAATGAATATCTTGTGATGTCCATAGACTTATACACATACACTTTAGATGGGTATCCACATAGCTTGGCAATTTCTTTTGGGGGATATTAGTATCATAAACTAGCAGGTTTAGTACATTAATGAAGCTTTCTTTTATTTTAGTGTATGCAATCACTTTAACAATGTAGCCGACATAAAAAATGGCATACCTTAATTAGAGAGCCATGGTATATAGAGCCCTATGCAAGTGAATTTAAGTTCTGGAAAATATCCAGTACCATCTCTAAAATTCCTCACTATAAAATTGTCTATAAAGAGTGTTTGGCCTAAATAAGAGACAGCCTGTGAAGTTCCAGACAAAAATTTCTAAACAGGGGTAGTTTAGAAACCAAAGTTTAATGGAAAGACTATAAACAAATAAATTTAAAAATTGAAACCTATTAGCAGAAGCACATAGAAAGTGTGCCTTTCAGCATAAAATCAAGTTAATACTGCTGGAACTGTGGATGTTTGTGGATCAGTGAGATAATGAAACTTTTCTCTAAACCACTTTTCCCACGATCCATTTTAGAGAAGTTCTATAAATGGAGACCTTTTGGCTGAAGGTATCATATGAGTCACATTTAAGAGTTGGACAAGGTTGTTGTAATTTAACTGCACATGCTGTTGATTATCTCTTAAAATAAGGAGTGTCTCGGAGCTAGCCGATCAGTCACTTCACTGATGTCTTCTTAAAAGCAGTAGGTCTAGTAACAGCAAAAAACTGAGTTTACCTTCCACAGATATTCTGATCAATGTGAAGTTTAAGCAGCAGCAGAACATGTACTAATCCACTAAATCTGAGTATTTTAGCACTTAACGTTGTTGACCAGTTCTAGAAGATTACTTAATTTGTAAATGTTAATATAACTTTGCAAGTGTACTAAGGAAATGGAAATAAAACCAGACTCTTATGTCTAAACCAGACCAAAACATTAATGCATACCTGTAATTTTGATATCAGGAGCATAAAGTTATGGAAACAGGTAGCTGAAAGGGCTGAAAATGAGTTCATATTCCTTACTGTGAGTATTGTCACTTCAAATACAACACTAAAGATCAAAATGCATTACCATCTGAACACTATCCACTAAACTGTATGAAACGAGCCAGTGGATCTCAGTTGGGTTTTGAACGGCTGTATCACAAGTGCAAAAATTTGCAGAGACATGAGGATGAACAGCCCTGAAAATTATATTATGCTGTAGGCATTAGAGACAAAGTTTCCACCATATCAGTGACTGAGACGTGTCTGAATTGAGCACCCTGTAGGTCTGGCTGTCCAATCAGTATTTCTCACTATGAATAAATTTATTTTCATGCAAACAGTTCTTGTACCTACTTCTCAACAGGAGTATGTTGCACTTTTGGAGATGTCACACTGGTTTTACGTAATAAAAATGGCATCATAGGTATCTCAGGCGGAGGTAATAGATAAAGCACTAGTCAATATCACAGTGCTCTGTTGCATTTTCAACACCTTTAACCAGGTATTCCAACAGAAGCCGTGGCTTCAAGCAAATAAGCCCAACGTGATCACAAAGCAAACTAGAAGTCTTCTATGGCAACACACATCATAGAAAGAACTTGCTGGAAATGAAATGTGACAAAAGGGGGAACAGCAGCTCCAAACCACTTCCAAACAGAAAAGAAAAATAGAAATAAACAGAGGAGTCAAAAACTGGGAGAAACAAAAGGCTCTTTCTGTCCTTTACATTATTGTGTGATAATTACATAATGATTGCTGTGTGGGAGTGTATTTGTAATCAGAAGGTTTTGTCAGCCTGGAGGACGAGCTTGGGCACAAGTTTGTGATTTCTAGAGACCAATTGCTAAATTTCTGATTCAGGTCATATAAGTGGAGATAAGTTTGTTGACCTCCATGCTAATGGCTATTTGTACACATCAGAAAACACATCTAGCTGACAGAAATGACAGCCACCGGTCAAGGGAAAATTAGCAAATACAGGTCAAATCTGAATGGCACAGAAAAGAAGAGATGAAAGCTTGTACATTATTAACTCACATTATAGCAGAGTCTCACAATTGTGCCTTTCTATGATGTTTACATTTATTCAAAGCTATTTATAAGGAAATTGCAAAGGAGCATGTAGGTATGGAATAATTCTTAATATAAAACTGAAGCTTTATGAAGGCATACTGAATATTCTAATCATCAAACACTTACACATATGAGGAGCACCACAGGAGTTATATTCTAACTTTTTAAAGAATCCATTTTTAAAGAAGGGATTAAATATAACTGTGTCTGTGTGTATATGGATTGTAAACATATGGACACTGATGACTGAGAAAGCCTACAGGAATGATAGACCACTGGATACACATGGCTATACAAAGACAGCAGGAACACATGCTTAGCAAAATGTATGTCCTCTAAGGTGTCTGGCACATCCACATTGGTCTGAAAGGTATGGTTTGTCATCTATGGCAGATCCACAACATTCTGAAGAGCCAGCTCTAACCAGTGGCACACCCTGATGCATCTGAAATGTCCACAGACACCTACATCTGGGGAACTGAATCATGTTTATTGAGGCAATGACACTTGATGCAGATTTCATGGGTATTATAAGCTAAAGTTTTGCCAATAGCCTTTCAGCACGGTGTTGGAAAATTTACCATTTATAAAAAAATGTTAGTAAAAGACTATACCTAACATGATATTTATAATAGTAGATCTCTTCATCTGCATGAGGTATTTCAGACATTTTAATTAAGAACAGTGCCAAAAGCCTATGAATAACTCTATCTGTTTGCAACACTGGAGCCCACAACACAAATAAATGTTTAAACATAGCAAACTTCTTTTTAATAATGGTTTCAAAGTGGTTTAATACTATTCTAAGAATTAGAACAACTTGCTGTGTTATACAGTCCAACTGTAGTAGAAACATTCCCACAGGAACGAAGATTTGAATGGCCTGCGGAATTATTATTAAAATGTACTACTAAAAATTACACTAATGTACTAAATTCATTTTGTGAGAGTTTTTATTTTATAAGCATTTTGATAAATATTTGATATTCACAAAGGTATTTGTGAATCCAGCATAAATCCTCTCTAGAATGATAGTTTCATTACCACCACTGTTACAGTACCTTTCTGAAGAACGAAAATTCATGTTAGAATATGTTAGAGCTGCAGGCAAATGAGTAGCCCTTTGACCAGAACCTGGCACAAGATTACACTAGCTGAAAAGAACACCAAAAAATGCAGGGTGCGACATAAGAAAATGCTGAATGTAGGAGGTAGCAGTGTGAAAAACTGACAAAAGTTACAGGCTGTGCCGTGAAGGATAGCTAGATCTCACAGGTTATTAATGGGAAGTTAACCCACCAAACTCCAGAGTTATCTGGAGGGGAGCATTGGGGACTTTCTAGTGGGTACCATCTTGAAAGACCAACAGTATTAGTAACTACATCAGTAATAACATATAAAATTAAGATTGCCTGGATAATGGTACCAAATAACAAATTTGGATAAAGATGTATCTGAACTGTCACGAGTTGAGAAGAGTAAGTAGGGATTGTTTACTTGGAAGGAGACTGGTGTGGAAAAGGAAGGTACAAGGGAGGTCCAAGGAGGTCAAAGACAAAGGAAAAGGGAGAATATGGTATGCCAATCATGGGAGTGGTGCTGCCTGGGTTTACTTACCAGGAAGAACTGAGCTTGGTCACTGCTGCTGGGGGAAGATAATAAACCCATCCCACTTCTCTTATTATAACCTGAGAATCAATGCACTTCCATGTTCAGGAAGACCAGAGCAGTGGTGATCAGGGTAATTTTCCTGTCCAGCAGGGCAGCACCCAGAAAGAAAGACCAAGCATCCTGGTATCACCATGTTGATGCCCTTTTCAGCTCTTGTGACATCAGAAGTTCTCCACCACCCATTGAAGAGCAGCTATTTTCTTGTCACTATTTGGAAGACTTCAGTTCTCTAATAGGAAAGACCAAGCAAATGATGTCAGAGCTACATTATACAGGCATATGTCATGTAGAGGAAAAAGTAAGAAGCTAAAGGCAAACATTCACAAAATGAACTTAATTAAAAAAAAAAAAAAAAAAAAAAAACCAACCACAACTAAAAAAGTCATTCCATTACCCGATAAAACAAAACAGATTGCCTCCTGTGAACTGTGTTATTCTACATGTGACTAATTTTGGTATCATTGTTAATATTTGTAATGAATATTCAACTCCAGTTGATTAGCATCTAAGCATTAGTGTAGGATTCAGGATAGGCAGAACATTCTATCCAGTTACATAAAGACTTGGACCAGGATCTAATGGAACAGAGTTTTACTGCAATTCATACACAAATATAGCTACTTTACTGCAGATTTACATCCCTGTATAATGAAGAATGTCTGAAACATTATGGCCTAGTTTTTATAAGCATAATGTTGCACTTTAGTATTAAGTAAAAACAATGCAAAGGAATGGTAAACTTTATATACTTCTAAGGAAGTGTCTCTGTACCAGAAAGTGTTCCTCCCTACAAAGAGGCAACTGTGTTCTTTCAAAGTGTTGGCATTCATGGAGGGCCAACATCCACCCCACTTACAAGAAGGTCTGTTGAAACTGTGTTCCATGCTAATGGTAATGTAATTGTCCCTGTCTGGAAAACAAAGGGGTATGTAACTCCCCTTTGTTTACTAGGGCAGAGCATCGGGAGAGGTGAAAGAGTGGGAAATAACTTAGGCTGGCACCGAAACTTCAAAGTTATTTAGAGCAAGACAAAGCAATGAGCTTTTGGGAAAAGAAAGATACTAATATTTCAAGACTACATTTAAACATCTGAGGGAGGCTCCCATTTTCCACCATTCCACCCACTCTCTTTTCCATTCTAAGACCATGTTAATGCTTCTTCTTTTTTTTTTTTTTTTTTGTACTCAAGCATCACCCTTCAGCTTGAAAAGTTGCAGGCAGTATTATTGGAAAACATGGGCCATATCTAACCTTAAGGTGTCCCCATACACGTCTCAAGGGATGGGCTGTAGCAACAGTAACAACAACAAACAAGAGCCGTATTTATGTCTTCCAAAGAGAGAACCAGTGACAGACCAGAAAGAGGAAGGATCGCCATTGCTGGGGCTTTCTGTGCTTGGTAGAATGCGTAAAAAATAGAAAAAAGGCAGAATCAACGAACCCCTACCAGCTGTCCAGAAAGACGATAATCTGCTAGTGCAATATTGTGACAAATGCAGTTGGAAAGTGGGGAGAACTGTTTGACTCCACACCTATAATAATGGTATAATATATAATAGCATTTATATAGTATGTCTCAGCTGCACAGCTAAAGCTCTTTACAAAAGATAGGGATCATTATCCTAATTTTGTATTTGGGAAATGAGTACGCAGAGAGTTTAACCCAAAATTTTAAGAGTTGGCTCATTTGGGGGTTCTGAAAAAAACCAAGGGATCTGATTTTACAGAGGCTCCAAGCATCTGTAACTTCAGTTAGAATGGCTGGTGGCTGCAGGTGCTCATCAACAAGAAAATCATGTTGCAAATGCACCAGGTTGAAGACTTCAAACCCCTGTACCCCAAATTAGCAGATGCTTTTGTGAAAGGCAGACTGGCTGACCTGCCAAATGTTGCTTGTAAAACTGAATAACACAAACAGAATTGAGGTCTCCAGACTCCCATCCTATATAGTACTATAGATTGAAATACAGTACCTTCACTTAAATAAGCTCACTAAAATTTTTAAAAAATAAAAATAAATAAAACAAAAAAGACTTAACTAGCAGATGCAACGGAAACTTACGGAAATGTGTTTTGGGGTGGTTTTTTGCATACCTAATATCAAGAGAAAGAGACTAAGTGTGAAGCGTAAAGGAGACAGAAGGCTTAATTTAGGATGAAGGATTTACTCTATAATTTATAATGGGAAAGACGGTAAACTGCAAGAACATAGCAGTAGCATGGTCAGAATATCCAGGCTGAATGACTTAGTATAGCTCCCAAGGGCAAAACAACTGCACTAGCAAGGGACTAACAAGATTTTAAACACAGCCTAGCTCAGGTAAAGGACCAAATTAGTGTGACTAGTTTGGCTGCAATGTCCAAGCCAGTTTGATAGGAGTTGGATGAATATCGCATAATGTGGCATATAGGTATCGCTTAATGTTTACAACAACTGTATCACTATCACCAGACAAAGAGAGAAAGAAAAGGCGACATTTGCTGAAAATTAATGAAGCTGAGCTCACTAATCCCCTCTTAGATTAGAGACTTCCAAGTATCTAAGGGCTCTGAAAAAAAAAATGCAATTATTATATAGAAGGCTGGGTCCCAACAAAATTTCCAACCCTGTCCCTATAATAATAACTACTAATGCCCTTGCTACAGTTTGCATCTGTTCCAGTGTGCAGCTCACTACAGAAAAAGCTTCCTCTTGAGAACAATCTCATAAGGCAGAAGCAGCTGCTCTTGTTCCTCCTGCTCTCCCTCTTCAATTCTTTGGAGTCGTGTCACTAAATTTCAAATGATAAGTTTGCTTTATTACTTTAGCTTTCAGTGGAGTTTAGGGACAAGTTGGTAGCAAGACCTAGACTTCATACTGTAATGCATGAGAGGACAGCCTCGGAGCCAAGGCCCAGCCCTGCTTCCTTCCAATCTTAGAGTTGTTTAACTAATAAAATTAATTTGCCTTTTTAAAATTTAAAATAAAGACAAGATGTTCCTTTTTTTTCAGTAATCTACATTGGCAAAAATGAAGGGATGTTATTTGTATGCTGATTTGTCTGGTGAAAAGCCAAACCGCAGATAGTTTGGCCTGGTGCCAGTCTGAGTTGCTTCATTTCTTCTTTTCCCTAAGCTCAATACAGGCAAGATAGCTCCTGTGCACCAGTGGCTGGGCCAGCAATTTAAAGAACTGGAAGTGTAACAGAGAAAGTCAAGAAGGGACAGACAGCAAAACAGCCAACTTACCATGGTTGCTGCACCAGGCCTGACCTTAAAGTGTATTGTTAATTTCCTATAACACCAATAATTATCATCATTTTTGCAGTTTTACAATTTCTTTTTTTACACCTAGAAACAGTTCACATTTATGTCTGCTGACATTTTTTTCCAGTTACTTCTCAGCAAGGAAAGTGCAGACTTAATAAACTACGTGTCCACAAAATAGTGGGTATACAACAGATTAATCCTGTAACACACCATCAATTCTCAGCTTTACCAATCAATAACTGAACTGCAAAACACAGCATCTATGGCTGCAAAGTCCTGATATGCTTTTCTAAGAGGATATGTTTAGGTGTCCTCAGAGCTTTGAGGTAGATGTGCCTGGCCAGGGTCTTAAGTCTCTCAAGAGTCTGAAGGGCTTCAAAGCCAAAAAGCAATGATGTGTTTGAATAAAAACTAGAAATCTAACCTTATGAGAATGATTACAGGAGACAGAAAAGAAGAATAGTCCTTCTTTGCAGCTCAGCCACTTCAAGTTGAAGCAAGTCCTGCATGATGCATGGGTTTGTCCTACCTCTCCTGCAGCCTGACTATGCTGCTCCTTGCTGCATTTGGCTGTTTCTCCAGCTCTGTGTTTGAGGTGCACGCTTTAACTCCTGCTGTAAATTTCTCATTTCCTTTTGTCTATTGCATCCAGTGTTCTCCAAAATCTTCTGTTCCTGAACAGGTTAAATAATTTTTTATGAAAAGACTCACTCTTTTCCTTTCATGACCTGGTCTCATTAAAGGAACATAACAAAGAAAATTAAAAAAAAAAAACAATCAAGACAGGCATTATACACCCAAAAAGGCAAACTATAGAGGAGAGATACAAGGCTTAACAGTTTTAGATACAGCCTTTGCCCTTTGGCCACAGAGTTGGTGTAGGTTGTGCCTGCATTATTGGCTGGTCTATGGCACAAAGAGAGAAGGACTGTGATTGGATTTACTGCAGTCTGCAACATTTCCAGGACTGCATGTTTACAGAGCCTCTTAACCAGCAATTAAGTTTGGACTGGTATCTGGTCCTCTGTGCATACCATTCCAGCATATAGGCTAACTGCAAACCTTGCATCCACATAACAAACAGGGTGCTCTGGGCAGTTCCCTGTTTTCAGTCTTTGATCCTACAGGGGTGGCTTCTGTGAGAAGCTTCTACAACCTTCCCCCCATGTCTGATAGAGCCAAAGACAGCCACCTCCAAGACAGACCCTCCACTGGCCAAGGCCAAGCCCATCAGTGACAGTGGCAGCACCTCTGATAACGTATTTCAGAAGGGGAAAAACTGCTGTGCAACAGCAGCTGGAGGAGGGAAGTAAGGATATGTGAGAGAATCAGCTCTGCAGGCACCAAGGTCATTGAAGAAGGAGGGGGAAGAGGGGCTCTGGGCACCAGAGCAGATTCCCTTCCAGCCAGTTTTGAAGACCATGGTGAGGCAGGCTGTCCCCCTGCAGCCCATGGGGGTTAACAGTGGAGCAGATATCCACCTGCAGCCCATGGAGAGTCCCATTCCAGAGCAGATGGATGCGTCCAAAGGAGGCTGTGACCCCATGGGAAGCCTGGACTAGAGCAGAATCTTGGCAGGACCTGTGACCCTGTGCAGAGAGGAGCCCGTGATGGAGCAGATTTGCTGGCAGGACTTGTAACCCCGTGGTGGACCCACACTGGAGCATTCGAGCCCATGAAAAAGGGAAGAGGGGAGAGAAAGTGTTTTAAGATCTGATTTTATTTCTCATTATCCTACTCTGTTTTGGTTGGCAATAAATTTTAAATTATTTTCCCCTAATCAAGTCTAGTTTGCCCATGACAGTAATTGCTGAGTGACCTCCCTGTCCTTATCTTGACTCATCATGCTTCGTTTCCCCTTGTCCAGTTAAGGAGGGGGAGGTACAGAGCAGCTTGGTGGGCACTTGGCATTCAGCCAAGGTCAACCCACCATAGGGTAACAAAAGATCACATTCATGTTCTTATGTAGTAATGAACACAATCTGATAGGAATTCCACGCGTTTTGTAAATCTAAAGATAGACAATAGGCCTTTTTGCTGTGACAGGACAACTGGATCAGCCCCACGCCCCATTTGCTCGCAATTAAAACCCCACACTCAGAAATAAACTTATCAAAACTCTATGGTGAGTCAGTCAAGTATTTGGGTAAAGATCACCCATTTCATTCCTTTGGAGGAGAAACAGATCTAAGGCACACACAGTACTCACCTGAGCTCCTACGACAGAGCTTCTTGGCAGAATTTCATCCTCGGCATTTCTGGATCAGAATCTGATTTCCCTGTACAAAACAGATCATTCGTTTCCTTTCTGGAAAATGTTCAAGCAAGACACATTTACCAAACTGCTTTGTTCTAGCAAATCTCAGAGAAGATTTTGAAGAATGGATGGTTCAGCACCCTGTGGAGAGCAACAGCTGCTCCATGGTGCAGCCTCACAAGGGAGCAAGGAGATTCCAGACAGCCATGGATGGAAGTTCAGTCTGGCCAAAATGAGATATCTTAAACAATAATTAAGACACTTATACCTCAAGCAGTATTAGGATCTTTAATGACTACAAGTTGCTAAGATACTAGGTCTGGACACAAACTATCATCCAAAAAACAACATTTGCTAAAACAGATGCCTTGCAAAGCCCTGCTGGGCTGGGTGCAGTGTTACAGAGACAGAAGTGGTGCAGTTAAATTGCGGAGACCCATCAGCCTTTGGAAGCTTTAATACCTAAGCAGCTATTAATTGTGACCTGGCACACTCTGTATGCGTATTGATGCATTTGTTACTATGTAATATAAATCGCTTATTTTTTCCTTATGTTTCCTAAGAATTACTTATAATTTATCAAGTAACTGCCACCAATATTTATTAATTTTAATTACAGAACCAACATATTTCCAGGGAAAGATGTCATCCATAAATATAAAACTAAATATATTGCTGAGTACAGGAAAAGAAATAGTATTTAATTACCAGCAATTGCTAAAAGTAATTGTCAAATGCTAACCACCACTACTACAAATCTCATGTAAAATGGAAAAATTCATGTGTTGCTGCTAATAATTTAATTTACTAAATTTACACTTTTGCACTCTACTTAGAAGAGAGGATCAAATAAATGTAATCATTCCTTTACACAATAGAAGCTGGGTGAGTACAATACCTCCAGGCTGCAAAACCAGAATAAATAACACTCCAGCTGAGAATGATAGTTCATATAAAGCTTGAATATGTCCTATTGAAATCAATATAGATCTTTGGTCAATGTCTCTGATCATTTGAACAGTAAAACTCATCCTACAGAAACCATCATAAGCTAGTACTTACGACAATAGGAATAACTGTTGCTAGTTGAACATCAAAAATAATAACAGCAAAAATAACAGCAGCAGCCTTTGATCATTTTAATTTTGTTACATCATTTCAGCTCGGACAGGAAAAGTCTATAATTCTGTATGAACTTCTTTCTGATGTTTCTGCTGGAGTTTGAAAGAGTACCCCTTAAGCTCTCTGAGCAAGGTTTCCATCTGCTGTGTTACTAGAAATACTAAATAAGCACTTACCAAGTTGTGCCACTGGTGTGAGAGAAAGGAAATGAGAAAGTCAATTTCAGAAGTTTAATTATGTATGTGTTCAAAATCCTAGCAGTCAGTTACTCCGTCAGATAACACATTACATTGTTATGAGAAGGCCTGTATTTGTGTGTCCTCCCAGTCAAACATGCTTTTCGTGTATGTCATGATGGACAGGAGAAACTGGATGGAAATGAGGAGATAAAGGGAAGGTTTTTCACTTTATGGTAAATATTATGACACAAAGGATATCACCTGGAATTTATGAGAGTGTGAAAGACAGGAACCAGATGGAAAGCAGTGATGAAACGTAAGGCATTTCTACCTCTACGTCATTGATTCAAAGGCAGCCACTCAGTACCAGTGACTCGTGAAGGTAAAAGCAATGATGCACTTTTACTTACACCACCTCAGGAATGCATATGAAATTATCTCACATTCTGGATGTCATGACTGGACCCCTCTTGGGAATTTCAAACCTCAAAGGCTTGTGGGGACTGTAGGAACCAGACTACTTTTCTTCTACAGATAGCACTTTCAAGCCATCACTGAGGACACCAATCTTGTGATGTAGCTGCATGTGCATTATGGAATCATGGAATCACAGAACTTTTCAGAGTTGGAAGGGACCTCTAGAGATCACCTAGTCCAACTGCCCTGCTAAAGCAGGATTGCCTGGAGCACGTTACTCAGGACTGCATCCACGCGAGTCTTGAAAGTCTCCAGAGAAGGGGACTCCACAACCTCCCTGGGCAGCCTGTTCCAGTCTGTCACCCTCACCATAAAGGAGTTATTTCTCATATTTGTTTGGAACTTCCTATGTTCCAGCTTGTGCCCGTTACCCCTCGTCCTGTTACTGGGAACCACTGAAAAGAGTCTGGCTCCATCCTCCTTAAACCCACCCTTTAGATACTTGAAAACTTTAATAAGGTCTCCCCTCAGCCTTTTCTTCTCCAAGCTAAAGAGTCCCAGCTCTCTCAGCCTTTCCTCATAAGGGAGATGCTCCAGTCCCTCAGTCATCTTTGTTGCCCTACACAGGACTCTCTCCAGCAGTTCCCTGTCCCTCTTGAACTGGGGAGCCCGGAACTGGACACAGTATTCCAGCTGTGGCCTCACGAAGGCAGAGTAAAGGGGGAGGATGACCTCCCTTGACCTGCTGACCACGTTTAGGAAAGAGTCTAAAAATGAAAGGTTAAAATGGAAACATTGTAACACCTTTGCTTTTTCTGCGGTGAAGGAAATTCGGTTTATGAATAAAGCTCAGTGCCTGCTATGCCTCTGTCCTGGTTTCAGCTGGGCCAGAGTTAATTTTCTTTATAGTGGTTGCTATTTGTTATGAAAGGAATGTTAATAATGCATATTGTTTTAGTTATTGCCAGGTGATGCCTATATTTTTCAAGGACTTTTTATGCTCTTTATATAAAAGAGATTGGCCAGGGGGCAGATACTTGTGATTGCTGCTTGGGAAGATACCAATTCACCAAGTGGTAAGACTAACTTGTGTCATTATTATTAGCATTGATATTAATATTAGTATTGTTGTTGTTGCTATTTTCCTTTTCTTTTATTGTTCTTTTAAGCTGTCTGTATTTCAACCCACGAGATTTTTTTTATTCCCTTTCCCCTCCTTTTCTCTCTCTTCTCCCTGTTCTTCTGGGGAAGGGGTAGTGAGCGAGCAGCTGTGTGGTACTAGCTGCTGGCTGGGGTTAAGCCACAACAGCGCCTCAAAGAGCAATGTACAAATGTCAAACACAAGTTTCTTCCACTTCCAAGCAAAATCCAAGATACCATGTGAAACAATACATAATTACTAACAGTATTTGATGGGATGGTACAAACATCCAAACAACTTATGCTATTTAAATCAATCATAGGGAACTCTTCAGATAAGCTTTCCAGGCACATGTTAGGAAAAGCAAACACAAAACACCTTGTCTCTTTTCTTCTGAGGTGCTGTGAAGTTCATACACTGCAGTCATCTTTCCAGACCCTCCCATATCCCTTGCTCTGCTCTTGGAGAGGAGCAAGAGGTAAGAGTACTAGCCTGATTTTCTAAACTTAGACAATCATGTTGTATCTTTCTGCTAACTCTCTCTTCCCCATAAATTTTCAATTTAGAGGCCAATTTCAATTTAAATTTGCAGAAGTAGGGCTCTCAAAGATATTAAACCCCTGTGAATTTCATGAAAATGGGATAACTAGAAAAGACACACATATATTGCCGTCATCAAGGGAAAGTGCACAGCATGTTTTTTAACCTTTTTCAACATCAAATAATCTACCCAGGAGAGCACCACAATTAGTAGTACCTGGTCTCCAATGTGTTTGTATCTCATGGTGGACTGACACTCTGGTCAACGTAACTGAGGGTTATGACAGGAGCTCAGCTCTTATTAGCCACAGGAGAATCCATAGTGGAGAGCACCACTGAGTGTTCCTTGACTATGGCAAAATCTTCCATGAGCTTATGCCATTTATCATACACCAGAGAATACGTGTCTGAGATGTGCTCATGCTGGCAGCGCTCATTGTTGTGGAGTCTCTAGCATTTAATAAAGTGGCAATGCAGACTGAAGCTCATTTCCCACAGAGTATTCATAACCTCTCTCTCTCATTCTGACACTCTTTCCCTCCTTTCTTCCAGGTGGAGTATCAGATGTTTAATAAAGCATGAGCTCATCTTGCAATCATAGTATACTTGAGTCGAATTTGTCCTTCAGCGAGGAGAGGAATCCACAAGAAACCTTACCAATTATGGTTGCTTTTTTAGGGAAGTCGATGTTTCCGGGGAGCTGAGCATCAAAAGTGCTCAAGTTATTACACACAAAATAATTTATAACATTGTAACATTTATAATGATTGTAATGCTACACTAAGAAATCAGAAAGACCTGCGAACAAAATTCCACTTATTTCTTCTTTTCAAAAAAATGTAATTCCTATGTTAAATGAAGGCCCCAAAATTTCTGAGGAACTGCACTTTTCATCCTAAAATCCATGCAGTTTACAGGACACTGTATATTGAGTGTACTAATACCTTTGTAGCTTGAAACACTTAGGCAATATATATGGCCTGCATTTCTTCTCACCTCTGCACCGTGTTTTTTATCAGCATAAAACCACTCACTACAATAAAATCATCCAGTTAAATGAGTGCACAATCAGGTACCTGTGTTCCTATATTGATTTGATAGAACACGTTATTCATCCACTAATAATCTGATTCAGAGTTTGAGAATCCTAAGGGTTTAACTGTGAATTCAGCCACGTTGACAATAATCATGCTGCTAAAGACATGTAGCTTCATTTCTTTTCAGCTGCATATTATGAAATTAATACATTTCCTATTTAGGTATGATGAACACTTATTCTGTTGCCAAGCTAACTCTAACTTCTGATAAATGTGACAGTTCAAGCAAAACATTCTGAAACTCTGCCAAAACCCTGAATTGCAGAGAATGCAACTTTATGCTTAGAAGAATTCCATTAACTTTTGTCTAGCTTGTTTTTTTTCCCATTTGTTTTCAACAGCCACTAATAGCAAAAATTAGAAAACAGAACAGGAAAGGCTATTCTCTGAATATGTTTGACCTGATTTAGAGCTAGAAAGTACTTAAAGCCTTCCAAAAATCCTGAAATTTCACCAGATGTCTATGCTTTTGTACAGAAAACTAGATATAGAAAACTCTACATCAGGTTTCTGGCTAATTTCAACTGCCATTGGAAAAGCACATAACTTTGAAAAAAAAATTAACAACAAAAGAGAGACTTCAGCAATTAGGTGAAGCACTTAACACACATCCAGCAGCAATCTGCAAACTTTACTTATCTAGCACAAGTCACATCTGTCCATCATAAGGGGAAAATACTTGACAAATATGACTTCCACGACACACACAGATAAATTTACAGAGTAGTGACATATACTTAGCTTCATTTTTTCATTTCTTTCTGGAAGACTGAAACCAAGAGGATAGTGAAGATCCACTATGAAAAGTTAGTGGCTGTGGGACAAGTAGTTTGGGATTGGGATTTAAAAAAACAAAATAAAATAAACTAATAAAATGGAAGGTAAATAGACTAACTGAAATTGCAAATTTTCTTAGGTAACATGCTTCCTGAAGGCATTGTTGTGACATTCCATCACAATACTACATAGTAAGTTGTACATTTTCTGCCGCCTCCAAGTTGAAGGACTCAATAGTTTAGCACAGCCACAGAATTTCACAACTTGACTCAAGACATTCACAGGATCAGCTCCTAAAGGAAAATTTTTTCCTTCTTCCATTTGGGTGTGTCAGTGTGTCAGGACAGGTTTAGCAGTCTTTGCATGTAAACCATGGATTAACAAATCCCTGTACAAATCGTAGCCATGCAACAGCACAGGGGTAGGTTTCACAGTACATATCTCCTACATTATTGTAAAAATGAAGTGGATTTTAGATCAAAAAGGTTTGTCTTCAAACTTGAGTTGGTAATCCACTACAGAAAGTAAATCCTAGCACTCTATGTCTTTGCCATGAAAATGCTTGGGATAAACACATTTCTGAGTGAGGATTCTTTCTCTCATGGAATAAATTTAATGGATATATCCTCCACCAAAGTATGTTCGTTTAAGCTACAGCACTGGACAGTCAACTCCGGTACTGGTCATGAGAACACCAAAGGCAGGGGAAAAAGCAATAAATTCCTACAATGCACGTGTAATCACATGCTATGGTATAAGTCCTCCTTTCCTGCCAGCTAGCAGCAGTCACCTCACATAAGCAAAGGCCCAAGGAGATCTTTTCAGTTTCCTTGGTCTGAGGAGGTCCCAGCTATGATTCGTCAACAGCCCAGAACTGAGAAAATTTTCAGAGAAACTCAGGACATCTTTATGTAGCACAGTGAACCAAGGTGAGCTCTTTGTCTGACCCACGCCTTGACCCACGCCTTGACCCACTTATGTAGTGGGACTTCAGTGGCATCAGGTAGAAGTGGCTTAGACTGCTCTGGAATGCAACAAAGCCTCTCTTTATGGTGACTCCTGTTATATACTCACCCATGAGAGCAGTGGGGCCCGACCAGGCAAAGAAAGGGTAGGGATTCCAACACAAACCTGGTCATCTTTTTGGCCAGGGCAAGGGACAGCCTGGTCACCTTGTAGCCATACTGACAAATCATGGCGAGGAGCCATCTGGGTCAAACAGCTGTCTGTATAGTAATAACAATCCCCGACCTCAGATGTGTATCCTCCTGGTCTGAACCAGACTTTTCAGGAGCCTATCTCCTTCCATGCACAAAACCAAAGGAAACCGATCTGCAGACTTTGGTGCCTTACGTGGCCAGCAGATCAAAAGAGGTGATTCTCCCCCTCTACTCTGCTCTCATGAGACCCCAGCTGGAGTACTGTGTCCAGCTCTGGAACCCTCAGCACAAAAAGGACATGGACCTGTTGGAGCAGGTCCAGAGGAGGCCACAAAGATGATCAAAGGGCTGGAGCACCTCTCCTATGAAGACAGGATGAGGGAGCTGGAGTTGTCCAGCCTGGAGAAGAGAAGGCTCTGGGAAGACCTTATAGTGGTCTTCCAGTACCTGAAGGGGGACTATAAGGAAGTTGGGGAGGGGCTGTTTGCAAGGGCACGTAGCGACAGGAAGAGGGGCAATGGCTTTAAACTAGAGCAGGGTAGGTTTAGATTAGACATTGGGAAGAAGTTCTTTACAATGAGGGTGGTGAGATACTGGAACAGGTTTCCCAGAGAGGTGGTGGAGGCTCCATCCCTGGAGACATTCAAGGCCAGGCTTGATGAGGCCCTGAGCAACCTGATCTAGTTAAAGATGTCCCTGCTTACTACAGGGGGGTTGGACTGGATGACCTTTAAAGGTCCCTTCCAACCCAACACATTCTATGATTCTATGTTACCGAAAAGTCTACACATCTCTCATTTAGCCAACCCACATTAGTAGATGACATCCTTTTCCTTCACCTTTGCTAAAAGAGACCTCCTAGGACGATACTCGCAATTCATACCCAGCAGTATATAAGCACTCCAGCTTCTGGAGACATTCACTGTTTTTTTTCACTCTATTTCCTGCTGTTTGCAGGTGGTATTCTATGCTGACACTGTGTCTGAAGTTTACATAGTTAGATCTATACAATAAAATGTATACATTTATATACATGTAAACATATACATGTATACTTCTAATATAGTATTTTGTATACATGTAAACAGGTATACAAAAACCCAAGATTAGAAAGGACAGGTTTAGCAGTGTTCACATGAAACCATCCAAAACTGTCCTCTACAGAATGAGAATATGTACATTCTGATTGACATGAGCTTGACAGATTTCCACCATTACATCTCATATACTGAAAATGACCAGGCTTTCAGCTATTGAAGGCAACCAAATTGAAACACACTAAGGTCTCCTGACCCATTGATAACAGCGCACATCTACCTGATAATCTGACTGTACAGATGCCACTCTATAAAATTTTTTCTTTCCATTGATGCAAGAAAGACAAAGGACCCCCATAGGCATCCTGGATCGTAGAATCATAGAATCTTCATCGTTGAAAAGGACCTTTGAGAACATAGAGTCCAAACATACACACACACAAAAAAAAAAAATACAAAAAAAACCCCAACTACAATCTCTGTCACTAGAGCATGCCCTGAAGTGCCAAATCTACATGTTTCTTAAATACCTCTAGGGATGGTGACTCAACCACCTCCCTGGGCAGGCTGTTCCAGTGCCTGACCACTCTTTCAGTAAAGTAACTCTTCCTAATATCTAATCTAAACCTCCCCTGCCACAACTTCAGACCATTTCCTCTGGTCCTGTCCTTAGTCACCTGGGAGAAGAGGCCAACACCCCCCTCTCTACAGTCTCCTTTCAGGTAGTTGTAGAGGGCAAGGAGGTCTCCCCTCAGCCTCCTCTTCTTCAAGCTAAACATGCCCAGCTCCCTCAGCCTCTCCTCACATGACTTGGTCTCCAGACCCCTCACCAGCCTGGGAGCTCTCCTCTGGACACGCTCCAGCACCTCAATGTCCCTCTTGTACAGAGGGGCCCAGAACTGAACACAGTACTCGAGGTGAGGCCTCACCAGTGCCGAGTACAGAGGCACGATCACTTCCCTACTCCTGCTGGCCACACTATTCCTGAGACAAGCCAGAATGCTGCTGGCCTTCTTGGCCACCTGGGCACACTGCTGGCTCATGTTAAGCTGGCCATCCACCAGCACCCCCACGTCCTTTTCTGCTGGGCAGCTTTCCAGCCACTCTGCCCCAAGCCTGTAGCATTGCTTGGGGTTGTTGTGACTGAAATGCAGGACCCGGCACTTGGCCTTATTAAACCTCATACCGTTGGCCTTGGCCCATCGATCCAGCCTGTCCAGGTCCCTCTGTAGAGCCTTCCCACCCTCAAGCAGGTCAACTCTGCCACCTAGTTTGGTATCGTCTGCAAACTTACTGAGGGTGCACTCAATCCCCTCATCCAGATCATTGATAAAGATATTAAAGAAAACTGGCCCCAAAACTGAGCCCTGAGAGACACCACTGGTGACCGGCTGCCAAGAGGATTTCACCCCATTAATCACAACTCTCTGGGCACGGCAATCCAGCCAGTTTTTAACCCAGCGAAGAGTATACTTGTCTATGCCATGATTCGCCAGCTTCTCCAGGAGAATGCTGTGGGGGACGGTGTCAACGGCCTTACCAAAGTCCAGACAGATAACATCCACAGCCTTCCCCACATCCAGAAGGTAGGTCACATGGTCATAGAAAGAGATCAGGTTGGTTAAGCAGGACCTCCCTTTCCTAAACCCATGCTAGCTGGCCCTGATCCCTTGGCTGCCCTGCACTTGCCATGAGAGCTCACTCAAGATGATCCTCTCCATGATCTTTCCTGGTACCGAGGTCAGGCTGACAGGCCTGTAGTTTCCCGGATCCTTCTTCCGACCCTTCTTGTAGATGGGTGTCACATTAGCCACCCTCCAATCATCTGGTACCTGCCCTGTTGACCAAGATTGTTGATAAATGATGGAGAGAGGCTTGGTGAGCTCTCCCGCCATCTCCCTGAGTACTCTTGGGTGAATCCCATCCAGCCCCGTGGACTTATGTGTGTCTAGGTGCAGAAGCAGATCACTGACTGCTTCCTCCTGGATGCTGCAGGACTTTTTAGGAAAACGTGACTGAATTATTATATGCTGTGATTTTGAAATCAGTAAGTAAATAAGGAATGATTAATCTTTCTGGCAAACCACTAGTCTATACTTAATTACAGGCAAGGTTGCAATGTCAGATAAAACTAAGGACATGTAAAACCTGTGTATCAGACCTGCTGGCATGGTTTTATGAAACCCGTATAAATTTACACGAGCAAGTTTCGTTCTATGTCATTTGGCTGTGGGTTATAAAGAACAAAGAAAAACACAAAAGTCATGAATAAATCTCTTAATGTGTTTCCACAGGGTTAATGGCTCTTCCCAGTATCAAGAACAGCTGTGAGGCTATTCTGCAAAGAAGAAACATGGAAAATTATGTGCAAAATACATTTTAATCATTCAAGTTCAATGATTCTCTTACAATTTAAAAAAGGAGCTTCACATACCACAAAGGGGCTTTTCCCACTCTTCTTTGACATACAATTAAAATAGGCAGATTTTCTAGTGGAGTAGTAACACAAGATTTTATTTGACTACTCTGCTTGACACTACAGTCAAATCTTAACTGGAAAAAGTAGTAATTTCCATATTTTGCTAAGCTGATATTTACTGCGCTCATTTTTGCTGAAAACATTTGATATGGTTAAAACTCGTTTCATCTTGCAACATAGTCTCTGATGGAAACCTTCAAGTTTTGGTTTCTGATAATAACAAATCTCAGTGCATTTTCTTTTGCTGACCCAGCCTTCCTTTCTTCCCCAAGTACTCTGATCCCTGGAATGCATTTTCCAGCACAGAGTTTATATGAACAGAAATTAAATCAAGCTTTCAAATCCTATGTGGCTTTAGAAATCTCTATGGATTTTTGTGGTTCCAAAATGATAAAAAGGAATTCATTCTATTCTGAAATAAAAAGGTTTTGAGGAGATTTTGAAAGGAACAACCACAATAACTGATGTAAAAGTTTTACTCAGTCTCAAAGAATAGAATACCAGCTATGTCTCTTGTATTTTATAGTCTCCAGACAGCTTTAATGTGTTATTAAGTTACCTTGTACCCATATTGTATTAATTGTAGCAGTGCAGTAATTTACTGTCTTGCCATGCTTAACATTTTAACAAATTGCAAGTGGTCATTAAAACTCAGTGGTTTCAGAGTAGCCTTGAAGGTGCCCTGTATTAGCCTGGGCAGTAGAAAGCCCCTGACCAAGATCAGGAATTAATTTAATGTCTACTTTTATCCACCTTTATTCCCCATATGTGCTCTGGTTTTGAAGGTGGAGACATACAGCACTGGAAAATGCACTTCTGCAGGACTTTAATACATCCCTGTAAGTAATACCACTCTAAGTAACTGCCTACGCAAAGATGGACAGAAGCACATTTTAAAGTGACTGGTAAAGACAAGGCTGGTGTATTTTGCAAAAGCTTTTCATTTTTAATGAGCTATTCACTTTCTGTACTCATTTTATTTAATAGCTTAGCCTTCTAACTCTCCCTTCTCTCTGGTAGTGAATTACTTTCCAGAAATAATAGGAAATTTTAAGCATCATCATGTTGCTGGTATTGTCACTTGAAAATGTGGGTCGCCATCACCTCATCACCCCATCCTGGTTTGCTCATTAGTGGCACTCTGTATGGAAAACCTCTAAAGATCATTACCACTGTAGTCTAAAGCCAATGTGCCAGCATAATGAAAAACAATTCAGCAGTTCCCCATGCTCTGTTAGTTGTGTTTGTCATAAATGAGTTGTGGAGATTTGGAGTGAATGATCCATATCATATTGAACCGTCCTTTTTATCGCTGACAATTGAAGGTGACTGAAAAGCTGGGTCAGTGTCAGACTGTATCTAATTGGAAACCTTTCCTCATTAACGTTCGATGTTGACTTGTATTAGTTGATGAAATTAGGACCACAGTGGAATGGATTT
Source organism: Chroicocephalus ridibundus (assembly GCF_963924245.1). Classification (NCBI taxonomy): domain Eukaryota; kingdom Metazoa; phylum Chordata; class Aves; order Charadriiformes; family Laridae; genus Chroicocephalus; species Chroicocephalus ridibundus. Next base: position 55,044,970 of record NC_086316.1, read on the forward strand.
TATTACACAGAATGAGCTGGTTGAGCTCTCTTCCATTTCAATGTTTTTTTAACCCCACCCCTGGCTGCTGAGAAAGGAATCCAGAAGCAAGGGAGTTGCGAGTGATGCAGGATTAAAAGGAAATTGAGTAAAAATGTCAGTGCTGCTCAGGAAATTGAAACCATGTGCATATTTATGCCACATTTACTTCAGCAAATCTTTTGTGAAAATACTTCCTTATAGATCATCTGGGCTTGTTTTGTGAATTTGAATCAGAAGTAGGAGAGAAATGTTTCCCAGGTAAAAGGGAAATGGCAAATTGGGGGGGGAGGGGGGGGGCAGGGGTGGGGGGAGGGGGGGAGTGCTTGTTTTCTGAAAAACAGCAATAAGGAAATTTTTTTTTCATGGTTTAGACAGTCAGTTTTGCAATAAGAGAAATGCAGCACTCTTAAAAAGTACCCACAACCCTGAATAACCCATTTTCTTGTTTATCAGCTGCTGCAAAAAGCTCTTAATTGAAGGAAAAAAAGACAAATCTGTAACACTAAAAATGTTAAATATAACTGCTTAAGCCTACAGAAAATATGCAGGGGTCATGCTATAAAGATAGACAACACATAACATACTATATTTTTCAAAGACATTTTATGACTTTAAAAAAGCAGTAATATCTACAGATTCATTTTAGGATCAAATTATTGCAGCTAAATTGGTCATGGGACAGTCTGATATAGGATCATGACACCTATAGATGTTAGGCTGAGGTAAACTGTGTTATTACAGAAGAATAGGGTGGCAAGGGATGTTTACTATGCAGTCTTGCTATCACAAAAACTCCATTAAATGATCTTCTCCTCAAACTCACAACTCCTCTTATATATAGTATTTTTTCTTTTTAATTTCAGCAGCAATATATTAAAATTGAATACATAAGGGAAAATCCTGCTCTCAGCTCCTTATAGCATACCCTTAAAGCCCATAAGTCACTGATAATTATGGACAGAACCTCAGAACATACTGGAACTGAGAATTTTAGATCTAAAAAGAGCAAGGTCTTTCCTTCCAAGCCACTTGTATGAATCGCTCAGAGGATTTTCACTTCCATCAAACTCATGACTCACGACTTTTTGACTCAGAAATTTTTCCAAAAATCAAAAACATGTAAGTGGACCCAAAATTTCACTTACTTCTGTAGCTCAAAGGCATGTCAAAACCACCATGCAAATAGCTTCATGTCTGTGATCTCAGAAATTCTGCTTCTGCACAAACAGTTCCGCAAACAGCTTTCAGCTCTCAAAAATTACTCAGTCAGCTTCAGACAGGAGTCTGAGCTGTTTTGTTAATGTGTCCTCTTTTTGTGTTTAGCCAGAGATTGATCCATCCTCACTAGGTTTTGTAGCTATGCTAATTTGTAATCATAAGCACCATATTGTAATCATAAATGCCATATTATAAGAAGATACAGAAAACTGACAGTTTAAATTGCAAAAGAGAGAAATAAGTCAATCATAGACCAATATCAAATGTTCTTTTAATAATACCTCAGTAAAAGATTATCTTGGTATGTTGTTGAAATGTTTATCTTGGTCACATTTTCCTTACGGTTATTTTTTTGAAAACAGAGCTAATAAGTTTTGGTACATCTTTTAGTACAATAATATTTTTACATTCTAGAAATGTATAGTATGGGATTTTAGAATGAAAAAATCTGTTATTGTTGTTACTGGAGAAAAAGTAATAGGCATTTTTCATCTGTCTTGTAAAACTTGAGAAAGAGAAACTTGCCCAGTATTGTGAGAAACACAAAATATAAATAAAAAAAATTATCTCATGTATTGGAATGACAGTCTCATAGGTTATGCCTAGCTACCAGTGGACAGAATCATTTCCACTTGTTTTGAATCAAATACAATACATAAAGAAATCACTTTCAACTCTCTTTTCCTACTCACGCATCAGGAGAGTAAGATTGATACCAGTTGCTACTTTGCTTCTAATTCTGGTGTTACTGGGCTTAAATGGCTTGCTAGATTAATATTTTAATGTCAAAAATTTTCCTCTGATGATATAAGAAAGCTTTGTCCTAGCTTATAGAGGACTTCTTTGGCTCAACATAAAAAGGCAGAATAAGCAATCATACAACTTTAATATATCCCCCCACAGCCAACATCTGGAGTGTGATGAGTATCTTGCGAGATCAAGACAGTGTTTGGAAATTAACCTTGTTACAAAGAAAATTTTTTACACCTCTCAACTTCCACAAAGTATTTAAAACAACTATGGTGGCATTTAAATTATGATAGAAACAGGGGGAAGAGGAAGCAAGAGAAAACAAAATATTAAAAATAAACCCAAATGTAACATGATTGTGTGATAGAAAGATCTGAGATTTCCACAAGTAGGTGAAAATAAACAACTGGCACAAAAGTAGGAAAGAGAATTCTATGCTTACAAAATAGGGTGACACCCAAAGCAGAAACACGGGCTTTACTAAGAACACCAATGTTATAATTAGTTATTTAAAATCATTGCTTTGGAAATTGCAGGTACAGACACATCTGTTTTGATTCTTTCTGCCTTTCAGATGATTCCAGCCTTCATTTGGATACGACTGTATCTGTTTACATATACAGGGTCAACATGCTTGGCTTGCTCAAATCCATTAATAATCTCTCCCGGTTTTACCTCCACTGTATTTATGAACTCTAATTACTAAGGAAACATCAGACAGAAACCAAATGACATCCAAACATGGGAAGTTACTGGTTAAACTCACATGTCTTTCTTCCCAAACTGTCTGTCAATGACCTTTCTTTTAAGGCCTCAAACACTGTTTAAGAAGAGCTGCAGACATTTTGTTGGCACCGGACTTGAAATTCATAATGGGCACATTATTTGGACACATTATAAAATAGCATCATCCATCTAACAAATGAAAAAATTTTAATGGGTGCACTCTTAACTATAATAATTTGGAAAAGACAGACAGCAGCTGAAACTGAAGTGAGAAGGTCATTCAATGAGATTTGTGACTTTTAAGCTCCTTTTCAAGTTAGCATAGGTAATTGGACTTCATGATCTTAAAGGTCTTTTCCAAACCAAATGATTCTATGATTCTAATTCCTACCTACAGTTCCTGTTTTGCTGGGAGCTTATAGCAGATTTTTTTAATTTTTTTCTGGTATGTAGGCAAAAGCAAGAACATGAGTACTTGATGCTTTGGCTGTGATTAGATTTTTTTCTTGGCACCACAATTTCTAATATTTTACACTTAGAAGTAAAGCGTCTCTTGGTCACTAAAGGTCAGGGAAAAGGAGTCACAGACATCAAAGCCCTACCAATGGATGTTTGCAGTCAACCAAAGCGAAAGACAGAAAGGACATGGAGAAAGAACAGAAATTGAAATAACTCTTTCCAATCTCAAAATACCTGTGTGTCAGAAAAGCACTTCACATGAAGCTCTACCAAGCTGCTACATTCATAACTCTCTCTGTTGCACAGATTCTAGTAAAGTTCACAATAAAAAGTGTATTGAGCCAATATATTACTGTTTTCAGCACAGGGTACGCCATTCATGAGCTTTTATTAATTTCTCCCTGTAAGTACTTTCTTCTTCCTTTTCTCATAAGGAAGTTTGATGCCTTCTTTCAAAGAACTGGTTTTTGCCCAGGAACTGCTAGCGCCAAAGCCTGTAACGGTAATGCAAGAAACTGCAGAAGTACACGTAATAGATAGAAGACATCTGTGTCATACATGTAGATGTCACAGAGATAAGACACAACAGTCAGGGTTGTGGGACACTAACCATCTTCTTGATTCATTAAGTTACTTGCACCTCAGGTGTGTACAATTGGCCAGACTTTCGGAAAAAGGAAGCAAATGCCTCTATTACCAGAATCTTCTTTATATCAAAGTTACTTCCACTCCCTTTTAATACATACATTTGATTAAAACCTAAGCATTAGTCCCATTTTAGCTGAGGAGTCTGACTAGCTGTTTACTGTATGGGAAAGAAGATAAATGAACGTTCAGTCTCAGCAAAGACAACCTTGTAAGAAAAGAGTCCATTATTATGAGTACATACATGTTTTAGAAAACCAAACTGTCTGTGGGAAAAAGCAGCCCTTTGACACCCAGAAACACGAAAGAACAGGCTGCCCAAAAGTGAATGGCGGACAGAAGATGTGAGATCAAAACATAATGATAAAATGATTGTGACTGGGAAACTATTTGCTCAACACAGTTAAGTCACCATTTAAACTCTAGAGAAAGCACTCTGAATTTTAACTTCAAGGGTAACTTTATTAACAATGTTGGTAATATGCTAAAAATAGCTTACCTAGTTATTTTACCTAGGGTTTTTTTATGTAACCCAGTTTTCTGGAGCATCCTACCGACAAGTCTGACCTGCTCTGATGCGGTTACACAGTGTCTGATGGGTAACTTCAGGAAAATATTATAATAGTAATGTTCCTGTGTTGCAAATTAATAAAAAAAATGCTGCTTTTTTTTTTTTTCCAACTGATATGTTTGTTGGACAAATGTTCACTGTTGCAATGATATTGCAATGGAGTTTTGCTTTCTTGAATTTTACTCAGAAATACATATTATGCCCTCATCTGATTGTCTTAATTTTGCAGGCAACAGAACTCTATCTGTATGGCCCTTCTGTGGCACATAAAGATGCAGCTGCTATAAATCAAAGAAATGGTGACATTACTGAAGGGAGGGAGAGCCGCATGTAGCATTTTTTCTGACCTCTTTGCCAGAGAGTCAAGTCTAGAGTTTAATGAAATGAAATCTCTTTCGAGGGAATCCGAATGAGGCTGCCTCTGGAGCATTGTTCTGGGGAAATGATTTCAGCTGGCCTCTGAGAAGATTTACACCTAGGTCTCCAGTGTCAGAAGCTAAGGCAGGCTGCATTCACTACCTGGAGACCTTCTTATCACTTCTTATCCTAAAGCCAGGAGCTGCCTCTGAAATTGCTTGAAGTAAAAATGTTTCAGAGACAGAAAAAGATATAAACAAATTAAAGAAGAGTCCAAGATCACTGTAACTTTCCTATCAATAAAAATGTTAGCCTACCTAGGAATTTCCTGACCATAACAAGGAAAGAGATTAAAGTTATTCACTCAAAAAAGATCAAAGGATGCAGTAAATTATTCTCTTCTTGCTAATACTAATGATTACTGTTTGTGTTTTAACAATTCTTATACTAGACACAACCTTTAGTCAGAAAACTGTCCTCCCTGTAGTAAACTGAGACAGCAATTTAAATTTATTTTTCCAGTATAGTTTTCCTTATGAATTTGGGCATTTTTCTTCAAACTACTACCTCCGTTGGTAAGATAGCAAATTTCAGTAGACAACTCGGTTATTGCTTAACATGATTCAGAACAGAATTTATACTCAAGTGATTTTCTTAATTATTCAACCAACTAAACTATTAAAAATGCTGTCAAAAGGAGTTCTCTATATCTTTCATGAAGATAAAGCAACAGGTTCTTTTGTCAGATCTTAACTTATGGTAATATTATGCCTGAATTAAATGTTTTGATGTATATACCAATCTGCTAAATATTAAAAAATCACAACATCACACAGCAGTGTAAACATTTATTTGGTTAGTCAATCTTTTAAATCACACTTTTTAACTGTTCAATTGACACTAAAAAAAAATATTAATATTTCGGGTATTCAAACTTCTGAATACAGTGATTTAAAAGGAAACTACCAAACCTCCTGATCTCCATTAGACAGAATCACCTATTCTTCTGCAGTACTGTAAGTGGTCTGAACTCCTCACCAGAGAATATAGGCAGAAAGGTCAACAATTATGCAAAATAAATAATGGGTTTAGAACAATCACCATATCCAGCTGCTGCAAAGTACGCAGACTCTATAAGTCTGCCTGCCAGGTGCAGGTCTCTTTTCCCTGTGGAGATGACCAAGACCTTTCAGAAAACCATGCAGTAAACAACATTGCTAGAGACCCAGGGAAAATATGTACCAATATGTTTGAAAACCTATGGGCCCTAGATTAAAATAATGGAAGAGACGGTTATTTATTTTGACAGATCAATTTTATTAATAAATAAATTATATTTAGAAAATACTACGACAATTATAATGTAAAAATAATTACCTGAAAATTTCCCAGGTTTCTTTTTGTTGGATGAATCACTGACATTCTGCCCTCATTCACCTCCGCTATTCAAATGTTCCAGTTTCTTGTCACTGAATTTACTTGTATAGTTATAAGTACACATATTGAGACAATTAAACTGAAGCTACCATCACATTAGAAATACTATTGCCCTCTTTGAAGGGCCAAAACAACTATTTTGTGACTTGTGTGTTCATTTTCTTTGTATTTTGAATAATCAATTTCACAGAGAGCTCTTCATACTGCATCTGCTGCTTTTAAAATTTGCCAGGAAGCTTCATCAAATACTTTTGAATAACAATATATCCAAAGAAGAGTGGTTCAATTAGGAAATCATATAAGCAGAAGGTTTTACTGAGATTATTGGTTAAATCCTGTCTCCTATAATCTCCATATAGCAACAGAGTGAACCCACAAATCTGGACCTCTCTCCCTCCTAATAAACAACTCCCTGAATAATCCTTCCCTCCCTTACTTGATATTTTTAACTTTCTGTATTCAGAAAAATGAGGAACCATGGGCAGAGCCTAACATATGGTACGTGGAGCTCTGCCAGTGCTTCTCTTTTTTAATTTGAAATATCCTTCCTGCTGTTTAAATTTTTGGTCAGCCTTAACAGTCCTCAGCAATCCTTAAGAATCAGCTGTAGTGCATTAGGAAATGAGTCCTTAAGTACAGTATAAAGCAGTGTAGAAACCCACCAGATACGTTATTATTTGTATTTACTATCAAGAACCTAAAGGTAGGACTATAAAAGAATAAAGCATGCCAAGGTGCTTCTCTAACCAGGAATGGAACTTGAACTGTCTATACAGTTCAAGATGCACAGAATTACAACAGCAGGTTTGAAAAGGGTGCTTTTCTCTTTCTGCAGCTGCCAAGCATTATTGGAAATGGGAGATGAAGCTAGGCAGAGGGGAGAATGATTAGAAAATGTTTTCCTGCCGTGTTACGGCTACTCCTCTCCCTGGCTGCAGGATGAGCAGCGAATGAAAAACCTGTAGAAAGCCAGACCCATATATCCAGTGTGCCTGAAAATTCAACTTTCTTTGGAATTAAGAGACCAAGCCCTTGCAAGGCAAAAAGAGGGAGCCTTATTTAAGATTAAATACTGGAGAATATAGATACAGAAAAGCCCTGGAGAATCATCCTATTACCATCTTGAAAAATTAAATTAAAAAAAAAAAAAAAAGAGACGGAGAAGTAGCACAGACTCACGCATAGATCTGGGGACTGTGTTGGAATACCATCTAAATGCAAACAGAAGGAAAAAGTTACACAAAGCAGAAAGTTACCTAGAAATGTGAATACAACTTTTTCACTGAGAAGTCAGTGCTCTTACTTGGCTTGGTTACAAGCAAAAGCAAGTTTCTGGTATTGCTTGAGCCTGCAGTGTAAACACTAGCAACGCTCCAGCGTGATAATACACCATCAGTTGGTCTGTCCTAGCAGCCTAGGATAGAGAGACCCAGTATGTCAGGGAATAACTGGGGTGGATTTAGAGGTGCTGGAAGAGTGTAACAAGGGCCTTATATGGTTTCTCGGGTTCTTCAATATTTCTGTATTAGTCTGTACCAGGTGTTTGTGGACCAAACCCTCTGTCACAGTCGCTGAAAGTAGTGGCCTGTAGGATTTCCACAAACTAGAAGGAACAGGCACAGCATTTTCCTGAGGTGAAAGACTAATCAAGGGTAACCCTGGCTTCCCTTTAGAGTCAAAGAACAATAAAATAAGCCCTAGAAATATAATAGGAGGAAAAAAAGAAAATAAAAAAAAAAAAAAAGAAAGCACAAAACTCTCAGATGATGTTTTGGCTGTGTGACTTTCCCCTGGCTTCAGGATGATGAAAACAAGCTTAAATGCACCCAGGTCTATTTTTCCCCTAGCCAGAAAATAAAGGTCTCAGAGCTAAAATGTCACAATTCTTCTTATTTTCAATTTTCATGTTGTAGTCAAAAGCTGAGGATGACATTTTATCTTGAACTCTCATAGTTGCAAGAAAACAAAGGAAAAGCACAAAGGTGTGAGGAATTAAGGACAAAGTATCCCTCAGACTTGCCTCCACAGTTCCTGGATTTTGGTTGTTCATGACTGTTACTGGGCCTTGTGCCACTCTAGCCTTTGGAGAACGCGATGCCCATGCTGGCTGCAGCTCACCTCTTCCGCAGTGCCATCCGGGTAAGGAGCACTGTGGGTTCCTGGCCTTTGACGACATGCACAGATGCTTCTAGCTGCTGTGTCAGCTTCTTCTACCGTCAAAGTTAAATTTTCTTCCCAACAGAAAGCACTAACGTTCCCCTCTAAGTGTCCCCAGGTTATATACTGGGTGTTTCATTAAATTAAATTAAATGCACCTTAGACACTGTGATTATAATAATTTTCCTCATCACTTTTAGAGTATTGCACACAGTGAAGATCCTGATTAAACACTAGTTTGTTTCCCTGAAATAAACAAATACATGTTAAGATTTCTTAAAGGCCTGACTTTCTCTCACAGACAACAATACTGGGGACAATTTTTTCATAAGCAATTACAATTTTGATCAGTATAGGTATTACTTGCCTTTTTCATCTCCAGTAGGTTGAATCCCACTCCAGTCTTTTATAGTAATGTCATTTTCTGATAATGGGAATGAAGGAGAGAGTTAACTCATGAATTCAAGCCGCCAGAGCAAGCACAGTGCTAAGAGCCACACTCATGCTGATAATCCAGGAAGTAAGCACAGGCAATTTAGAAAGGGTCAAAGGCATTATTCCTTAATGTTAACAGCATTCACTCTGAGACTGAGACGAGACATTGTGACAACTATTACTATTGCTCACTTACACAATTTTGGGGTAAGGACTTTAAACAAGCCAAAATACTACAGATTTATTATTACTTTTACATTTATGTAAATTATTTGCACTTATGTCACATTTGTTTTTTTACACCTCTGTAGTAGACATAAAAAGTCTTTGTATGCTTTTAGCTGGTTAGGTTCTTCATGTAGTAGTTTTGACTCTCCATTCTTTTGTATAAGATGTCCTTCTGTCTATTAGTTACTATTTAGACGCAGTTGCTGTTATAGTTTGAATAGAAAATCAGGCCCTTATGCTAGTAGTAAAAGTTTTCTGTAAAATCATTTCCAATACCACTTTTCATTTTTTGAAACAGTTTCTCACCTAAAATACAAAGATTTTAGACTAGATAGCGTGAGAAAGAGGGAAGAAAAGGAAGAGAGAAGCTATTAAAATCCTGATAAATCAAGATACAAGTGGACATACAAGGATAAACAGAAAGATAGAGCATGCCAGGGTATTTGCTCATCACTAAGCACAGGCTTTTCACAAGGATGATTAACTAGCTGTTACCCATATTGCGTGTTCGCAACCATTTTCCCCCATTTCCTCCCTGCCTCAGTGGAACACACCACATGCAATTTTTCCATTACTCTTCCTCTTTCTTTGTTTTTTCTTTTCCCCAAGTCAGGTTTCCACATCAGGATAGCATGTAAATCTGACTACAGATTTACTGAATTTTACAGAATCTGACTACTGCTCTACAACCTTAGAGCAAAACTCAAAACAGAAATGAATGTAGTAAAAGTGATGCATACCACAAGGCAGTCTTCTGTCATTTGTTTGCCATTGTGCTTTGTCATGGAAAAAAAAGGGAGGATAAAAAGAAGAAATGGAAAAGTGTTGTCAAGGTCACCAATATTTCTCTGGTGCAGTATTTCCCCAGGTGAAATTATTTTAATTTACAATTTTGCAGAGATAAAAAAGGCCCTGCTGTGAAAACCACAATATTCACTGTAGCGTGTGGTGCTGATGAGCTCTACCAGATGATAAAGCAAATTGAAATCTCACATTTCTAAGACCTTTTGTTAGTGGGGGGAGAAAATCATGTGAAGAGTTATAATGTAGAAAATGGTATTGCAGGGCTGATCTCACTAATTTTACAATTCTGTTATGTGCATAGGTTATCATACTAATTAGCTTCATCTGGAATATTAGTCATCTTAATAGAGGGCTTTCATGTTTCCTATTACTTCAGTTCTAAAGCTTGCAGTTTGATGGTTTCAGACTGCAATAAAACTCAAATCTCACAAAACAGATCAAAACTGGATAATTGGATTTTTAAACAAACCACTCTGCTGTAGGCATGCCACCAAAGGGAAAATAACACAAGGGAACTATACAGTAGTTCTCAAATCCAAGTAAATGGGAGGTAGATCCCAAGAGGCAGAAGAAAATCTAGCATGTGCCAGTTACTCCTTCCTATTTGCTTTTTTCTCAGATTCATCCTGCAGGGTGCTGTGATAACCTATTTCTCTAAATATGTATCTAGAGTTAGAGTTAAGTTTTACCAAGTCATGCCACCAGCGATGAGTAGCTCTGACAGCAGAAAGCAAACACTAGATTTATTTTTTTCCTTGGTATTAAGGCATGAATGTGGCAACTACTCAGCAACGAAAACATGTAACACCTCCACATGTGAAAAACAGATTCCTGAAAAAAACACCTTATCTGCCAAACAAAAAAAGATCCCTTTCATATTTTCAATGACTTCGCTTCTTTTTGGTGGTGTTCCCAAGAATATTCTAGCAGATATACCTAGCAGCAAGCAGTTCAAACAAATCTCAACACTTAAAAAAATACTGCAAAGGTCATTCTAAAATTCAAAGTGTTTTTATGGTTTAAAGTTAAATCAAAAATTATGAAAAAAAATCTTATGACATGGTTGTGTTCACTTAGAAGAAAGTCTTGAATATTTACATTGACCTATTTGTGGATCATCTGGTTCCAAATTAGCTGTGAAAGCAACAAATGACAGTTCCAGAGGGGACTTTTATACTTCTTTTCTAAACACCCTGTCACCATTTGGTAACTCCTTCTTTCTTAACCTTTTCATTTACTCTTAGACCAAGGCTTAAAAACTCAAAAACAGAAAGGCAGCATTAAATGGCAAACACTTCATAAGTGATTTGGTTACAATTATGTAGACTTTACTGACAGGAAGAATAGTTTAAAAAGAAACCCCAAACTCTCTAGACAGATAGATAAGATACACTGCAGGTTGTTTTCTCTTTCCTTTCAAATTCTCTTTCATTTGATAAAGAATTATCTTTTGTTTTGGTGGCCCCACGTTTCATGAACTCCAAAGAGTTTAGAAATGCCTCATCTTCAAGACAACTTACGTGTTGAGCTACATTCTTTATTGGAAAAAAAAAAGAAAAGAGAGAAAATAGTTTTGTTTTGTTGGGCAATCAAAAATACAATAGAAGCAGTGTTCAGAGCAAATAATTTCTAGTTCAGCAGAAGTTTGGAGGGGATCTGGAAAATTCTCCTCTACTTCGATTACTCTACTAAGGCCATCATGAGATAAGTTTGAGGGCAAAGGATCCCCAAGGTGCTGTATCATGAATAATTTTTGTTAATGCAGATACTTTCTCCTAATTATTTTTCCAGGGCAGAAAATAGTGATTTTTCAAATCTATATTTTTATATTTTCTTCAGAAAAGGTGGTGACTTTAGGATCAATTTGACTCTTCCAAAAGTGGAGTAACTTCTACAGGAAAGAAGGCAATTCCTTTATGAAAATGTTATACACTTACTGCTTTAAAACAGTTTAAGAAAACCTCAGACAGTAACTTTCTGCAGGCTTCTGGCAATTTTTGTAGTCAATGTCCACTTTTTTACAGCTATACTAATAGGAAGATAAATATTTTCTCAGCTAGAGAAAACACTAAAAGAAACGAAACCTCTCTGGTGAATCCCTGTGATCTCTCTTTCAGAATAGAAAGGGGCACATGCCAAATAAAGGCTTAAAAACTTTTTCAGCTATATCACTGTGAAATAAAGGATGAGGCAAGGGAAAACTCATAAGCAATTGTTTTGATCTTGAGAGTATTAAAATCTCTGGAAGGGACAGAAAAGAGCCAGCCATTTGAAAATAAAATTTTCCAGTTGGGCTTATGGTATTGTTCATTTGTATGATTTTATATGCAAGGAAAGGAGTCAAAAATAGTGTTTGGTTTGATCTGTCAATGGAGGCTCGTAACTGAGCATGCTCATACTGCTTTTGGACTTCTGATGTGGTCAATAAGACACTCAGTGTTTCAGTTCACTCATAGGAATCCTTACATCAAAGGGAAGGCCTGATGTTGTGTTTTGTATTAAATGGGTATAGCTGTTCTTGTCATCACTGGAAGGTCTCCACAAAAAAAGTGTCTGAAGGACACAAAGATATTTAGCTATGTTACTATAAGAAGGTGATTTAAGCTTCTTCCAGACTTGGGTGATCATAAACTTAGTATTCTCTTCAGACTAAGGTATTTGGTCATGTTTATGCCACAGGATGAGATACTATTCCAAAAAAAAAAATGCCCTAAAAAGGTGGTTGTTGGAAGCTATTAGTTTTATTCTGGACGTACCGTATGCCATGTAAAGGACTCGTATTTGTCAGCTGGATTGTGCAAATAAAACTGTGGACTTTATTCTCTAGAAATGGTATGGAAGTAAGTCAATGAAAACAGGAACAGGGGAGTTAGAAGTAAAAACAAGTCAGCGGCAATTCTCTGCTTAAATGACCTCTGAGTTTTCAGCTATCTATCAATCCCTACTTCAGGAGGTTTTGCACAGTTTCCTGTGAATAACATAGAGTGAAGAAAAATGGATAGCCCTGACTTCTGAAAGTCCTAGATATTTCTCAGCTCTGTTTAGAACTGAGAACACAAAGTTCAAACTTTTTGCAAAAAGACTGAAAAAAAAAACAAAAAAACCCCACTTAATAAATCTTTCCCTGTAAAGGTTTGTGAAAGTGGGAATACAGGAGGCTGAAGATCCAAATATTTTTATAGAGAGTGGGAAAATGCAAAATATTTGTAAAAGCTGGACAATTAACCTTCTTTCTCAACCCTGGGGAAGAATATTCTGCTTGGATGATGGGTAAAATATGCTTGTTATCGTCATACTAGTTAAATGTGATCAAACATAGGAAGATGTCTATCTTTGCAACTGAAGAGAAGGGAACTGAAAAGTTAGTTTGCTTTTTTGTTCAAAAGGCCTAACCTCAAAAGGTAATCAGTGTCCTTCACCCTCAAGGGACTGGCTTAGCACACTGCTGAACCAGACACTAATTGCTTTGTTAGATTATTTAATTAACCCTGAACAAACTCTCTTAAGGGATGCAGCAAGGGACATTTAACCAATCTCTCCACATGAAAACTTTGACTGGTGAAAACTGAGAAGGGAGAAAAAACGGCCCCACATGAAATTACACTGATGGCATTTTGCAGAGTGAAACATACTCAACATAGTATTTAATTAGCACAGATGTCATTTCACCCACCTATTTTTAGATGAATTTTAAAAACTTGGGAGTAAAACCTGTTTTCCTTGGGATCCGCTTTGGAAAGTGACATTGCTTTCCTTTCTCTTATTACCCCATCTATTTTTTACATAAATTGCTGCCAGCAAGAGGGGTAACAGCTGAGGAAGAAGAGATGCTACAAATGTTAGCAGGATACAAGTGTATTTGTTTCAAGTGACTTCTCAGGACAGCAACAGCTGGCATTGTAACTGGCAGAAATCCACTCAACGATCTCTGAAAATGTGGTGCAGAATGAGGGGGTATGAGAATTAAAGTGATTCCAGTTCTGACACAGAGCAAAGGAAAATAAAGCCCAATGGAAGTCTATCATGCATTAGGTATTTTCAGGCTGTGCTAGACAACCGCTTTAACTGCAAACATCAGCAAACACAGCATATACTTAAGCACAGTTCAGTACTGAGTCTTACTAGAAACTACCCCCAAAAAGCTGGTTTAGATTCAAGACTTGGAGAAAAGGAAAAAAAAATCCAGGCTAAGAAATGTGGTGTGTAATTTACCTCGTCTGAGCAGCCTCATATGTTGCTGAGGAAAAATAAAGTGTTCTAAGATTTTTAGTCTAACCTTCGGTGTTTTTGGCAAGGACTTTGGAAACTGTTTCTTAATTTAAGAATGAATAAAACAAACATGATATCATACTAGCCATGAAAGCTACTGTAGGATATTTTATTGGATATGGTTGGTCCAGCTGAGGTGAACAGTTACGAAACACTGACATCCATGCAGGAATGAAGCCCTCTGTAATCTGAAAGTTTGCACAGCTGCATCTTTTTGGTAGCTCATGACATATCTGCTAAATTGTAACATCCAGTGTATGGGTCTTATTTGAACATTTTTATTAAGATATTAAGTCTACTCATAAATGGTCAAGGAAACCATGTGGTGTGCACTTTGAAATCTGAGGTCCAACACACTTTTACTGCTTCCTTCTCTGGATTCTCTTTTCCTTCATATTTCACTGCAGAAACCAAAAATGACAGTATCCCATAGACAGGGTATGTACCCACTGTCATATGATTTTGAAAGGGATGTTTTCATAACTGCATTTTTTAAAGATTTTATAGCACTGTGAATAACAGCCTCAACTTCTGTTAACGTGAAAACAGCAGGAAATTTAGGGGTAAATCTCACATTATTGAAAAAAACCCCTTCCTTCAATTGATTGCAAAGGTATGAAAAAAAATCACGAGAAGAAGTATTTGCACAGGACAGTCAACCCAAGCAATGGCATAGCAAGAAAGCAAGTATTCTGGGCAATACTGAAATATCAGGTCAAGGGCCCTGACCCTAGCATTGTTTTCTGTTTAAATTGAAAGGGTGACAGTACGAGTACCTCAGTTAACCTCAGTTCTTATGACATCTCTCAGAAAAATCTGCTGCTATTAAAACATAAGCACTTCTTTAGGGTTTCAGTGGTCAAAATTACTATCCTAATTGTCTTCCAAAAATCTGTTGGAAACCAATTTTGGTAACTAGATGGAATCCAACAGACTGATCATAACATCCATTGTGAAATATGTTTATCCTTGCATGAAAATCCCCTTGCTATTGGACTCAGATGTTCCTGCTGCCAACAAGCATGGAAGCAGTTGAATTGTGCCTATGCCAATCAGCAGATGACCGGGCATTTTTGATGAATGCCATTCCCTTGTTCATGAAAAAAAGGCAGAAATAACAAACACGCTATTGGACTTTTTCTGATGTCCAGCCATGGCTACAGGCTCAAATAGGTCACCATGAGAAGTCTTTGTGAGGAAATCAGATATACCAATTCAGCATCAAACCCTATCTGTATTTTGCCAAGGAGCACAAATTAAAGCAGCCTAAAGGTTGCCTTGAATTCTGCTGGCAGAAAAACTATGGACACAAAGGCGTTTAACGGCCTTTTTTATGCTCCCTTTCCCAGCATACATTTGTGCTTTCCAGCCAAACCCTAGTATCCAACTTATTAAATGTGGAAATGGTGGTAGGTAATGGAAATTTTTTTTTGTAGTTTGGAACGAGATTTGACAACCTATTCCCTCATTGAAAGATTTTTGGCACACTGCAGTTTACAAGAAAAGTTTGTATTATAAAATAAAATGCTGCTGTGGTAATTGACTGTAGTGTAAATATAATTTCCTAATGTATTCCATGTTTCTGCCAACCTTATTTTTCTGGCTGGTCTTATACTTTATTGGCCATTAGAATAGAATATGGAGAGTGTCCCTTATTACTTCACACAGAAAGATATTTCAAATTTTGCTGTATAAATCCTGTGCTATCCCAGTGTTGCTTCTCTGCTGCAGCTCAGTCATCTGAATAAGAAATAAGCTTCTGCCAGTGTTAGGGTTTAACTAGCAATGAATTTCACTTTATTGTGATATTTATGAAAGCTTTTAAAAATGTGGTTAAGCAGAAAACTTCCATGTGGCTTCAGTCAATATTTCTTGAGGAGGAGGACTTAAAAAAGCTGAGGAGTTTTATGTTCTTTCCTGATACCTCCCCTTCCTCTGCCTTTCTTCTCTTCAGCTATTTCACTGAATCCTACCTTAGTGTCACAATCACCATGGAAAGTTGTTTTTCGCTGATTCAGCTCCTTTTTAGCAAAGATTGCTCCACGTTGCCTGTAAGATAAGCAAGAAGCTAGGAAACTGGGACCAAGAAGCCCCAAACACAATTTCCAGACCATTGGAAGTATAGCAATTATTACTAGTAGTATAATAGCTGTGAGAGTTGTTATTTGACTTTATCCAGTTGCAGCTAGAGCTCTTAAGAACCAGTTTGTAAACACTTCCTTTGCAGAGGATTGTTCCTTGCAATTGACAAGAAACTGTGGCTCTCCAGCAGAGTTTTCCAAACCACATCCCCCTCCTTTTCACAGCAGGAAATTGAGTGTGAGAAGAGGATAGAAAACATTAGCATGGCAGGAAAATAAACTGTGTTTGATTAATTACCTATAAAAGTAGTAGAGGCTGCTGGTTTGGGGCATCTTCTGAAGCATCTTGAATTGGCTAAGAACTCCTAAGTAGACAGTAAGACTCAAAGGTGTCTTCCAGGGCAAGATCTTCCAAGGTTTAAATTCTTTTTGGAGAGGAAAAGTTTTGATAATCCAATATCTGAGGAAAAATGAAATTTTAGGCACAGTCTGGATTAAGTAAAAGTTTTCTTTTTCCTCAATAACTCTCTTCATTATAAGCCTCTTAGACAGCCCTAAAAAACAGGATCTGTTTTCCTGAAGTCTGTCTTCCGAGGGATTTATCCTCATCACTGGATTTTCCATCCTGCTTACTCTTATCTGCTCTCTCTGTGCCCCACTAGTACTGTACTTCTGCCTGCAGCTGAAGAGGGCTAGAAAGCACCATCCTAGTCTTCCCAGGACCTGCATGATTGGGAAACTCTCCCATGAGCTGTGAGTTGAGAATGAGAACCCCTGTGTTATGAGGTGTATATACAGGATCTCAGTATTTAGCCTGTAGAGGGAATAGTTTAGCCAGCTGGTTTATATGTGGGTATGAAACCCTTTCATAGTTTTGTTCAAAAATGCAGTGGCTGTTTTGTTTTGTGCTTAACTTGGCAACATCTACTTTATGAAAAGTGCAGCCTGAAGTTGTCTATCACAGCAGGACTCTCAGAGGAGTTCAACTGGGAGACTCCTAATACACCAAATCCCAAACAGACTTCGTTGTGACATGTTAATTTAACCTCTGAGCTTGTGTTGTAAGAAAAATTTAGGTGCCACCTAGCTCCTAAGAGCTACAGAGACTGCAAGACAGATCACAGGGCAAAGCAGTCCTATCAGCAGGTCGGTGTGCTCCTATGCAGTCCTTCTTTCAATGAACAATGTAGCTCCTTGAAACTACAATTTCAAGGACTGAGATCTCTTCATTGCGTTGCATTGTACCTTGTAGACTGAACATGCCAGTTCAGATCAGTTTCAGCTCAGCTGTGCCTGCACCACATGTTCCACAACGTAAAATATACCACAACTTCATAGACAGAGAGTTGCTATATTTTTTGATCTAGCCTTTTATAAATACAAGTTCAACAAATTTAATTTCGCTCCTGCTCCTTTATCACTAGAAGGCAACTAAAAACCTAGGCAAGTGTTGTTTTCAGCTAACACAAACTTTCATTGTACCAAGAATAAATTACAGAATAATTTAAATTGGAAGGGACCTACAGAGGTCATCTGGACCAACCTCCTGCTCCAAATGAGATTAGGTTGCTCACAGACTTGATCAGTGCAGACTGCTGACCATCATGTCTTGGTTTGAGACAGAACAAAACCAATTTTTTTTCAGTAATTTTACTTTTCAGTTAAGTCTTTTCTAACTGACTGCACTCTCTGAAAATCACAGTATATTTTTCAGACAGTGTCTGCGTCTAGCGGTGCTAAGGTCTGATGTTTATAGTTAATACCAATAAATGGTATGGAGAGAGGCTCTTGCTTACACTTATTGCTATAACAACCAAGGTCAGCTAACTTTGTTATGTGCCACATTGGAGGGTCAGAAGTGGAAGAGTGTAGAGGCATCACATCTGTGGGGAGAAGCGGACAGGACAGGTGGCCCAAAACTGACCAATGGCGTATTCCATTCCATCTGCATCATGTTCAGTATAAAAGCTGAGGGATCCAAGTAGTCAGCCTCTTTCTTCAATGGCCGGTGTCCGAGGAGGACTCTCTCTGTTCATCTGCCTTTGATCCTGATCCGTGCATTCCTGAATGTATTTCCCGAACCCAGTTCCCATCTGCTGCTAAGTCCAGTCCCAGTTCTTGCCAGTGATGTGATCATCAGTTTTGTATATATTTGTGTATATTTCATTATTTTCTTATTAATATTATTATCTTGTCCTTTTATTGGTAATATTTTATTATATCTGCTTTAGTTTTTTTTTCCAACCTGTAAGTCTCTCTCTCTTAGTCTCTCTCCCTACCCCTTCTGGAAAGGGAAAGGGGTTATTAGAGAGCATCTGCCATTCATTTAGTGGCCAGACCAGTCTAAATCTTAACACATAAGTACAGACAGACTGTGTACCACTGTAGCATTTAAATGTGGCAGTCTTGATGACAGGGAAAAAAGTCACAGAATTTAGAATTCACTTCGATTTAGATTTGTTATATTTGCAATGCTAATAAAGGTTAAAAGCATGTAGCTGAAAGTCATATATAGGTCTAGATACAACTTTGAACTCATGCTACACACCCGATGTCTTTGGAGTGCTTTAGAAAATTTTATGCATTTCCAAGAGGAAACTTAAAAAGTGATATAACCATAAACTGATAACTGCAGAATATGAGACAGAAAAGAATAGCTAAAAGGATCCACGACAACCTGCAACTCTTGTCTTAGAGAAGATAGAAGTTCAAAATGACAGTGATCAAAACAGCCATAAAATATGGAAACAACAAGAACAACAACTAAAGATTTCAGTCATATCAGAAAGGTGAGGTGTCAGGACTAATAATCTTGGAGGAATGACTTGTATTTTGGGTGGTCTGTTCTAAGCTCAGTCTTCTTCATAAGCATAGTATCAAGACAAGTGACACCTCCGCATCAAAGGATTTCACTGCAGAAAGTCAGTAATGTCAAAGTAATCTTATGTAAAAGATACCTGACCGTGTACAGTAAGTAATTTTCTGGACTATAAAACAACACAAAGCAAATAACAAGAGAGCAGCTAGCACCAGCTGATTACTGGGAGCAGGCACTGAAACTACAATTTTGCGTACATGCTTTGCTTTTCTTCCCTGAATCCTCTGGGATGCATCGCAGAAAGATGGAAAAAAATTGCCTATTGCAACAATATGTTCCCAAAAGAGTGATAATCCTGTGTATTTTAAAAGCTGTTTTATTCTGAAACACTAAAACACATTCCTGTTTTTCCTGCTTTACGAACACAAGTAAAATATCAGTGACTCTTAAAAATAAAAGCATCCAAGGGTTCAGTTTGCTTCCATGGTGCACATTTGTGTTTCTGTTGTTATCAACAGATTTTGGGTTGAGCTCTTTCTCATTCTAAGTGCTCCTAAATTGGAGGAATACCCTAACTGCACACAAAGGTGAGAAAACCACCTATAGTATGTATTTCATTTTGTACGCTTTCTAAAGTGTTTGTAAAACAAACAGAAACAGAAATCTCAACTGGAAGTGCAATAAAATGGAAACAGAACAGATAGATGTTAATGCGCATTTAAACTATCCAGAATGCCACTGATGGTGTGAGTATTACAGATAACAGTAAGGAATGAGATAATTACATAGCTGAAAAAATAGTTGCTATCTCATATCATGAGGCTATTATAAAGGCAACTTCACTCTCTCTTTCTTTCCCAAAGGAATATGCACACAAAGTGGAACTCATCAGGTTAAGGACCAAATAAAATCAAGTGCCTCGCCTGCCATTTATAGCATCTCCCCCTTGTGGTAATCATCGCGACTTCATTTGCTAATCCAGCGGGTAATTACCATTATAACAGAACAGCATATACTTTAAAAGAAATCGTTGTTCAAATGATTTTAGTTTAATTCTGCTAACGATTCCTAACCATACCCTTGGATCTAGCCCTTTTCTAATGTACTCCTTTCCAAATATGGCTGCAACTTAACTGCAACAGTTATTCTCCAGTTTTCTTGGTGTGTTTTTCTTTTAATGAATTACACAATTATCTCATTTTAAAATAGGCAGTAGGTAGGGCAAGGCAGTTAGAGTCAAATAGTTTGTTATTTAAACACTGCTTTCCAAAAATCTGTGCCTGCAGGCACTTGCTGTAACATTACAGTACACTAGGGCCTAATTGAAGAGCACCTGTTGAAGCCACGGGCCTCTTAAAACAATTTATTACTGTATTCCTGACTAAAATATAGTCATAAATATAAGGAGATTCTGCCTCTCATTTAACTAGCCCATAAAGACATGCATATCCTGGAAGACAAAAACACTGATGGATCTCAAGCTGCAATGGCATAAAAACTTCTGAATGAATACACGTTTGTGCACAGACCATAAGTGGTATTACATATGTGTGATGGATATAGCCAGAAGAAAAAGACCTGCAAGAAAAAAATAACTGTTGAAATATGATTTTAGAAATGGTATTTTAAAAAATACCATTTTTATGGTCAAGAAAGTTAAGTATTCGACAGATGTGCATTGGACAAATAATAGAGAAGTAGAGCAGTATCTTATGTAAGTAGGTTCTGCAATACAATAGGCTTAATAAGGCCTGCAAAAAATAATTCTGAAAGGTACAGTGGCTTTCTTTATGTCTGTTGAAATTAAGAATATCATATTAAAATGATGAAAAGACAAAGATGACTTCTTGGTGAAAGACCATAATGGTGAGACAGTAAAAAGAATAATTTTTAATGTCTTTCTTACACAATGGTGGAGGGAGTTAAGCAATTGTGAAAAGTGTCGGAAGCTACATTTAAAACTCCTCCCAAAGTTGCATCTTGTCCCTATGTGTATGTGTTTTCCACAAACACAAAAATAGCAGAGTGAAGATACTGAGAAACATGTGTGATAACAGGACTACAACGTGAGAAGGGAGCACAACTCCTGTTTGGTGGGCATAGAGTTTCCTAGGTTTTAAAGTGTCTTGTATATATATTTTGTTGCAGCTGAGAGGCCCTTGTGCACATCCATAGGGTTTTCTGCACAGTACTGTTCATTTGCAAAATACTTTTATCTAGTAAATTCAGTAAAGAAATATGGGTAAAAATTTCCCTGGAGGGCTGTATTAGCTCTTCCTACAGCTCTTTTATATTTTTATTTTCTTTGTTTGACGCCTGGACAAAGAGTGCCCATGGTGAGAACTTTACTTAAAAAATTACTTATGAAGCAAGAGATTCCAACAAAACAGCACATTTAATAAATACTAGGAAATGTGTTCTCTGAAAACTACCCATCTATTTTTTTTCCTATGAGTCAAGGAGAATGAGAACCCTCCTTCCTGTTGGCTAAATCCATGATTTTTCACTAAGACAAGTATGCTTGGGCTCTAATGAAGAAGAGAAGCTGCCAGAAAAAGCCTTTGTGGCTTTCCAGATCAAACATACACTGTGAAAGGTAATTTAAGAATGGACAACTTTACTTTAGAGCTGCAGAGGATCAGGTCTCCAGACCTTTGCTAAACTCCTCTCTCACTGACTCACTCACATCCATGCCCCAGACATGTCATTTCTCCTACTGACATTCAGGAATTCTGAAAAGGCATGGTTACCTTCCTCAGATGTGCCTCCTCAGAGTATATCCACAGACAAGAGTACTCTATGTTGCCGAATTAAAGCATGAGTTGTACTTTTTAATAGGTTAAAAAAGCAGTCTTAAGCAAACCAAGGAACTTCTCCTTTAGCACTTATAGCAAAACAGAGATGTCCATCTTGTAAATGGGCATTAATTACTGCTTTCTGTATCTCCTGTTTTATGTTGCACTCTTCCTTTTTCTTTTTGGATTCAGAAAATTCCTGCTTTCCCTGTAATTTTTTATACATGGATGAAGTACTTTTGTCCCTGATCACAAAATATTTCTAAATTACAGTTTCTAAATTGCAAAATTTCACAGCACACTCTCAGTATTCCTTGAGTAGCACGTATTTTACTTTTAAACACTTTTTCAGAGAGAGGAACTGATGGAATCCCAGTTCTGTCTTTGCTCTCATCTAATTCCCTTTTCCAGCTCCTACATTTTTCCCAAAATGTTGGAGATGGCTCTCAATAGTCATCTTCAGTCATGTTCTGGGTTTTGCAGGAGAGATCTGCTACACAGCTATAGAAGATGTGCACATGAGCACACACAGAGGAGAAACAAAGGGCATCTCAAGAGCCCTAACACAGAAAAGGAATATATCACTTCTGTACTTTTCTGCCTCAGCATTTAGTAGTTGATATTGCATTTTAGGACATGCAAAATATCTATGAGGGCTTAAATGTTTGCCAGGAATGCAGAAACAAGTCTTTTCATCAGTAGTAAAATTTCTTGTTTGGGCAGTGTTTCTTACGTCATGTAATCCAGTTATTTTTATATTGTTTTAATTATTAGGGTTGGCAAGCAAATGATCCTGTTAATTATTTAGACAATTATTTAATTTTCTGTTTACTGCTAGTTCTGTTTTTCTACTGAAATGGAAAAAAAAATCAAGCTAACATTATACAGCCATTTAGTCTGCATGATAAAGAATGCCTGAAAAACTGAATGATCTAATTGGCTGGTGTAAAACAGCAGAATTCACCACTCAGAGCTTATTAGCCTATTCATTTAATTAAGATTATGCAAATTCTTTGACAAAAAGTAACATTTTATAATAAAATTGCATTCTCCTATTCAGACATTCCACTCTTTGAATTGTACTAGAGGATGTTCGTTTAGGACAAGCAGCTTTGATCATGAATATGCACTTATTCACGCCCTGCCATGTCTTATTGATTAAACAGGATATTTTCCCTCTTGTTAGAATGAAGTTGCAGTTCAAAGGTTTTAGAAAAACATCCACTATAAGAAATTGGCAAAGCAAGTGTGTAGTGCACTACAGCCTCCTGAGAATTGCATAGCATTCCTTCTTCCCAAGCTTCTGTGGGGGTTATTGCTGAAACAAATGTGTGCAGTATGTGTTGTCATTGAAATTTAATAAATATTTGAAAAAAAAGTCTGCTAGAAGACAAACGTGCGCTATGTCAAATGCCATGAAATCAGCAGGCAGGTCTCCATCTGTCTATTTATTTTAAAATATCGTGAAGTATTTCATCCACAGTTTGCAATTTACAAGTGAAAGCTTTGGCTCGCATCTCCTAACAGGACTACTAACCCTTGCACTATATTAAAGAAAAGCAATCCCAAAATGTAGTAAAAAACCACTAATCTCAGAGACTTGTTATATGAAGTAGGGATATCTCTGATGGTTTTTGTGTATAAATTTCAGTAAAGTTGTCTGTGGGCTTTTTGCAGAAGTAAAGGATACAAAAATTTTCTCTGTTTAGATGAAAGGTTTAGGTTTGAGGGTGTTCTTCCCCCCCTTCAGCATTTTTTTGCTTTTTCCTAAAAGCTCTGTGTGATTTAATACAGTTCTCTGAAGCTCTCAGTAATAATTCCTCCTATGGCAAGTTCCAAAATGGAAACCAAATGTCTCCTGAGCCTCAGATAGAATGAGCTGAATAATAAAATAAAACAAGGCTTTGCACTCACAAGCAGTCTCTAAGGGTCCCTAAGCATTTCAAAAATAAATGAATTCTCACAGCACCTTAGCAAGGTGAGTAAGAACAGGAGATAGTAATGGGATTATTATCCCCGTTTTGCTAATACAGATACCAAGATAGTGAAGTCAAATAACCTGCCAAGCTTGTGGTACATAGTCAAGAGAAAGCAGATCTCCTGACTCCTGGTTCTGAATATTAACATAGTACATTTCCAATGGCTAGCCAAAGTTTGCTAACTTCCAAACCTTATGAAATCTCTCCTGAGGTATCGTGTAACAACCAGAAAGCTAGGGCACGATCCAAATTGCATTAATGTTAGTGGGAAATTTTCTACTAGAATAAACACTCTGTTCTGGAGATTTTTCTGAGCCTTAGTCAACCCTAATGCTACTAAAGTGAAATAGGTTTTACCACTTCCTGCCACGCTGCCAGAAAGTAATCTAATAATTGTCTCTCTTGTCGGGTTTGGGAATCACTTTTCTAAGCACTGGTCAGAGCAAAATAACAGAGTTCTCAAGAGCATTCATGTCCTTGCACCTGGCTCTGGGTGCTGTGGGTAGGCAGTTGTTACTCTGGGAGCCTGCAGGCCATGAGAGATGCTTTTTTCTGTATTGTCTTTGAATACAAAGAAGAGAATTTTTGTAGTGTTAGTCATAGATGTATTCATATATTTTATGCTGGCTTCTCACTTATAAAATAGTCACCAAATAACACATTTCATGAGAGCTAAGAGTGCCACAAATGAAGAGAAAACAGCGGCTAATTTCAGAAACGGATCAGCCTTGCTCTACACCATTCACTTTTTAATATCTACCCCTTTTTCTGTTTGGGCTTCATTTGTATTCTCTCTCTGTGCATGACAACGTTACATGAGTCCAGCTCAGAGGTAAGAGTGCCACCTATTGAATCCCTGGCAATATTTGTCATCATCTACAATGGAAACAAAAGCTTACACACCATTTCTTACGATGCCTTTGCCTATAACAAAAAGACAAGCAATGTCTGCCCAACTGAACCCAAGACTGTTACGTATTCAGAGCAAAAAAAATCCATGATAAAGATTATAAAAAATAGTGTCTCCCTGACAAATACACCTTCAAATACTTTTATTTTTTTCAGAAAAGCAGGAAAAGGCAAAAATCAAGACACAGATAAAGATCAAGTACTTATGGTAAAAAAAACCCAGTGCCTCTAATAAAAGAGCAGTTTGCTTAAAACAGTTCAGTTATAGTTCAGAGTAAGTTTGTCTCCTGACTTGACCCAGAGAGAATTTTTTCCCCTTGTCATACTGACTAGTCATTATACTAATTAAATACTTTACTAAGCCAGGGTGTGCTAGATGTCACCTTGGAAACACTTCAAACAGTATTGAGTAATATAAAAGCTGAATATAAGGCAGCCACATTACAGGGTTATATTACAGAATGAACTAGGTTTTCTTTTTTGGCAGCAAAATTGCAAAGACAGTGCATATTTTTAAAAATTGCTGGAATCTCTAGAAAGTGAGGAAAACCAAAAAGACTTACAAGAACAGTGATGTTTTTTCCACTTTATTACACTTGCATATGAATTGCATTTTCCTGGCATCCTGAGCAATGATGACATATGAGAAACACATATATTTTTAGAAGAGTTGTGTTATTGTTGACTTGGGTGTATATACTGAGTTTAATCAAGAGAAGTCCTATCCATATTATATGCTTCACTTAATGTGCACTAGCTAGACAAATGAACCATTTCCTGAAACGTGCAGAAAAAGAATCAGACGAGAAAATTATCAGAAATTCCATCAGTACATGAACACTTATCTCCCCTGACCAGGGAATAAATGCGTGTAATTTATTTTAACTTTCACTGAAAGAGTCCTTTGTTCTCTTACCTTTTCTGAGCCATGGTGCAGTATTACTTACTGTTGTTCCAAAGCACAGTTTGTGGATAGTGTCTGTGTTGCTCACCTGAGAGAGAGCTCGTGTGATTAGGAAACACAGTGTGAAGAGGAAAAACCAAATAGACGCATTCAGTTTAGCTGCAAACAACACCCTGAACTAAACAAATCCCGATCACTTTTCAGGATCAGTCTCTCTTTAAGAGTGATCTGCTAAAAATGACAGAGGGTGAATTCCAGTAGCACTATTCCGGTGTCAGTGTAAGCATTGCTTCCATAAAATAAATGCAGAGGGGAAAAAAAGTGCTCTGAGGAAGCCCGGAAGGAGAGATGGGAGTAAATGTGCATGTAATTATTGCCCCCAAATGACTTCAGTGATGATTTGATAACCTCATGGTAAACAGGCAAATATGAACAGCTGTCACAAACTCCGGAATCTGAAATAACATGACAGAGGGGTGGTTTCTCCCTCAGTATGCAAATATATGTCTGCACAGGGCAGACAGCTACATTTCCCCAATCCAGGGACGTCTTTTTCTCAATGTTACTTAAGCTAGTCTGCTAGCATTCCTAGGAGAGCTGCAAATGCGGCCAGTGAGCTGTGCAGACAAAAAAGCCTAATCAATAAACCTTGTCCACATATGCTTACTTTATTCTATACCCTTCAGGAGCCAGACTGCCCCAAACTCCCTAGCGGTACAAGGAGACAGCCCTTTTTTGTGCTGTTTTAAAACAAACACGGTAGTTCCTTCTGTGGGTTGATGAGTGAATAAGAAAGTTTAATTCCCACTTTACTTTCCCAGCCTTATTTACTTCTCAAAAATGTCTTCTGTACATAGTCAAGAAAATCTGACTTCATAGGAATTGCTGAAATCACTCTGAGGAATCTTTATCTACCAGAGGCATGACGACTCCACACAGCTTCTACCAGAATGATGTACCTAAAGGTTTGAACCCCCAGTACATCCCGGATGGCCAGATCCCGCCTTTCTACACATTTCTAGTTTCTCTTCATCTATCAGTGACATACCTCTGGATACAAGACATATTTGTCACTTTGCACACAACAGAGATTATACCTAGTCATCCTCACTTCCTGGACTTCATGCAGTTTATAAACTGGATGCTGATGTTAACAAGATGAATTGAAGAAAGGTAGGGAATATTTGCTGCACAGGAGCGTAGAGTGCCTGTAATGTTTTCCCTTTCCCCTGAATGAGTTTTGAGCTTGGGTTTTGACAGCAATCACAGCAAGGTAAAAATCACTCCAAGTAAGGATGTAAGAAAAAAAGGAAAGAAAAAGAACATGTCAAACAAAACATACTGTTTTAATTTGACACAAAAGTCCTTTTAATGGCTCAGGGTAAAAATCACTCCAAGTAAGGATGCAAGGAAAAAAAAAAGAAAAGAAAAAAGGAAAAATGTCAAAAAACCCAGGCTGTTTTATTTTAGAGGATAGTTCTTCTCAGTGCTCAAGGCCTGAGCCTCTGTTAGGACTGCTACACAGGCTGGATGACTGCCAATATATCAGGTTGCAATAGGCCATTAGAAGGGGCTGAATATGGATAATCTTCCCTAAGGGCTGAGCAAAGTCATACTGCCTTGATTACTTTTTTTAATTTAGATTAAAAATCCCTATAACAGTAGCAGACTAATTGGAAAAAGACTTTAAAGGAGCTTTTGGAAATTAGGTAAGAATAGTTTTTATTATTGTAGTGCGCAGCAATTGCTGCAAACCTCTTCCTCCTAAAGGATGGGGAGTCAATCACAAAGAACCCTTTATCAGAACAGAAAACAAAACCATGTCCCATATGGGATTTCATCTCTTGAAATCTTGTTTTACTGTGACCATTTTATTTCAAGCCAACCTCAGAGAGCAAAACAAGTGTTGGAAAGGCCAGTCTCTCAGCAGTCCACACATTTGCACAGTGTGGCTAAAGAAACAAGTTAATTCCACATGTAGGTGACTAGCCACTGCAATCATAGGCCCAACGTTATGATTTGCTGAACTTCACCAAAAATGTTAGTATCCATATTTAAATAGAGAATATTTCTAATTTAGTTTGAACATTCTCCCACAGTGTCGTGATATGAATGCCAGCATTCCTAGTTCTTCATCACTCCTGATTAGTAATTGGTGAACCATACAAATTGCAATGTTGATTTGAGCTCTGGAACTCAAAGGTCAGGTACAGTATTAAAGACCCCAAACATGATCTAATTTCTAGTAAAAAATCATAAACAGGCCTGTGGAACAGCAGCAACATGTTAATGCACAAAAGCCAGTGTATGAAACTGAGAAGGAATAAGAGGAAATCCCATTGCCAAAAATGGTTAAAGATTGAAGTGTAATAAAAATTCACAGGTATGAGAAACAAATTACACACTGATACAGAAAGAAGGCTAGCAGAGGCTTCCACACACTTATTTCCAAGCAAATTTACACCTGAGTTTTATGATAGCAGTGCCTCTGCAATCACTCTCAGTCTCAAGAAGTTACAGGATTTAGGCTCCAATCAATACTGCTTTCATTCACGACCTTAATGAAGGGTTTGCAAAGGTAGCCACAGAATCCATGTGATTCATTCAGATATGCAATCAGACCATTTTGTTTTCAAGGAAATGCTATTTAGGGAAACAAATTGATATATTGTGATTTGTATATTCTTGACTTCTAGGGGTAAGTTTTCAAGTGTCCAGCTCCCGCAGCTGGGGTTACATTTTCAAAAGTGCTGTGAGTTCGTTAGGTATACTGTCATTTCTTTGATCAGATTTTTATATAAGTATATATGTATATAACCTGAATACCACTTGGTTTAAGAACCTGGACACAGCCCTCCATGTTCAGTCTGTGAACATGGAGTTTCACCCATATCTGACGCCTAAAGGTTCTCCAGAACTTCCTCTCAGCCCAGTATGCTCATCCTGTCTTTGTTTTTATTGTGTGGTACAGAAAAACAGAAGCTAACACCCTTGTATTCCCAAAGAACATCTAAAGCACCTAGAGCCATATTCTAAGAAGAGAGGCTGAGAAAAAATAGAGCTCCATATACGTATCAAGATTGATTCTGAAATAATATAAGGGCTGTAAAGGGATTTACTGAGCAAATCAAATGAAGAAGGCAAATTCTTTAGACTTACTAGACTTACAGAGCAACTTGGTCCCTGACCCAAGATAGTTATTTACAATTCTTGGCCCTTGCTGGAGGTGAATGTGTCTCAGCAAATGCTGCTCAGAGTGTCCCCTATAGCTAAGCATCTGGCTCTACTGTAGACTCATCTACTTAGAAATGAGCAAATGTTCACAAATCTGGAACACATATTCAAACAGACTCCAGCTAGCTTTAAAATTAAGAAATCTTCTCATAATGTATACCGCACATATTTGGGAGAATGCTGTGTGTCATGACAAACATTGACCATGTCATTTGACTAAATTCAACAATGTAGTCCCTTTGTATGTTTCAGGTCACTTTTACATCACAGTCTCTCATACCTTATAGCAACAAAAATAATTTCACCTATTTGAATAGAAAAATTACAACCAATTTCTAGATTTTTTGGCTTCTCTGCTGTTAGCTAACTTCTTCGTAACAGACCAATTTTTAAATTGTCATTGCTAGTGAATATATGGAATGATAGATCATCCTGTTGAAATACTGAGTCTTAATATTGACTACAGATGTTTTCCAAATGAACTTTTCCCTTTCTGTTTCTGTCTTACAGTTCAGTCATACCATAAGGAAAAGACTAAGGCTAGCAGAAAGTATGAGCACATTTTTAGTTTGTAATGCCATTATAATGATATAATGGGAGAGGTTACTGAGAGGAGTTGTTTTTCAAACCTATACATTCAAGACAGTCTCAGTTAAGTAAAATGAAATTGTTGCATTTCAGGACTCTTGGCAAGCCAGAAACCTAATTCTCATTTTTATTCTGCTTTGGAAGCATAACAGACTGTCAAAAAAACCACGTAAATTAGTATGACTTGACACTGGACCCTAGACATTTCTAAACTTTCCGTATTAGATTTCGATTCTGATGCCTAACCCACAGCCAACCAATTTTAGATATGAAAAGAAAGGTGGATACAAGCTTTAAAAAAATAACAAAATGAGATTAGAATATTCTAGAAGTAGAAATGATACAGAAGTATAAATGATACTGAGCTATGTATGATAGAGCTTTGCAGTCCAAAATCACTCTCAATGGCTAGCCTCCTTGAGAAGGAAGGATTTATACATGAAAAATATTCCTCAAAAGACATTAACAGCATTCTTCCATGTTGCTCTCCTTTAAATATCTCCTCTAAGAGATCAAAAGCCATAGGGTCTCCAAAAAGAAAGGGTGGGAGGCTTCTACTGCTAGCATCTTTTAAGCCTGCTTATTTCTATGTACACATGACCGTTATCGCAAACTGAAGAATCCAGACATTCCCACAGGTTATCTCCCTCGGTTTCTTTGTCCACAGTGTTGATTAGGAGGAACCTCTCTCCCAGGGCACTCCCGCTTCTGAGAAGCTTTGACAGCATCTACAAAGCAGCCTCCAAAGTTGATTAACTTTACTGCCCCGTGACCTGATCTATTTTGGGCACATTTCTGTCTCCTTCTGCAATCTGTTAACACACCCTACACCTCCCCATTCTCTTCATTGGTAAAATAGCTCTCAATATTTTTCTTCTTCCTAGTCCCTGCACAAAGGAGGAATCTGGTTACCTGAGTAACACATACACAAAATCAGACATAAAATTAGGATTTGTTAGGCTCCCTGATTAGGCTATTGAACCAAGAGATGTCTTGCATGTAAACAGGTTTTTGCACAAAAGTCACGAACTGCAGACTAACGTGTACCCAGCTAGCTACATATATAAAAACAGAAAGCAGAAGAGAACATATAAGTAGTCATGTAGGATCAAATCCCAGAACATGTTCATAAGTTCACAGGATAATTCATACTGGCTTGCACCTGGGGAGGTTTCCTAGTCCCAGGTCAGCTCACTAACCTCCAGGGCCTGGTTCCATCTCCCCAGAGCTGCTCCCCATCCCTGTTGTCCTAGCCTGCATCTCTGCAGGGCTCTGCCTTCATGAGGCAGAGATTGGCCTCCGGCCATGCAGAATTTTATGGCAACCCTGTCAGCCCCTTTCTCCCCTGCTTCAGCTCCCCCTTGAAGGGCAGGCTAGCCCTTGAGCGAATCAACTGATCCCCCTTGGTGTCATCTGCAACCTTGATGCATGAGTCCTCCATTCCCTCCTCTGGATCACTGACAGAAAAGTCAAACACAACAGCTCCCAGGACAGATGCTGCAGGACCCCAGTTGTTACCCACCTCCAGGTAGGACATGGTCCATTAACCATGACCCTCTGAGTCCTACCATCCAGCTGGGTTCTTCGTGGTTTACAGGCCCATACAGCACAGTATCATCTCTCCAAATGCTGTCACTTTGGAAATGGTAGTTAAAGCAAATTATAATGGGGAAAAAATAACACAATACTTCCACTAGCGTGGTTTCTTAGCTTTTAGCATCTAGAAACCAAGCAGCTTCCATACTTGAAAGTAAGCATGCTTGGTGGACTTTTGTTTTTTGAACATTTTCAGTTACTTTCTGAACATATCTCTCCTGACAATAAATCCTATAGTGTCATTATGTATTGTGTGGAGAAGAAAAAACCTCGTTTGTTGTAAACATACTGCCAAATAATGTAATTTTCTCCATCTTCATTCTATTGCAGGAAGTGTGACTAATCAGTCCCTGTTCACTTTCTCCTCATCATTCTTGTATTTATCTAGTACCTCCAGTCATTTTTCCTCCCAGACTAAAGAAGCCTAGTCTGTTTAATCTATCCTCATGTGGAAACGAATGGAACATCGTTGTCATCTTTCTCCCTTTCTGGTTTTATTGTGTCCTTTTTGAGATGCTATAACAAGAGCTGTGCTTAGTATTAATGATACAAGCACATCTTGGACTTGGGGCATAATAATGTTTTCTGGTTTGCTCTAATTTTCTCTCATAGTAATTCCTAATAGTTGATTTTCCTTTTTAACTGTCTCTGGGTATTAAGCTGATGTTTTCATAGAAATAGCCACAATGCCTCTACAACCTTCTTTCTGAATAGTAATAGTTCATTTAGAGCCTGTCACTGGGTATATATACACAATGTGTACATAAAGATAGTGTTTTTTCCCAGATGCATTACTTTCACAGCACTGAATTTATCTTTCACTTTATTGCCAAGTCACTCAGTATTGTGACATCCTCCTGCAGCACTTTGCAGTCAGCTTTCATTTAGCTGATCTGAATAATTTTATATTATCAGCAAACATTTTTACCTCTCTTTATATCTATCCTTTTTCCCAGGATTTTGGTGAATATGTGGATGTTTTCACATCTCACATCTCAACCTGGACACCTGATGAACTCCACTAGTGACTATTGTGACACCTGACAGTTATTTACTCTTTTTGTTTTTTATAGTAGTGAGGAAGAGCTGTGCTTCCTCTTTTGCCCCATGTCAGTTTAGGATACCTAAGAGTCTTTGGTAAAAGCACTCTGAAAGCCCAAGCATAAAACAGTCACGGGATCTTGTTCATCCATATAATCACTGGCACATGTAAGGAATTCTAGTACACTTTCAGGGCATAACCTCATTCTGCAGAAGGCAAACTGAATGTTTTCCACTATGTCATAATTATTCTTATATGTTACTGTCTCTGTATTAAAGCTTTTTCCAGTTTGTCCAGTACAGAAGTCAAACGTACCCATCTCCTGTAAGCCAGACTTGCTGTCTATCTCTTCCTATGAACAAGTTTCAGATTTGCCTAATTTGACCCTTCTAGTCTGACAGTCATTTTAAACAGTAAGTTGTACACCACAGTTCATAGGTCAGCAATTTTGTACGGATTGCCTTTACAGCTCTTTGTCAAATATAATCTGACCTGTCTAGCCCATCATCAGATCTTCACTTAAAAGGTTGATGAAATAAACATGCCTGCAACCACAATAGATTCCTGATGTACCTCAACTGAAAAGGTTTTGTATATTGATGGAGAGCCATCAACAACCCCTCCCACCATCACAATCGTAACTAGGTATGTCTATTCACTTTCCTCAGAAACACAGCCAGTCATCTTCTCTGGTTTTCAATCTTTAAGGATTTGGCAATAGCAGTCAAACCTATCCAGAAGGATGCAGTATAATTTAGCCTGGCTTCTCTGTTGTGACTCTTAGACTCTTGTTACAGAAGAGGAAAGAGCTGGAGGAGCAGCGAGTTACATGTTTGACTGCACTCAGTGACATTTGCTGCATACACACATTTAAGAGAATATCCAGGCACAGATTCAGTGCTCTAAATATCTGCCTGTCCTTGTTAGCTCTTCTTTCAGCCTCTGTGGTATTTCTGATGCTCAGTAAACGACTGCCTTCAAATGCCTGCCTTGACAACTGAGTTCTATAAACCAACCGCCAGCAAAACTCAAGTTGAATCAAGGGGCTGCTTGAATAATTTATATGAGTGTTACTTTTACAACTTCAACACATTTACAACTAAATCCAATACACATGAACTACTGTGTAACAGTCTATTCATGGCAAATTGGGCCAGAGAGAGCCTACGCACTCCTGAGATGAAATAAAACAAAGCATGAAAGGGCAGCAACTGAATTCCACTGAGCTGATTATGTGTTTTGCACTGATATATAGCTTCCAACCAAAAATCTAAAAACCACAAATGGTTTATCAGAACAGAAGCAGCATAGGTTTGACCAGGTGCAAGCCTTTAGCCTGCCTCCATTCAGATTTTCTTCCTGGAATAGACAGTCTATATTCAGAATTACTCAGTTTAAGAATATGCATTAACTAAATAACTGTTAGATTTAGCCTTTTTTTAAGTGGAAGTAAAAAATATTACGCTTAGACTGGTATCAGCTGTTGCCAGTTAAACCATTCACACCTAAAAGGAGTTAAGCACACTGTTAGTTTGCATATGTAATTTTCCAGTGTGCACATTCCTTTAAGGGTATCCTAAAGGTGTAACACTATTTATAAATAAAATAAAGAAACAAAATTAAAGTAAAATGCTATTGTTTAATTGATCTCATTTGATATATACAAAGTGAGAATCCAATATTTTGATTCAACTTACACAGATCCAGCCAGACCATAATTAAAATAAAAACGTTTATGCTCCTATACCATTACTTATATAAAACAGGATTTTAAAAAGGAGAAGGGAGGGGAGGGGAGGGGAGGGGAGGGGAGGGGAAGGGGAAGGGGAAGGGGAAGGGGAAGGAATGAACGAACGAACGAACCAGGCAGAGTTGTTTGGGATGGACTAGGAGGAGGGAACTGGGAGAAAGGAACTGAAAAGAAGGGAAAGCTGTGTTTTTGAAAAACAAAACATTTTGTATGAAAAGAACAGAAGGAGGGTATACACACAAACATGTCTTAGTCTATTTGTCTGTGTCATATCAACTGTTTTTCTGAATTTGCTTACAGAGGAAAGTGTATCCTGGATATTGAAATGCAATCAAGCAGGACATAATATACCACTTATCTTGAGGGCTGCATTTTCATTAATGCAGTAACAGCATAAATGTGTGAGTAGGGGTTATCTTTTTAACCATAATTTAAGGTGGTATGAATTGGGTAAATTGCTAGCTATTTGTGTGGTAAAGTGTGGTTAAGGCTGAACCATAACATGTAGCTACACAATCAAAAGAAGAATGACCTACTAGTTTTACTGTGTGAGCCCCTTACAAAATCAATGAAGACTTGTCTCACTTTAAACCTTCCCTTTTCTGAATGAAATTTTGTCATTTATAACAGTCATTCTACCCCTTACTGATTATTTTAATTGCATCAGTAATATTGTGGTTAAAAGTACAATTTGTCTCCCTTATTACAAAATGTACAGTAACAGAGCCTTATAAGTTTAAGATGAAAGACCCACAATACCTACTGAGTACTCTATGTTAAATCATCATAGCCCCAAAAATAAGGAACACACAGCCAAACTGTTCACTGCATTTCTACATGACCTGGATGACATATAGCTTAGGAGCATGTCTCAGGTTAGGTCTGATACATACAGAATCAGAGAGCCACATGGTCACAGATCCAGCCATGACCAACAGTAGGGTATTTTCACTGCATGTTCTCACTCTACTGAGTCAAAGTAGTTTTCAAACGGGCTGCAACATAGAGTGTCTAAAAGGGCAGCTTTTTACTATGGGAGTTTGGGCAACATATTTTTCTGTTCTCATCTTTGCAAGCTTTAAACAGCAGAAGCATCCAAAAATGTCTCAAACTAAAGAGACTAAGGCAACATAGAAGACATTTGGGAAAGAGAGGCTTAGTGATTAGTGATTTGTTCAGAATGTAGAAAGGAACATAACACAATTCACAAATATTTTCCCAAGACATAAGTGTGGTCTTTGAAGATAAACGCTATATGTAATAGTGCCACCTGGTGACTAAATGATATTAAATACTTAAAGAAATAACTCTATTAACATGATTAACTATTCATAAATGGGGTCCAGCATCCCTGGAGTGAGTGACATAAGCCCAAACAATAAGCAGCCTGTTGCCAATGTGCTATGGTTCAAAGCCTGATTTTAAATTTTACAAATGTCAAGATCCAAGCTCTTTCTTAAAGGTGGAAATATATGGAATGCTTAGTAACTCAGTAAGTGAAGCTGAGGGTACTTAGTATGTCACCTAAGTGAGTTAGCAAGATTTTAACTTGACAAGATTAGTTTATGGTTGAGATGTAAGCGTGAAGTGTAACTGCTAATATTTGTTCCAGAGTAAATACATAGTAACTCATTTTGAGATTGTAAGCGTTGATTTGGACTTGTTCATATTTTAAGTGACAATCCATCTTTTCCACAGTGGAAACAACCAGAATTTGCTTAGAAGTAAAAAAAAAAATTAGCTTCTTCCAACTCTCTGTTTTATTTTAAGTATTGTATTTTCAGTTAAGGAGCTTGGAAGCAACCATCCAGCGACGTCTTAGCAATAATTGTTCCTGATTAACACAAGAACATCAATAAAAAAGAGAATTCAACACTTTTTTTAATTAAAATAATCAAGTCAAGGAAAACAGCCTACGTGACAGATAGCTTGTATAAAAATAATTGACTCATTAATCTTAACCATATGAACATGTTCACATTAGCAGGGTCAGCTGCTAGAAAGGATGCAGCCGTAGTTACATATTCACAGAGGTGTGAAGTTGAAGTTAGCCTAATTGCACAAAAACTGTCCTTCGGAACTGAATGGAGGCTTTAGAGAAGATAGCTATTCAGTGCCAAAAGCAGAGAAAGTTTCAGTGGGACTCTCAAATCACAGCACACAGATTATGAATTATTTAGGCAAAGCGATGTCCTTTCATCACACTAAATAGAGCAGCCAGCACAAAGATGTTTGGATCACTGACCGGGCTCTCTAACAGTATGTACAAAAATACATCCTTAACCTCAGTGCAAAGGTATCTGTTATAACCTTTTCTTGGTGTTGAGGCAACTAGACCTTTTAAGCTAAATATCTTCAGAGTCAAATTGATTTAGTGCAAAAGGCTTCACACTTGCAGTAAACATTGATGCCAGCACATGAGAATACATACATATTCAGAAAGAGTTTTCAGCAATGTGGGTATAGCTGCTGAATGAAAAGACAGTCAGAAATTTACCACTCCATTGATTACACATTATACAGGGTAAAACTTTGTGGCCATGTAACCCCATAATGGTGTGGCCACTGTCCATAACACGCCCCAGGCTTTGCCTTAAACTGGCAATTTAGAGCTCAGTACCCGACAAGGTTTCTCTGAATTTCACTTGGCCTTCCTGGAGATTTGTTTCAGTTTAGCAGTAACAGCAATTGTCTAATGACCAGGTAATTATTGTTTTATGTTTTGTTCAGCTTTGAAAGTACATAGTGTTAAAATAGTTATCGCTCTACAGAGATATGCATTTAGTAGCTAAAAGCAGCAATAACAAGTAGTTAGTCTATGTGGAATGAGGTAGCTGTGACTTAGAAAGAAATGCAGCATGGATAAGTAGAGGAATCAGATGGCAACAAGGGCCTTCAAAGCCCGAGCACAGAGCAATACCAGAGGCTCTGGGCTATAGGCAACTAACCCGTCATTGCTGGTCACTGTTGGAGTGCAACCCTGGGAGCTGGGTAAAACCAGTCTCAGTGGTAATAAAGAGAACAAAGAACAAGCATCCAAACAAGAGCAAAACACACCTTATATAGTGTAACATGGACTTGTATTCCAGTGAAGAAAGAGCAAGGTGGAGAGCATGTTGCCAAGTGCACAAAATTGGCTGCTAGTATACCCTAGGTGGAAAAGAAAGAAACTATTAACATAAACTTCATCTTTCCCCCCTGAAAATGGTTGAGGATGCTGGTGACGGGACATAC
The DNA here is from genome assembly GCF_963924245.1 of Chroicocephalus ridibundus. Classification (NCBI taxonomy): domain Eukaryota; kingdom Metazoa; phylum Chordata; class Aves; order Charadriiformes; family Laridae; genus Chroicocephalus; species Chroicocephalus ridibundus. Next base: position 55,081,977 of record NC_086316.1, read on the forward strand.
CCCACAGTCCTTGTAGTGAAGCCGTCAGTCTTAGGGCCCAGTGTGGTAGTGCAAGGCCAAGCACATCACCAGAGAAAAGGGTAGACTTTAGGAAGTTTGTGCCTATACCATTTTAACTGTATGTGATTTGATCTGTAAACATTGGTATGACGTCAGTATCGTGGCAACTGAACAACTAAAATTCTTCAATTAAACTGTTAAGATTTTAATTAGACTAACAATGGATTAATGGCTTTGTGTGCAAGGTGTGTGCCTTTTTTTCCTGTAAAAGGATTTTGAGTGTAACAAGTTGGCACGAGTTAAAGCAATCTGTTTTGTAATGTAGGTACAACAGATTGTAGTACTTTACATTAGTTATGTTATTCAGCACATAGGCTGGCAGAAGAGGACAGTGTGCCTGTCACAAGATGTTGCTGCACAGACCGTGTACCATTCTGAAGCACCTTAATTCTTTCACTCCTGGGATTTCAGAAAAGAGCACAGAAGTTGCAGCTAGGCACTTCCAAGTTGCTGCTGATTGGACCCAAGCAGGGCACATTTGATTGTCTCCTATGTTACTTGACCATGAGATTTCTATACATGAAAGTCATCTTTGTGATTGCATTGTCTATAATAATATACTATAATAAAATGGGATGCAAATAAGTGCTTGGAGCCCAGCCAGCTGCTGTAAATCTCTCAGCTAAGCTGTCCTCACAGCTCCTTGAAACTATCCAGGCTAAAACAATTGATGGCAGTTGAAGATCTGGGTCAGCATGTTACAGAACAAGGAACTGTCTCCACTTTGATTATTTTAAGAATAATTGTTGAGATAAGCTTATTACTTCTGATCTTCTCAAACATCTGCATTTTCAATGTCCATGATTGCCATCTCTTAATTCTCTTTCAATTTTTTAGTTCAGAGAGCACGTTAGCTCATTAAAGCCTACATTATTTTCTTAATATACTGCAGGGTTTCTTTTGGAATCAATATGGGCTATCAGGTAGCATGTCTTTCATTAGGGACTGTAAGTCAAAAGGCGAACCTTAGCTATCCAAGCACATCTCCTCTAGAGCAACGTAAATAGTTGCTCTTCTCTTTACAGAAGTACAAATAAAATTGGATTGTAGATTATGTTTTAATCAATGCAAGTTATCAGGTATTTTCATGCCTCCCTGCTAAAAAATTATTCTATACATTACAGCTGTGACTAGTGTTTGTATATGACTGTAACCATTTTAAAATACTATTAAATATACTTCTTATTTCTTATTTGGATGAGGTCTTCATAAAAATCTTTTAAATGTGGCCTTTCAGATAGGGCCTTTTAAAATGCTTATTGGCACAGGCTCCATGCCCCAGGCCCAGTAAAAAAACTACAAATGTCCAGGCTTTGGTCGGCACGGAATTTAATCACACCAATTGACAACACTGGATTTCAAAATAATTAACTAGGATCTTTTCTTCTTTCTTCCTTCCTTTGCTCATGCCCTCCTCCAAATTAAGAAAAGCAATTTACTTCACCATTTTAAACTATCTACAGTCATTAGACAGTTTAATCAATCACCTACAACTTTTTATATGGAAATAAAAAAAATTAGCTTTTGAGAAATAGATTGAAGGAAAGCAAGCCTGCAAATCTAATTTGTGGGGATGATGGGACAGTTGCAGTTCAAACACAACCATCAAACGCCACAAAAAAAAGGAGATTCACTTTTAACTTATATTCAGAATGAAAATAAAAAGGTTTCCAACTGAGCTTAGACCAAAAAAGCAGCACATTTGCCAGTGACTGAGAGATCTATGGGATGAAGACACCTTATCTGATTGAGAAAGAGGTTTGTAAGGGTTTTTTCACTGTGTTGGGCAGTAACTTAACAGAGCAGACTTTAACCGCAATAATTCTGTAAGAAAGAAATACTGCAAGTATGGGAGAGACATTTTTGGTATTTGTCTTGAAGAAAGGCATTAAGCAAAGCAAAACAAAACAAAAAAAAAAAAATAACAAAAAAAATCAAAACAATTTGCATTCTAATGTGAATTACTAATAGTCTTGTTTATCCAGAATGAAGTATTTTTATAACACTTTAATTACATACACATATTCCTCAGTTTTTTGCTTTAATATGCTGTAGTAAAATACAATATTTTTTTTTTATGTGCCACAGTTGCCTTTAGTTTATTCTTTTTAAAATCCACTGACATCTAAATACAACCAGTGTCCTCCTAAAAAGAAAACATTAGAGAGCTAGCTGACAGAGAGGGAACTGAGAGATTGACATATGCATTAACCAAATCTGTGAGAAGTTCCCAGAAAATGGTAAGTTTTACCCTGAAGGCTGACTAGAAGTTTAAAAACAGGTATTGGATATATTGTCTTCTGTGAAGATACAGTTGTATCACTAATAAATGTAATGTGAACCAAAGCCTAGAGTCCGAAAAGTATTTTTTTTGTCTGTCATGGCAACAGTGTCTAGGCATCTATTTAAACTTGTCTTTGAGAAGTCCCTCTAGAACTTCATCCCCATTCACAAACATTCCCAAATGTAGAGCTGTAACAGCTCTGGTAATTTCTTCCAGACTTTTTATAAAAATAAGCATTCCTGAGGCTATTTTTCCCCAAAGCCATTTTTCATTGTTAAGCCAATCAGATTTGCACTCAGCAGAGACAACTCTAAAACTACTGTGACTCGCCAAGACACAGGCCTGCTAACCCCTACCCGCCCTCCCCTGCCCAGAGCTCACAGTGGAGTGCCTTGCTTCATAGAAAGTCTTGAATTGATATGACTTCATTTCCTTTTACTCTTATATTCTCTGAGTTCTAGATGCACCAGGTTGTGGCTGCAGCGTAGACTTAAAAAAAAAAAAAAAAAAAAGAAACCTGGACCTTCAGTTAATATTCCTGATTTTTCCCTGCTAAAAAGGAAGAAAAAATTAAAATTATTTTCCTTGATCTCCCCATGATATTTCATTTGATCAAATGCCTTCCAGTTCTTAGGTATTTTTACAACAAACCCAGGAAACATCAATGTAAACATAATTCATGTTACTATATAAATAAATTCATTTGTTTTTTTTGTTTTCAGGCCAGCCTTTTACTCTTCCTTCCCAAGTTTGTGTAAAACTGATTCTCACTAAATTCAGAAGAGATAGTAATGAAAAGCAAATATATTTGTGTTGAAGTCCTTTTGCATTTCAGTTTTGTTACAGTTTTCATGTTGTATCTTTCTCATAATACTCTAGCTGACTCCTAAAATCTATGTTATCCTTCAGAACAGATACATCTGGTGTCTGAAGAGAAGCAAAAAGAAGGGAAGGAGGGAATGCTCACTACCTCATAACAGACCTCTTTCCCTTTCTGACTGTTCATGCTACTGTAATATTATGCCGTTACAAAAAGGAGCACAAAAATTCAATTCTGCTCTTCTCTTATAACCTTCTCAGTTCGCGACCAGAGTGATAATAGAAACCGTTAACAGGACTTCACAACCAAACAGGCTTGGTGCTCACCACCATGTGTATGCATGTAATTAAAAGTGATGCTGAAGAAGCTGCATGGGCCAGGGAAAAACTACAAGGCAAGTTCCCTAGAAATTTCTAAAAATTTAAAAGAAGTTAGTTTCAATATAGTTATGTCTCAGAAGCACTTTACCTGTATTTTCTGGCTGTTTCATGTCAGTACTACCTCTTCTTTCAAGTCTGTGAAATTCTTCATAAACTCATTCAGAAATAAAACATGAGAGGCAATTGATGAAACTAATAGAAGAGAAGGTTAGAACTGGTGAAAGAATGCACTTTTCACAACAACGAATCTCTGGAGCTTGTGGCCAAAGGAGGAGGCAGAGACAGGTATAATAGCAGGTCAGAAGGATGGCAAACTCACTCACGGATGAGAGGTTTAAGAGCAGAGTAAAGGGTAAGGAGGTGTCTCACAGCACTTCTGCTGCAGCCATTGAAGAAGCTGTGGTGGTATGAGTGACTACTGTATCAGGACAAAGTGATTTTATTTAAAAAGTTTGTTAAACCTTTCCAGCTGTCTCCCTCCTCCTCTGAAATAAAGAATCTTTTTTTTTTTTTTTTTTTTTTTTAAAAAAGAGCAGGATTTAAAATAGAAGGATAATTCAGGCAACAGCAGACCTGCTAGTCTGACCTCAAGGAGATCCAATATTTAGATAGTCTTTTGAAAAGGATTTCCATCCATGAGAGCAATGAAACAACTCTCCAAAATGGTGGAAAAGTGCTAGTTAGCTACTTTGAAATGGTTGTTGACCGTTTAATTAAGAGGATTATGTAGCAGGCTTGCCTGGCTTTAGGAAGGGGAAGACTTTCAACAGGGAAACCTACACTTGACAAGTCTTTCCATCCAAAAGTGATTTCCCTGTCCTCCTCCTCTCTTTTTTTCTACTTTGCAGACCCCCCTGCTCTTCTAGAAAAGAAAATAGACATCTGTATTTAGCAACATTTATGCAATACATTCAGTGTTGAGTAAGTGCTTAGTCCCACTGAAGCCAAAATAGCCTAAAATCTCAGATGGGCATACATATTTTCAGGCTCAAGGCTACAGTTATTGTTCTTCCCTGTGTGCAGCTATGCAAATTTCTCATTCTATTTGCAATGGGAGTCTTAAATTACTATCTGAATAACTGCATTATTAAAGGCAAACTAACAGTTTAGTCTGAAAGTCAACACTCCTACACTGTTCTGAGATTACTTTAAACCTCTGACTTGCAACAGATTGCAACAAAGGGGAGTGAGAGAACAACTGGTCCTTGTTGTCAACTTTTCTGGCAAAGAAGGACTCCTCCCATAAATGCTGGCTCTAACAGAATCACACTTAAAATTTACTTAGAATTACTTTAGAAACAGAGTTACAGAGATCTGGGCTACCATGGGCTGAATTTGGGCTGATACTGAATTGGGGCTAATTTGAAAGCATTGCTAATGCACGGAAAAAGCAAAGCAAAAAAGACAATTTACTCATCGCTGATTGTTTACAACTGGAGCCTATGTAACCTTATTAATTGGGTAAACAAAATGCAGATTTCTTTTTTACCCCTTTAGGAAAGTAAAGACACAGGCATTTAACAGCACATTCTTTATTGTGATTCCCTGTTGTACCTATGGAATTAGATGTGGTGATACCTCTAAGAAAAAAATAAACACTCTCATTAACAAGCACAGACAGCTGCTAAATAGTCTGGTTTTTTTTCCTCAAGTAAAGAGTGATTTCAACTGTGCTGGGCCTGCACTATGGCTGAGCTCTGAGAGCAGAGGGGAAATTCAGCTGTAAACTGCCAGGCTGTATCTACACTGCAAACACTGAAGCTGTGGCAGGCAAACTCAAACTGGTTCTTAAGCAGAGAGCTTAGGTACTGCCTGCAGCACTGCCCTGGCAACACAGACCATTGTGGATGCTGCAGAACCCACCTGAGAAGCTGATGAAACAGTGTTTACAAGCCAAACACATCAAACTGCTCAGTACATTTTACAGAGGGTGGCAAGCTCCAAGGAGCAGTAATCAATAAGATCACCGTCCTCAGAACTGAAGGCAGAGCAGTAGCCTTTACTGCTGCCTTTTCTGCTTAGTGCTGCAGGGAGTGTCAACACTGAGCCAACAAGTATCACTACACTTGACAACCAAGGTCTGCACATTTCCTGATCTCCTTTTTAGGGGCCAATCCAAAAGTATCCAGTAAAATGCAGCATCTTAACTTTGTCATTAGAAGTAAACAGCTCCTGACACCAGCACTGGTGGTACTGTATAATACGTTAAATGAAAACCTATAACTCAGTTTTTCAAACCCAGTACTGGCTTTCTGGAGATGGACAGAGCCTTAAAAATCACATTTATCATCCCCTACACTATCAAATTCAAGGAATACTTTTGCTTCCAGTTTTTTATTATGTAAGGAATAAATTGTGCCTAGGGGGTTTATAACTGTTTTTAATTCCAGCAAGTGCTTAGCTATGGGTGTACAGAGAAACTCTAGCAGAAAAAACTTTTAACATTGTCTGAGGGTGGCTCCTTAAATTCCTAGAAAAGCTGGAAGTTAAATAACCTGGCTTATAATACCTCACATGCACTTAATTTTATGGGTTAGGATGTGCACAATTAAGCCAAAGAAATTGTTATCTTCACTTACATTTGTCATTATAACCTCAAAGGTAAAAAACAGTCTTCTTTTAAATTACATTGGAATGTTTAAACTCAATCTAATGTTGGGGTTAAAGGGAAATGGGTGTTGGGGGGAGGAATGACTATTACCTAGCAGCCAGGCATTTCAGAAGATTTCCTAACTGGTCTCCAAAGAGTACTCTCAAAATGGGAATTACTTGTTTCAGGTATTCAGCTGGCAATGAATGCACTAGGCATTGATACCAATGGTGAATAATAATTAATAGTCCATCTCCATTAGCATCTTAGTTCAAACCAAGAATCCTTCTGTGAAGTGACTTCAGGTTGTTCCCACTTACCACTCTTCACTTGACATCTCAGAACATTCTCTCAGCACAGGAACTAGATTTCTTCTGGATGAAACCATACTAGAAGAGGGGTTCCATGATCTCACCTAACATTAATTTGATGGTTTATTGTCAAGGAAAATTTATTCTCATTTAATTTTTGTCCATAACTTCATTTTACAAATTTCATTTTAAATAAGTGTTTTGTATGTTTTGAAGTACAAGTCTAAGGGACTGCAGGATGCAAAACTTCATAGTTGACAGCTCAAAACCCAGAGACATCCTAGGTACAAATCTCAGGGGGAGCTGGCTCATAAGGTAAGTTACAATATAGGAGGTGGTCCCAGCTGTCAGCCACTTCCATTGATACCAGAAATCAAGAAAGGTCTTTGCTAGGATTAAGACAGAGTGAAGTCCTACCTACAGCCCTATTTCTCCACCTTTTATGCCTTTCTACCCTTTCCCTTTGCCAGCATTTGCAGTGCTGCAGAACACATTTCTGTGCCCAAAACCTACCAGTCCACTGTCCTCAGAAGGCCCTGCTTCACATGGGTCTCTGGAGACCTTGCGTGCAACTATTTCAGAAGGGGCCACAGCCCGCTTCTGACGTGCTAAGGAGCTGTGCAGCCACCTGAGCCGCCAGCAAGGCTTGAGGTGCAGCTTCAGCAGGGGAGCATGTGAGGGGAGCAGCTGCTTGCTCAGCAGCAGCTGCAGAAGCAATAGATATGGAAGGAGCCAGTCAAGCTGCAAAAGAAGCTTCTGTTGTTTTAGCAGAAATCTGCAAGCTGATCTTTTCCTGTTTAGTGAGATACATGAGTAGTAGTATGGAAAAAGAATATAGAGGACTTGGGAAAGAAATCACTTGAAAATCTCAAGACGTATTCCATGTTCCATATGTCAATATAATCTAAAAACCCTGATCTTTTTAAACCTTACTCCTAAATGAAGAGTACAGGCTGTGTTTCCCTTTCTGAGCTGAGTAAACATAATGCTTTACAGTGAGAGTTACAGACATTATGCAGAAAGATAAGGCAATTTTGAGCGTGGCATCTCTGTATATATTCTTCCATTTTCTAAACCCAAAGACTTCCCAGTAAACCCAGAAATTCAAGTTTTACCGATTATCTCTGTAGAACAATTTAAGTTCCTTCAGTTCCTTTAATTAATAAAACCAAAACAAACAAACAAACAAAACCAAACCAAAGAAAGAAAGAAAAAAAAAAAGCAGTTTGGACTTACAAAAAAATTCATCATTCCAAAATGTGTTGTAGTTTTGTTTCCAGTTTCAGTCCACTTCTTTCAGGAAATAGGTCAAAGCCAGGTGACTACGTTAGCAGGAGATTTTATATCAATTGACATACCTATTTTATTTATTTATTTTTAATTAAGAAGATAGAACATTTTCTTCATGGTCATCCTTATAAAATAACTTTTGTCCATTGGGACAGATTAGTGTGTAATCTTGGTTTAAGGATATTTGTAGATTACACTGTTGTACAGTTTAACTACGAATGCATAATTCAAATTGTTGATTTACCCAAACATGCAGTCAAATCAAAATCCACAAATATTTTCCTCATCCCCTCAGTAGCCTGTTTATTCTATTCTTTACTTCTTGTTGAGACACTTTTTCTTCAAAGCCAAAAGATATTTATGTATCAGTTATATTAAAATATGTTCAAGTTAACCAAACAAAACAACCTCACATGTCAGTAACTCAGGAGAAAATGAAATCTCTTGGATTCCCGGTGGCAATTCAGAGTATAAGGATCTCATCCAAATTTATTACCCTGACTGGGGAAAAAGCAGATGACCAAGCATAGCCAGAATACACCAAGGGTGACATTTTCATATGTGGAAGGGCAATTTAATTTGTTGTTCCTTTTTATGAATTGCAAGCATAGATGTATTTGCACAAAAATATGTGGACATTCTAAAGCAATTAATTAAGCATGCAATTTATATGAAAACAATTTATTGGTGGACATTATCTAGGCATCCAAAATGCACATGCAATTTCTGTGCCTTCTAATTTGTGGACATCATTTATTTTGATTGTGCAATTAGGAAAGTAGATTAATTAATTTCTGTCTTACTGCAAGAAGTAAGGCAAATTCAGCAGCCAAGATGTCAAAGCTATCAAGAAAAAAGAAGAAGCAGCACACAGCACTGAAAAGAAAAGCTCCAGGCAAGTAAAGCTTCTACATACCAAAATAGAGAAAATAAGAATCCTGTATTTAGGGAGCAAAAGCTAGGCTAAAATGTGTCACTTAAAGTCTCACTGTGGGAGAAAATACAGTTAATGCCAAACCTCAGAAACATGAATGTAAAAATAAAGTGGGAAAGATCATCTAGCTCAGAGCAACCTAATGGTCTCACTGTTTCAGAAATGTTTTATGTGGTTCTCATTAGAGCTCATTGGAACATTTACAGCTAAATACGTTTTCATTAAAATAAGTATTTCACAGAAGCTGGAACATTTTACAGAGGCATATTGATTTCAACACTGTTTTCAGCTAGAGAAATAAAGAGTAACAGACCACCAAAATAAAAACCATAACCTTTTCAGTCAAAAGATAAACTTTTCAGTACAACACTATATAGGGGAAAAAACAAACAAACAAACAAACAAACAAACAAAAACATTTAAAAGTCATGGTTTAGCCCCAGTGCATAAATTAAAACTAACTGGAAGCAGTGGAAAGCTGCTGAAACCTAAATAGTCATTCTTCAACCTATGTTGATCTCCCCCTTGATTCTTTTCCCTGCCATGAAAATCATTTGCATTCCAGCTCAGCTGATAAGGCACGCACCTATATCCAGCACCATTGCTGCCAATCTCTCAGATTTGTCTTCAACTCCCCCTTTATGGATCTGCTGCAAGTATTGTGTCAGTCTTATGAACCATTGGGAAACATATATTTGCACGAAGCACACGGTCAGTTTTGGAAGAACTTATCGCACTGTCCAAAATAAGTAGCTGAAGAGTGAATGAGTACAAGTTATATATCCGTGAGTCCTAAAATATGCAGGTTCTTCAAACAGAAAAGACCTAGGCATGTGCTTTGACAAGGCTATTCCCTCCCCTAAGTTCATGCACGTATTTCAGTCAACAGTATCCAGACTGTGAACTGTGGTAGATCACAGTCACTCACAAAAGTCTTAGCTTGTATAGTAAAGATTCAGAGGGGATAACACGGTGTTTTGAAACTTGTGAAGATAAAGATCTTTAAGAAAATATTCTCTACAATGATTCAGTGTGCGTAGATGACCTCTACATAGACATGTCCTGTACAAGCTGCATAGAAAACTTCCCCCGTCCTTTTCCAACCCCTAGGTCCCTTTTGCCAAAGCCATTTTCTTTCATGCTTTGCTGTTAACTCTTCTGTCAGTGCCTCCTGCGTGGTAATCCCTCATAGCCTTTGGAGGCTGAAAAACATTCTCTCTTAAACACAAGGATCACTACTTGTGCACAGTAGTGTCTGCAGCAATCCTTAAGGCTACCAAGGGATGCCTCTGAGCCTCATGTCCAATAGTGTATGTTTTTTAAGTTATAACATTATGACATTACAAGCTGCTTTTATTAATGACATCATTTCTACCTTGAAACTTCTGTGTTGACATACAAAAAAAGCACATCCAAAGCAGATTTACACTGTTTGGGCTTTTTTACACTGTGTCTTTTCAGGTGCTTGTTTACTCATGACAAGGACTAAATGCATTGCAGTATCTTCTCATTAAAACCCTCATTCAAGTCATCCAAAGAAAAGGTTCCAGCTCATTACAGTGTGATAAAAGTTCCCAAGACTACAACTGTAAATAATTGACTTCTTTTTTTAAAAATAGATGTGTAACATATAACCTTGGGCTAGAAGTTCTCTAGTCAAGAGTCCTGTTCCAAAAAGAAACAATTCATACAGCCGAAGAGAAGGCTCAGGTGCCTCAGGTGTCACTCACTAGCTGCTCTCTGGAACAACGTGTCATACTTTCTGACTTTGACCACAGGGGATGGGAGCATAAAATATTGCATTAGATTCCTAAATAGACTTTTTCTCATGAACCTCATTTCTGTGTGTTCAGACAGGGAGTTAAACAAGCTATGGTAGCCACTGTGTTTTATGGATATATTGTGTTTGGTGGAAGCTGTGTTTCGTTGCTTTTCTTGGGTTGGCACAACCTTAAAGTTTGTGAAAAAAGTAGATTTCTTTAAAGAATTTTAAGAGTGTGATGTATGTTTCAAATTGATTAAGTTAGAGATAGATATATTTTAAAAGTCCTTACCATAAAATTCTGTGCACTTACGTTTAGATCAAGAGTTCTTACTGTTCACTATTGTGGCTTTAGTGCATGTAATGGCACAATATTATAAAAGGTAATATGAAGCAATGAAATGTCACGTCACAGTAAAGGGTGCTCTTGTGAGATCTGTTATGCTAAAAAATTTATCTTAAGTGGCTGGTTTTGACATTAAGTGACCTAGCATGGAAAAATACCTCATAACAGGAATAGAATTTCGCGAATTTGTACATTATGTTTAAATTGAGACGAGCGTAACAGTATAAAAAAAACCCAACTTGCCTATTCATGACTAGTCAAACAGCATGTCTTCCTGAGCACTAAGCAGGAGATAAACAGGTAAATAAAGATTTCAGGATCTTTGGAAGTACCTGGGACAGACCCTGACATACACAGCCTTGAAATGTTATACACACTTAGGGTTTTCAGCAGTACTCAGGGAAACAAAGATGGCTCAGAGCTGCTCTGCCGGCTCCACCTGGGCTGATCAAATACAAGGAGGCCTGAGTTCAGAAAATGTATCTCTGCACTAGCTGTATGCTGTAATCAGACCAACTCATCCTGCTCTGAGCAGGTCTTATTAGCTGCCAAGAAGTGAACTTCTCTAATACAATGATATGGTTTCCACATCAGAGACGTCTGAGGCGCAGCTAGTTTGGATCACAGGGAATTGGGTAATGCACCTGCCCCCATCCACCCACACAACCAGAGCTTTCTACACACTGTTGCAGCTGAAATGAGTCATATGTATGTTTTGCAAGTCAGAAGACAAACCTACCTTGAATCTGCTTTAGTACAATCATATCTCTTATTTTTACGAGAAAAATTAATGTCCTGCAAGGAATCCTGTCAGCATGGCCACCACTTCAGAAAGCCCTAACAACACCTTAAATTGCATAGTCCTCAGCACTGGTACTATCTCTTTCATGTATGTTTAGAACAGCTTCTTTCTCAGATCCCACCCTGTATGCTGACTAATGACTAAACACCACATTGCTTGGAAAATCTGGTCTTTACAGGAGGATTCAACACCTACAACAGGGCATTTAATCTGAAAGCCTAGACAGTTGGCAACAGATAGACTTTATATGGGTTGCTTTGCCTTCAGCTGTTGTCTGGATCTTGGTAAATGTTTAACAGCATACAGTAATAAATAAAGTTACACCCAATATCTATATAAAATTAAAGGATTAATTGAAAGGCAGGGTGATTTAAACTGGCATGTGCCCAAGGTTGTGGCTTTGCCATCCCTACATTGAATACTGCCAAGGGATCTTTAATTACTTATGGTAGGACGATTTGGGTTTGGCTGCTAGTGTGATGCAGTACAGCACTTCCCCATTCCCCCCTCCATGACAAGGCTTTGAGTTCAGTGCAAGCTAAAATAGAAAGGTGCCAGTTGCCAAATCAAACTCTGAAGTGCTTTGGCAGTAAGTGAGCCAGTGTTAGCCTTTTAGGACCACAACATGAGCTAATTGCCTAATTTGGAGCATCTAAGGTAGGAGTGACTCATAGACTCACCTTCTTCATCCAAAAGTATCTGGTCCTTTGAAATGCATGTAGGCTTATCCCAGTGGAAAATATCAATGCAGTTGTTCAGTTCTATTCTAACCTCTTCCCCTCCATCTACCAACACAATGAACGTGTGGCTCTGAAAAATAAGCACAGGACAAATACTCAATGCAAAGAAAAAAACAAAGTTTTCCCTCTGCTCCTTTTGAATCTTGCCCAGTCATCCAGGCATTTAGCATACATCTCTTATTTGTTAAGGTAAATACACTGACTGTATTTTCAAGTTAATTCCAGCTCCACTGGTTTAATCTTAGCACTGCTAATAGACCTTAGTTGAAGACCTGTCTAACCACTTGTGCTGTTCTTGTGCATCCTGCTGGTGCTATACCACAGCTTTGCTTTTCAGATTAGGTTTTGCAACAGATCCTTATTTATGCCCAACAACAGGAAGCAAAACACTCTTCCTTACCATGTGAAACAGGTAGCTGGCTCCTTACAGGTCTATAATATTTTGTGGGATAAACATTGCTTGGCCCAACAAACTTGGAGTTCCCTCACCCACATGCTGACAAGACCTAACACTCAGAGTTCAGGAACGCTGGTAAAATTCAAACTCAAGTGGAGGGAAGAAAGGAATACTTCAGAAATAGTTACCATTTGAACTTCAAAACTGAAATCCAATGCTTGTCCTAAATTAAAACATCAGAATTGGCATTCCAGCTCGTACGCACAACTGAGCTAAAAAGATACTATGGAAGTGTTCAACAAAAAGAAAAGCCATGTTCATATTTCACCAGAGACAAGTTTGTCAACAAGGAAAGCAAAATTTAGTGCAGAGAAATAGTGTCCATGTCTTTCTGCTGAAGAGAGAAAGGAGGAGGAGCGGAGGTGAATAAATATAAGAAGCAGAAAATTTAGCATAACACAACCATGAAAATTAATGCTGGAAGCAAAAAGAGGGACAAAAAGGATCTGAAGAAATACTGATAAGGCTCAAGAGGAAGAGTTATAATAATGTACATGGAGGAGGAGAAAATGAGGGGAAGAACTATAATATAGAGAGGGCTAAGCTAGTGAATCCTACAACTTTTGTATGCCACGGGATCGAGGAATAGATCATTTAGGATTCCCCCCAACCCTAGCAAAGCAAAGTTAAATGACAATCACTGTATTTCACCTAAGAGAACACTGACATTAAAGACACACAGAGACAGAAAAGCAATCCATAGGAAATTACATGGGTTTTCAACATGAAAGGAGTTCTTTGTGCAAGCTTTTGTACATAACATGGGGTAATTTCACAGGGAAAAAAATTAAGTGCAAAAATGGCAACTTAAATTGTTCATTTGCTATAAATCTAAAGTTGGTGTGGAAGAAGAATGAATAGTGGGCTTGTTCCCTGACAGCATGTTATCTAAAACCTGAATAAAGTCACAATTATCCAGGGCTAACAGAAAGGAAGTCTCTTTTCCAAGACTGCAGAGAAACAAGGGAACGTGACAAAGGGGGTTCTGCAGCTCCGGGAAATGGAAAGTGAGGTCTGGTTTCTCTACCAGCCTGGGACCGATTTAGCTGGCTAGGGTAATGTAATGCCAGTGATTCCTGGTGAATAAGAAAGACTTCACACCAAGACTAGTCCCCACATTTCCGAAGGTACAGAAATTTCCGTGGTGACCCAAAACTTCTTTACGTACCATCTGTACCTGTGTTGAGAACTTTTACTACCAAATAAATCATATATTTGGCATCAAGTTGTTGCTGGGTGAAAGGAGTTTTTCTTCTACAAAGTCTAAAAATAATCAACTCCAAATGAGCTTTACTTAAGTATAAGATTGCTGTGTTAATTATGTTTATAAATACTAGTTTCCTGATTATGAACGAATGGGTCCCACTATGTTTAAAGTCAAAACTATTCTGCAGTTCGGGAGGTGGATGGGGGAAAGTTATAAATCATAGGCAACTGCCTGATGACACTGCTTTTCTGTGGAGAGTGGAAGTAAATAAGTGTTATCTGGAGTCCTTACACTTCAGAGGTAGAAAACCTCAAAAGCCCATTTCTACTGTAATGCAGAGTGCTATCACCTCAACTGTGAAGACACGGAGTTGAACACTCAGCCCGCTATCTTGTTCAATTGTAAGGAAGAGAGCAAGCTCAGTGAAGCATTTTGCAGGTCAGTATTGGAGAACAACTACAAAATATCAAAAAAATCATATGTACAATATAGGCATCTTATACTTTTTATACACTTTTACTGGAAAGTAAAACATGAATTCAGCAGGGACAGAGATGGAAGATGTGGAGAGTGGATGCTGGCCTCAGAAAATGCAGCTTGCGAACCTTAACTATTTGTGTAATTTTCTTTTGTATTTTTTATTAGACAGGAACCATATCCAGTTTCCTCAGATGGGCCAGATATAAATTCATTCAATTCATTAAATCACACTGCATTGTGGGAAAAAAAAATAACGTTAGATTATTGTATTACATTTTTTCCAACATGAAGTAATGGAAATATTAATGGCATACTCAGAAATACTTAAATTGTTTTTCTACAAGAAAGAATATAGTTCGTCCTGTGTAATTTTAATATATTTATTTATAATATATTCTTATTAGAATTTAGGCATAGGAATTATGGCTCATGATCAATAACTAGTTAATGGTACATTTCTGTGTTTAAAGTGGATAGTGCTAGGCACATATATTCCGCTTATAATTGATGCTGCCCACATACAGCTTTCTATACAGCCTTTCTTGCCTATTTTTCATCACTTTGCTATTCAGTTTCTTGCATACATTATCATGTGTATGCATGGGAACAGGCTCAGCTGGTTAGAAGACTCCTGAACACGAACATTTTCAAACTACCTCAAAATGGTAGCATTTTAAAATATTACCAAGATGTCAGAAGGAGAGGCATTTATGTTTTTCTTTATTAAATATGTTTCCTTTGTATTTTTTATATGGCATCTTAGCATAGTAATAAAAGGCAGTCATGATGGCCTCCAGTAATTCAGAATATGAGTGACTTGTCAAAATTCTACAGTTCTTAAGAGTGGATTAATTATTAATTTTTTTCATTATGCTCACATTTTATAGGTGGGAATCTGAAGCAGAGACAGAGAAATTTACTTGTCCAAAACCACACAAGAAGCCTGTGGCAGAATCAAGGACTGAACCCACTGACTGTTCCTTCTTCTGCCCCAATGTGTTACTGTCTTCCTTTACATCGATGTCTCCGCTAGAAGTAACAAGCCTGAAAATCAGCTGGAAAAGTCTCTGCTACACTGACTGGACTTTTCTCTCCTTCCTCAGTTGAGGATCTTGCAAATACTACTTACTGGATCACGTCTTTGGTGAAGAAAGTCAGGGATCAGGTCCTCTGTAACAGACATCTAAGGAACTTCTTGGAGACTCAGCAATACTTGATTTTTCTTTCACTTCCTGTGTTTATAAGTTATGATGTTTGGGTCTTAAATTCATAAAAGCCTATAAAGCCTTTCAAAATGAACAAGGCCAAAGGAATATAATTAGTATGTGTCTTTTTTTTCTTTGATCATATCTTTCATTCATACATAAACTCTCCAGCTTTTTGCAGTGTCAGATTCTAAGCAAATAAGTAAGCCCAAAAGAAGCCATTTTCTTGGTTATTTCCTTGACAAATCATGACTCATCACTTCCCTAGCAATGTTCATCAGAGATTTCAAGAAGGCAGAATTAGGTTATCTTAGTAGATGGCTTAACAGTGAAGAAGATGAGATAGATCTTAACAGGACTAAGCTGGAGATTAAAGGACATAGACACAAAAAAATGAATTGTTTCCTCCTTTTAAACTCAATTGTGGTAGGCAACCATGATGCAAACTGCAGTAACTGCAGCCTTCGTCCTCAGACATGACACTCTCAAATAATTAACTGTCTCCTCTTTTCAGGAAGAGACAGTTGCAGTGCCAGGACATTTGATTCTCCACACTTATAAATGAAAGAAATAAACCATGCTGATCTATTCTTATGTACTCCAGTTCATCACAGCCACAAACAGAACGTTTGTCTTCCCTCATCCACACTGTCATCCACACTCAAAACGATTTTAAGGGATCAGATGGGAAGAAAACAATAAAGGTTTGTCTTCTCCCTTTTCTTCACCTGAAGGACAACCCTCTCCTGAGTAAGAAGGTGAACTTTTGAGCTGAGTGGACAAATTACGTTTTGAGTACACATTCTGTCATGAAATACAGATGATGTAAACATGTTAAATGAAATCTCCTGGCTTCAGAATCCTGATAGGAAGGCTTGTGATATGTTTTCTAGGGGCATATGAATATTTAGCTTTGACTTCCAAGGTACTTCACATTGAGAAGAATGTCAGTGGTGGGGGAACAGCAAAGAAAGTCTTTTCAGTATTTCAGTTTTTCCTTAATTTTTTTTTTATTACACAATTCACAAAGAATGCAGAAATTCAGCCTGCCTTAGGATGAAGATGGTATTTTCAAACCTTTTTTTAATTAGCCAACCATGCACAGAAGTGAACTAGTACACTGCATTTAGCCTGAGGCCACACTGCAAAGGGAATTTTGGCATAGTCTTTGCCCACAAGTTAATGTTGCTACAGTGGCAAGCATGGGCAGTACCATTATACTGAATCTGTAAGGGTGGAGTTTTTCACTTTACTTAAGTGAAGAATAGTATTTTATGCTTCTAATTGCGATGCTTTGCTCTGTTGCAAATTCTTCACAGGGAAGAACTTTTGTACTAGGTGAGCTTGTTTTCTGCCTTCTTTATTTTTGGCCAGTCATTTTGAGCACAGCAACATCCTTGAAGGCAGACACAAATGTTGAGATGAAAGCACTTAATGCCTGTTCACTGTTTTCAGCCATTACTATTCATGGGCAAGTGACCATATTCCTGAAAAAACAAGGTACTCTAAGAAAATAATTTACTCCGACAGTATTTTTCCTTTTCTGCGCAACCATTATTTGAATCTGTTTGTGTTTCTGAAAGACAAGAGAATTTGTCAACTTGGCTTGTTAGATAAAAGATTTAATTTTATTCTACAAATAACATGTTTTTCACCAGGAACTCATTTTTGTTGATGCTAAAAAAAGTTTGGAACCCCATCCAAGGATGCAAACAAGAGAGAATGGTGAGGAAGCGACTACGGCTGGCCCACAGCAGTAACTAACTAGCTTAAACCTCTGCCTGGCAGCAGTTCCTGTCTTTGAGATCCTCCATATATCTAGAAGATGGTTTCCAATTTCCTTTTATTTGAGTCTGTATATCAAAGGCCACACCTGAGTGATTTTTATAATTAAGATCTCTGAAACTCTGATTCATGTTGATCTTTCAGCCTCAGACCTTTCATGCTCCATAATTTCTTTCCTAAAATATGGCTTCTAGAATTGAACATGTAGGTTCCAGCTATGTTCCCCCTAATGTTCAGCATTAACCAATTTATAATCCCAACTCCTCTGAGTCTCTTTTTACTCCTGCCAAAGATTGTTCAAATAGCTTTGGTGTATTATTTATGATTAACCCTGTTTCCCAAGGTGAAATTTTTCTTCTCCCTACAATTCATGCATTTTTTAGTGTCTTTATTCTTAAGCCTACCAGTATAGCTTTTGTTTTCAGTCAAGTGGATGACCTAAATCAGTTCAGATCTATATTTTTTGCTATTTTATTCCTATCGTTTTTGCAACCGATCTGACTTTCTAGTTAGTATAAAGTATTTTTTCTTCTTCACTTAGCTATTAGTAAGATTAATTTCCGTACTATATATGTTGCATATATGTATATCAGAAATGACACTAGTCAGATTCACTCTGCAGAATTTGCAAAAAATACATTTGTCCAATAAAAGCTTGGTGAAACTAAAAAAAAAATATTTGATGTAGGCTTGCTCTAAGGGAAGAAACTGTTAACACAAGGTGACACTTATACTTGGCCAACATGGGATGAGTGGACAAACATCATGTGAAAATGGATATTCAAAAGCTATTTAAAAAAAAAATTGAAGGCAGATAAGTAGCAGTGAAGTTATCTCTACAGAAGTCCCAAAGAAAGCAAGAGAAGTAGGACACGTTGTTTCAGCAAGATCATGAACTGAAATAGCAAAATATTCCCCTTGATATGTCTTTTGTAATTAAGGAAATGAGACAGAAATCAAACAAAATTACATTCATCCAGGCCAGTGCTGTATATTTCACATTCAGGCACTAATGGTTTAAAATATTGCTCTAAAAAACATGAAACACTTGTAGCTCTTGATCTTATGAATGGCCAATTGGCCTCAGAAGGGTTCACACAAAGTCAGACAAAATTTAAGGTAGAAGTACACCTCTGGAGATCATTTGGTCCAAAGTCTCCTGCTCAGACAGTGCCACCTAAGAGTCAGTTGCCCAGGACTGTGTCCAGAAGACTTTTGAATATGTCCAAGAATGGAAACTCCACAATCTCTCTGTGAAACCTGTGCCAGGGCTCAGTCACCCTCACGGTGAATATATGTTTCCTGATGTTCAGGAGGAACCTCCTGTATCTCAGTTTGTGTCCATTACCTGTTGTCCTGCCACTGGGCACCACTGAGAAGAGCCTGGCTCCATGCTTTTTGCACCCTCCGTTCAGGTAATTATAGAAATTGATAAGATCCCTCCCTAAGCTTTCTCCTCTCCCTTTTTATCACTCCCAGCTCTCTCTCAGCCTTTCCTCATATTAGAGATGCTTCAGTCCCTTAATTGTCTGTGTGGCCCTTTGCTGGGCTCTCTCCAGAATGTGCATATCTCTCTAGTACTGGGGACCCCAGAACTGGACGCACTACTCTAGGTGTGGCCTGAAGTAGTCAGAACAATGCAGAAACAGATTTTTCTGAGTAGTTAAGCCAGGTGTGTTCCACTGTAGACACTCCTATGACCCAATTTTCTTTGGATCTTTAGGTTTCTAATACTTCTCAAAGCTTCGCTGGCATTTATTTAAATTATCTTGACAGCAAACTACAGAGCTCGCTGTTTCTCTGAATAGATCAAAAGAGCATATGCTATGCAATCTTTATCTAAAATGTTTCAGAAGAGAAAATATCATCCTTAATTAAAATCATTAACATGGTCTCTTTTCTTTATCACAGCTGTGAGATAAAGACCAGATGAGATACAGATTTTGGATACAAAGTTTGGGAAGAAGAAAAGTTCAAGAATGTTCAATTAGGGAGTCAATATGAAATCAGTCTTCAAAGAACATGGAGCCTGGGAAGAAGTAGTTATGTTTCAAAAATTTTTGAAGATCCTTTCCTTCTTTTTTTTAATTCATTTAAAGAGATTAAATTATTTTAATAAATTAAAATGTAGTAAGTTTCATACCAAAAGTACTCAGACCATGTAGTCTGAAACTGTTTAATTACAGATAATACAAATACAGTTGAGTTTCATCACATTAAGGTCAAAGGCTTTGATTATGCCAAAGCATTTCAGACTGCTTCAGATTTTAGCTGTGTGCCTCAGGATGCACAAAAAGAAGGCAACTTGCCACTTACACTTGAGGTGTCTGTAATGGTAGGGAAAAGAGCAGCCCAAGGTTCTGGTTGACATAACTTAAGTCATAGCAGAAGAAGACCAGGTTTGTTACCCTGACTGGGGAGAATCTCACATCAACATCTAGCAATCTGTATGGTCTTTAGCACATATGTCAGACCCGCTCACCAGGTACCTGAAGAAGAATCGTCTCTGGCACATGACAGCACAAGAACAGAGTGAGAACAGAGTGTGAGAGGTCATCAAGGAGATGTGACTCCAAGAGTGCTCTTGTGTCCTCACAAATAGCTACTTCATCATAAACATTCCCTGCAGCACTTCACAAAATAGGCTAAAAATGCTCCTGTAAGGGAAAGAGAGAGTATCAGATGGCAGCAGACTGAGGCATGACTGCTTCTTTGCCTCTCTAGAGGGCATTGATGAGACCACTATTTCAACGGTACACTGTTAAGCCCTGTTCTTAACCGCAAGAACGATGTGGAAACCTTTGGGAGAGAAACGCTACGAGAGGCTGAATACCACAGATAAGCCTTGAAGAAAACTTGTTCTTTGTGCTGTAAACTGTCATTTTATTAGTGAGCATTTACGTGAAAGGAGTAAATGGGTATATAACAACTCCACTAAAATCTCATGAAAACATGACAGTCAGGCAAAAAAAGGAATAAAACTGTAGTCTCTCTTGACAGTGACTATAATCAGATTGAGTCACACTGAATCAGATCAAAGTTCCTTCTAGTCTAGAATTCTATCTCTGACAATGTTGTTAGGAAATACATTGAGAAAGACTAGAATAACAGGGGAAGAGTATGGTATACTTCCCCAGAGTAGTTTTCCAGGTGCCAGTGGCTCTGTGCAACTTTAAACACATAACCAGCATTTTTCGTGCAAAGTAAAGAGGATGAATAGGCCCTGTTCTACAATTCCATAATTATATGTCCACTGGGACATGAAGAATGCTGATTTATAATCTTAGAGAGAAATCTTTGGTTGGAGGAAGTGTGAAATTTTTGCATGGTTTATTAAAAAAAAATAAATGTTTCCTCCTAATTCTGATCTTAGAACACCTCGGGGAATAACTGACGTAGATTTTTGTATGCATTAAATCAGTTTACAAGTTTAGGTAGAAGTTGCTGCTTGCTTTTCCCAGCAGAACACAGCTAGGAATACCGGTGTGCATCATGTTGTAAATCATATTAACAGTCAAGTTAACACTGTTTCTGCACTCCATTTAGAAAATAATACCTGCTTCTTATAAAATGGAGAATTCTTTTTAATTTGTAGAGTAGTCCTATGTACATCCCATTGTGTCAAACCTCATCATATATGATCATATCCTATGATGTATACCCAATACTCCACAATGACCTAAGGCAACCATATTACTATAGTGCAGCATACTTTTGAGGAGAGAAAGGGAGAGATGGTGGGTTTGATGTGAATAACATGTCATATGTTTGTTTAAGAAAGCATAGGCTTGCATGTTATACAAAAATACAGTTACTATATGATCTGAAAAAATGTCTCTTGTGCCATGACTCCTTCAGAACTTTCAATTCCAATTCAATTAATGCTCATAAATTAGGGAAAGGATATTACAAAATCGTAAACATTGCATCCAAGTCCATAATCTTCATGATACTAATAAATTAAAATTTCCTGTTAGTGTATCTATCAAATAAAATGTTATTCATTTGAGTTTTATTGTAAATTCAAAATTGGTTTTTTTCTGAAAAGCTTTTGAAAAGGTGCACATTAGCTTCATCAGGGGACCACACAAAGCATGCAGAAACACAAACTACCTTGGTTTTGCTCAAAGTTGTTAGCAGTTAAGTTTCCAGTGATTAGAGTCAATCTCTGTTGTCAGTAGGGCAATAATGTTCATTAAGCTTGTGTCTTCCATGCTATCAAAAGGAAGCAAATTCTTGAAAGAACAAAATACCTTTTGCTTGATTCTGGCATCTCCTTTACCGGTACCAACACTACTGACTTCAGAGAGCTTCCATTTATACTGGTGTACTCCAGAGGGGAATTTCAGCTTCCAGATTTATGTTTCATTCCTGAATAAGAGACTCTGAGGACAAAATCTTCGGCAGTTTAAATGTTCCTAAATATAGCACACTAACTTTCCAAGAGTACACATACTTCCTGCTGAAGTCAATCAACTTGATTTCATGTCTCACTTGCACAGATTTTGTGCCAATATGAGTGGCATTACTCTTGAGTGTCTTTAATGAATAGAGAGGAAAGTCATGTCCATTAGTTTGCAACACTAATTCACCTTTTAAAAAAATATTTTATTTAGGCACCTCACCATAGATTTCCATTCTTAATTCCAGGATATGAAGTAGATAGATGACTCTAATTTCCAGGTATTTATAAGCAGTTATTTGTACACAGCTGGATAGGTAATCCTATCTGCACAGTGCAACCTTATAAGTTTATGGACAATGTTTATAGACAGCTTTTTCAAAAAGTGAGGACTTTTGTTTGCATTTTACCAAGACAAAAGGAGACAAGGAACACATCAAACTTTGTACTTCAATCATGCATTCAGTCAGAGAAGGAAGGAAGGAGAGTTGTAGTACAGAAAAACTTGGTCTCAACATTGAAGTGGCCTCAGGCACTTAATTTGTACCTCTGGCTCAGAGAAAATATCAGTCTGCCTATTGTGTTCTGTTCACACTGAAACTAAATCGCACTGTAAGGCTTTTTCCACAGTGAGGAATCTCTTGGATGCAGAGTTATTTTAAGTTTTGTTCACGTGACAAATGAATGAGCCCCAGTGGAAATACTTTTCTTACATGGTCACTGATATATACATTATTTTCAAAATGAAGTAAAGCAACATTGCAAAATGAAGCACAGGGAGGTCAGATTTCCGTTGGACAAACTGTCTATAAAGTACTTATATAGAACTGTAAAGTTAAGTACAGGTTTTATGTTATCTCAGCTGCTACTCATAAAATAAAAAAGGGGGGACCATGTGTTCAACTATTTATGGCTCTGATCATGCGTGCGGACACTCATTCCATGAAGCTTTTCAGGTAACTAACTTTCTCCTACATTAAAATACTGTAGACATAGGTTCTCTTGATGATATTTCAAAAGTATCACCCTAAATTCCTTTAAACACTGTAGACTACTGTAAACACTGTAGACTTGTGTAAATTTCTAAATCTTTCAACAGACACTGGTAACAAAGACTCACTGTATTTTTACCAAGATACAGGTCTTCAGCATAGAGGGTTTTAATTTGAATAAGTAACTTTGGAGGTAAGAGGTAAAAATCATCACAAATTAATTAAAACATCTTCCTTTGTTTGAGGTGATTAATAATACATAAGGAAACCAGGTTTTACATAATTCATCAATCTGACACAAACTGGCACTCTCCAGTTCCACCGAGTGGAAACCCAGCTACTCTGTGACACTTGAAAAACAGCTCTGAATTGATGCACTGCATCCTTCTGCCACAGAACTTAAATTCACATGGATCCAGTTTGTCACATACTAATGAAGACTCTAGGACTGAGGCAGCAAGAAATAATTAAAAAAAAAAAAAAAAAACAATATGCTGAGTTTAAAACAGGGTGTGTTTTTTTCTTTTTTTAAGTCCTAAACCAACAAAATCCAAAAGTAACATAGTAGCAATTGAAGATGGAGAAGGACTCAGGTAAGATTATGTTCCCTATGTTCATATAACTAAAGCGTTATTTCCTAAGGAACTTGAAATTTCTAAGTATCTTATTCACAAGGCAATCTAGCGCCAGGCAGATATAACACAGGGTTCAGTCTGAAGCAGCAAGGTGGCAACACTGGAATTGAATCAAAGTGGCAGCACATCCAGGGGCACATGGTCATAGCAGGGAGCCATTTCCAGTAAGAGACAGGCAGTGATACACATCCTTAGCAGCATTCCTCTTCCCTGCATGGACAGACTTTGCTGGTGAGTCCAAAAGGAACAAGGAAAACTGTACTGAGCTCCCTTCAGTTCTTAGCCTTGATCAAGCTATGTGCTTTTACCTTCTTTAGTCTTTCACTATCTTCTTAACGCACTGCCTGATTGTGTGGCACTTGTAAATCTTCATTGCCCAAAATCTTCCTAAGCAGTGCGGTTCCTTCAGTTGTTTCCTCTCTGTGATTTGAATTTCTTTGTGTCTTGTTTCTAGACTTCATGTTCTTCCTTCTTTTTTCACATCACAACAGAAAATCTGTCTCCTCTACTTGATGTGTAATGACAACCCTTCATTTGTATCTGTGCACCAGGACTGCAACACAATCAAAGACACTCGCACAGGGCAGAGCTCTGCTACCTGAGGCTGCCCCTGTGCTGCGCACAGAGGCACCAGCACTGCCTGCCAGCACCAGCCTGATCAGCTGCCTGTGGTGGTTTCAGGAGTACACCTTCCTACATAGCTTTACATTTCTGCATCAGGTATCTCTAGCATGGGTACAAAACACTTTTTTTAGTGTTCAGTGAAACCTGAAGTATGCAGGCCAAACCTCTGGCAAGATTTCAGCTGATGAGCATTATTTTTGAAAGAAATATTTAAAAATAAGCATAAAAGTAATGATCAAATGCGTAAATCATGATCGAATTCTTTATTTACGGTGTGTATGGAAAACGTATTATATTGATCTCTTTTAATAATCTATGTTAAAACTCCCAAATCTTTTCTGCTGAGAGTTATTCTGTTACTAAGTGTAATTCAGCTATTCTCTTTGTTGAAATATATTTAGCACTTGTACTGCTCCTCATAGAATCATAGAATGGTTTAGGTTGGAAGGGACCTTAAAGATCAACTAGTTCCAACTCCCTGCCATGGGCAGGGACACCTCCTGAGGTTACTCAAAGTCCCATCCAACCTGGCCTTGAACAATTCCAGGGATGGGACCTCCACAACTTCCCCGGGCAACCTGTTCCAGTGACTCACCACCTTCAGAGTGAAAAATTTCTTCCTAATATCTAATCTAAATCTACCCTCTTCCAGTCTGAAGGGTTAATCTTGGAACATAAATAATTTT
Organism: Chroicocephalus ridibundus; assembly: GCF_963924245.1. NCBI lineage: Eukaryota > Metazoa > Chordata > Aves > Charadriiformes > Laridae > Chroicocephalus > Chroicocephalus ridibundus. The sequence continues at coordinate 55,106,769 of NC_086316.1, forward strand.
ATTGAGCTTTTTTTGAGTTAAGTACATAAAATTTACTTTTCTTCCAGTTTACCAACCAGTCATATTTTAAGTAAAGATATGCTGAAGAGTAAAGTCTGTCAATTAATTCTCTTAACATCTTGAATGTTTGGAAATCTTAGGTTGGTCTTTCTTTTCAGGCAGAGACTTACTTAACATCAATATTATTTCAGTTTATATATTACACCAAAAATCAACAACAGATTGTATATGAGTGTGGTCTAAAGCCCCATCTTTTAAAAAGGAGTTTGCTTCCATGAGCGGCTGTATCCCATACAGCTGTACCTGACTCATTTATTTATGTTTATATACATTCATTTTCTGCATGGCCTTTTACATGTAATTACAGTTTGACCAGACCTTTTTTTCTTGCAAAAGGCAAATGTTAAGCACCTCAGCTAGAGATAAGTCAGTTGAGTCATCAGTTTAAGCCTTCTGTTACTTAACAGATTGCTTTTTTAGTGTGTGGTACAACATTTCTGAATTTTTTCATTTGAAAAATTCTTCTTTCATGCACCCTTTCCAAATCAATAGCTTTTTTCTGGGATGTTAGTTACAACAAAAGTACTGCTTGGTTACAAAAAAACAGTAAAATTAGGATAACATTTAAAAATATTGCTAAAACACACGCACTGTTCTGCTTCAGGTGTAACCATGGACCGGTGGCCAAGACTTAACCTCATATAACCTGAACTCTTAGAGCTGCTACAACAAAATGCAACATTATGACAGGACAACCAAGAGCTACACCATTATTATGGTAAATACCTGTGCAAACCACATGCAAAGATCCTGGTACCTGACAGTGAGACACAGATCTATTGATGAATACTCCTTTTTTCCTTTGGTACACTTGCTTAAAACAGAAAAATACACGTCAAAGTCCTGTAGTTATTTTAATCTCGCCATATCATTCCCTGGTTTCCTCCCACAGAAAAGCTAAAGGAGTGATTCTGTAAACTCTAGAGCACCTTGTGTAAGTTCTCTGTTTCCCAAAGACCTACTGGTCTGTGGAAAAATTCAAAACACATGGACCACAGCTATTAATGAACAAATAGATTCACTTTTCAATATCCATCCATATCTTCAATCCTCACGTCTAGCACAGCCTTATGCATCCACCTGAAACTGTACTGAAAACAGAAAATAATTTCCAAGTAGACAAGAAAATATGATATATTTTTTCTTCTTTTCTTTTTAAGATAGCAGCATTTCTAGTTAGAGTGTTTTAAATTCTAGTACTTACGTTTTCCACATAGTCCCTTCAGCCTCACTATTAAATATTGAGTTCTGAAGGCATGTTGTCAGTCTTTATTTAAGACTTTGTGCAACAAATAATCAATATTTGCCTTAAGGCTATCCTGCGGCAGTTTTGGAAAAACAAGCCTCCTGTCTCAAAAAGCTGGAGGATGAAACAAGATCCCCTGGCCCCTAAATAGATAACCTTTGCTAGTTTTCTTAGTGAAAAGGGAAAATTCTTTATTGACTTACACTCATGGTAGTGGGTGGGTTCATGCATGGACTTGAAACATCTCTTTTTTATCTCTAAAACAATTAGAATGTCTCCAATTTATTGCTCCTATCACCTCTCTTCCAGAAAATCCACAAGTCATGCATTATGCTTGTTAGCCTAAAAGTCCCCTGAGCAACAAGATACTTTTAAGAAAAATATCAGAATTCATGTTAAAATTTGCTAACAATTTAGCTTTTTCATTTTCATTGATTTAGCCCCACAAAAATGGCGATTAGTCTCTTCTGTAAATCCAAGATGGTGGAGATGAAAGACCTCCAGGCTAAAAGCGTAACCTGATATATAGAAAGCTTTAGCAACTTCAGCTGACATTTACCAAAGTCGTGCACTTTTTCCCCTTTTCGTTGATTTTAGTTCCAACAGGCAGTGTCAGAATACAAAATATGAACCTTGTTGTGTTTCTCAGATTAGAGTGGCAGAAACTGCTTCTAATCCTCCGTCATCCTCAAATTGATTCCTGTCTGACGTTGTCAGTGCTGAGCACTCCATGTACTTGCAAACACTGGAGACTGAAAAAATATTTTGTTCCAATCCAAAAGAAACGTAACTGGAACTTCATAGACATTGCATGTGTCTCCTCAGAGAAGATACAGAGTAAGGGAAATTATCTAAACATCTATACTGATTGGAAAAGGGGAGATGCTTGGAGAATGTTTTTCTGTGCTATACATTTCTGAGCCAATATTTTATGTATTATATATACTTTATACTATCATGCAATAGAGATGCATATTTGTTAGACAGGCAACATCTGCATATTCAAAGTAAAGAGACGGGTCTGAGCCAGGACTCTGGATCCAAACAGATGGCAGATAACAAAGGCTAGTTCAGACAAGAGTCTTGATGGCAAAAAACAAAGGTTTTACTGACAGAGTGATACATTAAAAAATTTCCAAGCTTATGCTGAGGTTGTATTACAAACTAAGAGATTCTGCCTATCAGCCTACACTTAAGCTGCCAAATCCTGCCCCGAGGAGCTATCCATTGCAGTACGTTATTCTATCAACCCTGAGTGCTCACAATTTGCAAAAGAACAAAGCACCTACACCTCTCTGAAAATACCACGTATCTGGAAAGTCTTTTAAAGCATAGATTACCCCATCTGTTCCACCAGACAATAACCACCTATGTTCCCAGCATTGAACACATTCATCTTTTAAGAAGTTCCTAGAAAACCCAAGCAGTGTTGATCCAGGACTTCCTGGGTTTAAAATATGCCCTGACTAACAACACATTGTAAATAATTAGTGGTCTTCCTTTCTGAAGAAGTCAAAATATCCCTCATAAAAAGAGCTTTTACATCCTTCTTCTAGATTCCCTGCTCTCATGAGAGAATTCAGGAGTGAGGTAACTGCAAGAACAGAATCACACCAACCAGAGACACAGATTATGTTTTCTAAATAGTCTGGTCAATAACAGGTAATCAGCAGTTGTAACTTTACATTAGGAATGGCAAGAGGAGGTTAACTTTACAGTTGTGTTGTGAAATTGCTCACTGAAAAAAAGAGAAAGCTGTCTTTTATTGACACTTATTACAAGTGTTTTCTGCCAGTTTTCAAGGCACTACATGTTTCACACATGGCAACAAATTAGGATAGAGATTTGTCTAGTATTGCTGTAATTTGCATTATTCAACAAGATGACTGGATAAGGAGAAAAGTTAATAATAATAAATACAGAAAATAAGATTATCTCATCAGCCCCCTCTGAAAAATTCATATCTAGTGAATAACATACCAACAGCTGACATTAGTCCTGTAGATAACCAGCCAATAAATAGTCAATGCTGACTGTACACTTGATTTCTAAATTAGAGAAAAGATTCTACAGCAGTACAGAGTAAGACTAGTCATAGATTAATTTGCAGAGACTTCTCCTGTATTTCAGAGTCTTAGGGACATATTTAGCACTAGAACAGAGGCAAGTTATGAGCTAAGCCTTCGTCACCCTCTTGACCTCTCATTGCTTGTCAGTCTTTCCGTAGACTTTGGAAAAGGTAGCAAGGGGATTTATGGGAGGTTTCTGGCTCAGGAAAAAGGTGCAGACTGTAAGGTTCATAAGACAGGGACTCTGTCACCTCTGAGCTCTGCTTCAGATTTACTCATGGCTAGTGATGATCCACAAAGTCATCTGAAAGGAGCTAATGGGCTGCCTCTGCAGTAGTTGCTTGCAGAAATTACACCACAAATGCCATCCCAACATCTACCACCCAGGAAACTGACGTTCAGAGGAAAAGGGGGATTACACTAGGTCCGAGTAAGGAATCCAAATGTCTATTTCATACTATCTTCGCAATTTTACAATCCTTTTAAGGCAGGAGGTGATGGCTTTTTTCTCTGTTTGGGGTTTTGGAGACAAAAGAAATCTTAGTGAACAAATGGCCTGATAAGAAACAAATATGCTGCAGCAAATGACCATGTTCTGCATAAGCCAAGTGTGCTTTTTAAAAGGAAGAATCCAGGAATATAGGAGATGGGGACTGTAACTTCACTGGAGTCCTTAGATGATTTTCACTGGGTAGTGAAAGAACTGCTGAAGCATTCACACACAAACACCAAAACAAGCAAACAAGCAAACAAAAGACAAGACGTTCTTTTCAGCAAATACTAGATTCTGCAAAATTCACTTGAATACCATTCTCCAAAAGGAGTCATCCTTATTGAAAAATATGCATTTCTGTTCAACTCAAGCTTTTAAGGGCAAAACACGGTATTGATGCTTTAGTGTTTTATACTTGAATAAGATTTGCTTAGAAAAAAACTGAAGGGTTAATATTAGCAAAAATTATAAATAAACCAAAGAAAAACTATGTTCTAAATCCATCCCTTGTGTCACCTCAAAGAGGTAACTGTTTGATTCTTTTACCAAATCTGTTTTCTGCTGGAAACATTTCCATTTCATAGTTTTCAGGATATGCGTGTAGCTTGCTTTGGCAATTGCTTCACCTATTTATTGAGATGTATGGAGATTTTCCAGTAATAAAATTCGTAATACACGAAAGTGGCAAGGGGAACCAAATTAGTAAAAGCAAAACATGTATCATATGTATTGAAAAAATTCACATAAAATTCACATATCTCAGAATCACATTCTATAGGAGAGCAGGAAATCTGCTGTCATATTACCATGCCTGAAACTAAGCAGATATGAAAAGAAATCATAGCTACACTTTTATTATTATTATTATTATTATTATTATTATTATTATTATTATTATTATTATTATTATTATTATTATTAAAATGGCATTTAAAAGCCATGCAAAAAAGATCTCAGGAACACTAAAACACAGTCACATATGCAAAGGTAGTAGGCATATAATAAACACAATGTCCTTTGCAGTATCAGCTACAGCATTAGCAAAGTCATGGCTTTGCAACACGGCACAAAGATATATGCTGACAGATACAACTGTCAAGGGGAAAAATGAGTGAATATATGTTTAATCAGCTTTAATCACTTTAATCAGAATTAGTATCACAGTAGATGTGAGATTCCACTTCTCATCCATACTTAATAGGTGTTTAAAGTTTAAATTTTAAAGGTAAAACACTTTTTGTTAGTACCATCAATGAGCTATTGAAGGTGGCAATGTGAAAGATGAGTTCAGGGATTGGTGGGCTCAGGGACTGATAATTTCCCTCATGCTAGAGGTTCTGGGTTACCAGAGCATTTTTCAAGCATACCTTGCACTTCATTAACCCCGTGTGTTTAAACAGCAGGGCACTCTGGGGAAAAGTGAGGGATTTCCCACGTGTTCTCTGGTGGGGACAGAGAAGAAAATTGAGAAAATTTTTCTTTTGAAGTGAAAGCCCACAAAGATTTTGCTGAGCCTTTTTGTTTCCCTTCCTTTAGATATTTATTTCCTTCTCTGGGAAGAGAGTGCACACACACAAAAGTGCATCTCTGCACACTGGAGCAAACAAGCTAATCTGACATTCATTAGCTATTCATATGAGCATACCAAGCAATATCACCGAGTAGCATTAGAATATAGTCTTTAATCACATGGGGGGAGTAGTGTGCCCCCTAAGAGAGGAGAAACTCATAGACTTCAAAGAATTATCAACATCTGACCTCCTGCATAGTAGAAACCATAAATGTCACCCAGCAATTCCTGCATCAACCTCATAATTTCTGCTTCAGTTGCAACATTTGCTTTATAAAGACATCTGAGTCTTGATTTAGAGATCTCTTGAGCAATGTCAGAATGCCTGGTAGCAGGGACTTAATCAGGACTGAATAGTCAGTGAATACTCACTACTGGCTCAGGAAGAGTCAAAATAAAATGTTCATGATCTTAAGCAGTACATCCCACCACAGTCAAAAGGGGAAAGGTTACCCAGTACAGTGGCATCTGCTCCCTGGCTGCTTTTAAAGAACACTATAACGGGAAAGCCTTTGAAATCCAATACACAAGGTCTTTCTTTGGCAAGGAGTAAACAGCTAACTTTCCTAATCATGTTTGTTTTTTTTTTTAATTTCTGCCTCTCCTTATTAAAAAAAAAACCAATAGAAAGTCTCCCACAGTTAGCTGTAACTTAAATTTCTTGGTCTTCCACTTTATATTGGATTTTATTAAACCATTTATTAAAAAATAAATAGTCATTCCAGCATAGCTTCCATATTATTTTAAATATCTCAGCTGTCCTCACTAAGACTTGGCAATGGAATAAATAATATAATGTGCTTAATAAAGAGTGCGCATATTTTAAGCGGGCCTCAAGATACTTTCCATTGAAGGTTAATACACTGTTAGCAAAAAGACAATTATAATAAAAGAGGGAAAATATCTGCATCAACTATTCCCTTCTACAACCTTTAATCACTGAAATTCCTTCAAAATATGTTGTAGTTCAAGGGCTAATTAAAAACTCCAAAAAGTCAGAATGCTAATACAACTAAACATTTGATATACAGATGGCTGCTGCAGTATTTATGAAACTTCCCTCTTTGCTTTGAATATGAGCTGTTGGAAAAAAAGGGTCATGGAAAAGACAGTTAAAACAGTTCTCCAGCTTCCATAAGGCTGATTGAAAACAGGAAAGATACAATAACTTTTAGGAAGAATTGCCTTGTAAAAATCCATAATATTAGTGAAGTGCCGTGTGAGTTACAGCACAATATAGCTGAAGTGGCACTTGCATTTCAAGATCCTGCCTTCAAATACTTGTAATTTTCATAGAAGGAGGCAGAAAATACAGCTGGAAATTCTATATATGCTTTCAATTTGTATGAAATTTTTTAAGACTTCTTTCTATTTTATGGTCTAACAAAACCTATTACAAATTAATTTATAGTTCAAAATGCCATAAACACACTAAGACATATTATATCACAGGAATGTGAGGCTATTGTTCAAATAATAACAGGTGAAAATAATACCTACTTTCTTTCATTCACTTACAAACCACAATCCCACCAAGTGTCCTCCCTGAGAAAGCAGGAGAGAATAATTTTTCTTCTGAAACCAGACCAAATTCATGTTGTTGTAACGTGTTTCCTGAGTTTTCCTGAAACTGCTTGCAAAACATGACCATAAGCAAAGCTTTTGTAACGCAGTGACGAAAACTTTGCATGGCTCTAGGCAAGTGGTCTAGTGCAGTGGATGGGGAACTGGCTGATAGGCTGCACCCAGCGCGTGGCAGCAAACAGTTCTTTTTCAAACTGGCAGCCTGTCACAGGTGGGGGGTCTGCAGGAATTGATATTGGTCCCAATGCTGTTTAATATCTTCTTGAGTGATATGGGTGATGGGATCAAGTGTACCACGGCAAAGTTTGCCAATGATAGCAAACTAAGTGGGGAAGTGGACACTTGGGAAAGGAGAGCTATCCTTCAGGAAGACCTGGATAGGGTGGAAGAGTGGGCTAACAAGAACGTTATGAATTTCAACAAGGACAAGCGTAAGGTCTTGCACCTGGGAAAACATAATCCAGGAGTGGAGCACAGACTGGGATCTACCTGGCTAGGGATTAGCTCTGTGGAAAGGGACCTGGGTGTCTTGGTGGACAACAAGCTCAATATAAGTGTGCTGCTAGAGCAAAGCAAGCCAACAGGATGCTGGGTTGCATCAACAGGGTCATCACCAGCAGAAGTGAAGAAGTCATTAGTCATTATCCCACTCTACTCAGTGCTTCTCAGGCCACACCTGCAATACTGTGTTCAGTTTTCATCCCTGCTATAAGAAAAAGATGAGGACAGGCTGGAGAGGGTCCAGAGAAGGGCCACAGAGATGATCAAAGGACTGGGAAGCCTGCCGTATGAGGAAAGGCTGGGAGAATTTGGTTTCTCTAACCTTGCGAAAAGAAGGCTTAGAGGCGACCTTATCACCACATTCCAGTATTTAAAGGGTGGCTACAAAGAAGACTGAGACTCCCGTTTTACAAGGAGTCACATGGAAAAGACAAGGGGTAATGAGTACAAGTTACTCCAAGTTACTCCAGGGGATATTCTGACTGGACACAAGAGGAAAATTTTTCACAATGAGAACAACCAGCCCTTGGAATAATCTCCACAGGGAAGTGGTATGTTCTCTATCATTGGACACTTTTAAGATTCAGCTGGACAGGGTGGTGGGCCATCTTTTCCGGATGGTGCTTTTGCCAAGAAAGGTTGGACTTAGATGATCCTTGAGGTCCCTTCCAATGAAGGTATTCTATCATTCTATGATTCTCTGTCTTTAATGTCATGATTCCCCAGCAGTCTAAATCCTACTGATCTGGACAAGTGACCATATGACACAGGGACAAGCAGAATATTTTTCTTCATGCTTTTAGAAAGATGCAATTGGGTTTGCACAGCAATGTTTTGATGCCGGGGATCTACTGGGGTGGCTTCTGTGAGAAGAAGCCCAAACCTTCCCCCATGTCAGTCAGAGCCAGTTCCAGCAATCTCCAAAATGGACACGAGACTGGCCAAAACTCAGCCAAGCAGCAAAGGTGGTAGTGCCTCTGTGATAACATATTTAAGAAGGGGAGAAAACTGCTGTGCACCAATAGCCAAGAAAGGAGTGAGAACATTTGAGAGAAAGAGCACTGCAGACACCAAGGTCAGTGAAGAAGGAGGGGGAGGAGGTGCTCCAGGCACCGGAACAGAGATTTCCTTGCAGCTCATGGTGAAGACCATCGTGAGGCAAGCTGTACCCCTGAAGTCCATGGAGGTCCACAGTGGAGCAGATATCCACATGCAGCCCATGAAGGACTCCATCTCAGAGGAGATGGATGCACCTAAAGGAGACTGTGACCCCATAGAGAGCCCCTGCTGAAGCAGACTCCTGGCAGGACCTGTGGTCCTGTGGAGAGGAGCCCATGCTGGAGAAGATTTTCTGGCAGGACCTGTGATCCTGTGGAGGATCCATACTGGAGAAATCTGTTTCTGACTGTATCCCATTGGAAAGGACCCATGCTGGAACAGTTCATGAAGAACTTCAGCCTGTGAGAAGCACCCACATTGGAGAATTTCATGGAGGACTGTCTGCCACAGGTAGGACCCCATGCTAGAGCAGGTGAAGAGTATGAAGAGGAAGGAGCAACTAAGATAGCACGTAATGAACTGACCACAGCCCCCATTCCCCACCCCTCTGCGCCACTCTGGGGGAGAAAGTAGAGAATTTGGGAGTGAAGTTGAGCTGGAAAGAAGGGAGGGGTGGGAAGAAGGTGTTTTAAGATTTATTTTCATTTCTTACTGTCCTACTCCAACTTTTGATTGGCAAAAAATTAAATTTCCTCAGGTCTATTTTCCCCATGATATTGAGTGATCCCTCTATCCTTATCTTGACCCACAAGCCTTTTGTCATGTTTTCTCCCCTGTTCACCTGGGGAGGGGGAGTGACAGAACAGGTTGGTGGACACATGGTGTTCAGCCAAGGTCAACCTGCTATAGCACACTGCAGCACTTCTAAAGGATAAGAACAGGTACAGCTTCCATTCAGCAGTCAAGGGCTATAGCCGGCATTTTCAAGTGTATCAATTCAGTGTTGGATAGTATGCCTACATGAGACATAGGCTAGTGCTGTAAGATGGAAAGCATCTGTAGCTCCTGATACATCACCCTGGCACTGCTGAAGATGTATACCCCCATCACTGCTAATGGTAATGTTAATCTGGGAGCCTGTGTGTTTAATATGCAAGAGCCCGGACTGTGAAGTCACAAAGTCGCTTTTCACATCCACTATGAAAATTAGTTTGTACAAACTAAGAGAGTACAGTAGAGAACTGACTACAAGTAATTATTATGCTATTAATCCCTGTCTTTCACAATTTACTTTACACAAAGTTCTGTAAAGGGGATTTAAATACCTACACGAAGACTTTGGTCTGTGTTTCCTAGGCAAACAACAACAAGCCTAAGCAACCCTAAGGACCTTAAGCAACACTCCCCAACTGTGTGTGAGGTAATAGCAGTATAGACACTTCACCCATGTGTATTGTGTATGCATCATAGAAGTGAAGCTGATTCATTTAGGCTGTTTAAGAGAAGATAATTCTCCATGCTCCTTATTTGTGCTAGCAGAATTCTTTTTCTACATTCACAGGGAAAGCAAATTGGATTTTCACTTCTCTTCCTTCATAACTCATTCAGTCTATTTTAATTAACGTTTTAAGTGACCTGAGCCCTGAAGTAAAAGATTCAAACAGAAATTCAGAGAGGGAAAGAGCATGCAGGAGACATGTTGTATTTATAACAGTACACTCACAAATATCACCAAGTAGGTCATCCACCTTTTTGCATGACAATCTAAAAACACACATGTGCTCACAAACCTGAGTGTTATTGCTTCTTCCTTTACCCAAGTACTTGACAGCACAGCAGTCCACAAATTCTGGCCATGCCAAAAGCAGTCCCAAATTTCTCTGATATCTCCCTCACAATAAAACAGAGATTTATGTGGTTAAACCTACAGAAGAAAAAGAAATAAAATCACCCCAGATGACTAAATCACAGTTTCTGGTGGGTAGCTTAGTAACTGAACTCTTTATCCCCTGAAGGACTACTCAAACCATTTGTTTTCATTTTCTTGACATCCTGTCAGTGTAACATAACTGGATGTGCTGCTCTGCTTGTTATTTTCTGAGATGAAAATGACTGGCTTTGCTGAGGAATCTTAAGAGGTAATGAATAATAAGTTAGAGCAATAGACCTAGTCGTGTGATCAAGAACATTTGCTCATAAGCCCACTTACAAACCACAGAAGTCAGTGACAGTCTCAGGAGCTAGGCCATCCATGTGGGAGGAACTATGACATGTTCTCTTTATCTTTTCCTGAAAAAAAGATTCATTTGGTGAAATTTTAGCACTTTCTTGAGGCTGGTCCTTTCAGAAAGGGTGGGGTGGTTTGGTTTTTTTTTTCATATAGATAATAGCTACTCAGCTGTTTAATGCTTTGTTACTTTTATGCTTTCATTGTCCCTGCATTGCTAAGGAGGTGGCAGTCATTGTGATGGTATTATAGACTTAAAGAGAAAGGAACAATATCTGGGATATTGGCAGTGCAGTGGGTTGAAACATTCAGTCACCCAGACCTTTCAATTCAGGCACAGTGAGCTAGAATTTTTGGCTTAAGGAACAAGCAAACACAGGTTCAACGATCTCACCCTAGCTGCTAGTGGACATTAATCCACATCACAAAACCACCAGGCAGTTTGTCAGAGCAGTTATACACTCTTCAAATGATAATCTGAGACTAGTGAGTTCTTCAGGTGGTGCTGGACAGGATTCGCTGCTTCTGTTCTTTGCATTGTGTTTGATGCCAACATCACTTTCTCCAGGTATTGTAACTAGATACTCATTTTCATTGACATGTCTGCCTGTAAAGGTGATAAGACAATTTAAAAGGGGAATATTGGGAAATTCATATATGTACACAGCAAACCAGGACTGCTTGAAACAAGGGCAGACATGCAGCCTGTAGCAGCACAATATTAGAGCTACAGTCTCCCAGAGACATTACACACCTGAGAATCTTGCTGAAAACAAATTTCTCCTCTGCTTCCTCCCTGCTCCCAGGGGGTGGTAAGTTACTGCTAGCCTAAGAGCGTTCAATTCCACACTTATATCTTCAACTGTAGTTCTACTGCAAGGATCAATAGAAAAGTGGCTGTATAGAGAGCATTTCCACATCCATTTCCTAGCCCCTACTCTGGTAAAGGAGTAACTGAGTGAAGATCCCAGCTTCCTCCAAAGTGATAAGACCAAATGACTTCTCAAAAGATGAAACGTGGCTGTCACATCACATTATGTCCTTGAAAAGACTGAAAAGCTCAAACAAGAGTCTAGGATTTAACCTTTTCTTTCTGTGTAGTTCTAACTTATGAGAAAAGGACTGGGAAAAAATTACCTTCTTGTTCTGTTCATTTTTAAAAATATCCCTTTTTTGAAAAAAAAAAAGTTCTAATGGGAGAAAATAAAACATAACAAAACCAAACACACACTTTATGGGTACCTTATGCATTACTACGTGGCAATTTTATTCCTAAATCCAAATTACTTCTACCTCTCAGGAATAATGTAGAAAATCCTTGAGACAGGAATGAATACCTATATAATCAGTCTTCCGATTAGAATTCTATTCCTTCACTAGTTTATAATCCATTATTGTACTACAAACTTGGATATAGGAAGGCATTTAACCAGAATGTGTATGCTTAGCTACAGTTACTTTTAAAAGGAACGATACTGCTTCTCTAAACTCCAAATCCCCATTTAGCATAGCTCCTTTTAAAAATATACTTAACACTTTTGTAAGTTTTAGGACCAAAAACACAAAGTTCTTAATCAAATTCTTCTCTTTTTTTATCATGCTACAATATATTTCCAACTGATATGACCTGCAGTAATGCCTACGAGAATGTCACAAGAAGTGCAAAATAAAACTGAGATTGCAGTTATGTTAACACACATCCATCAAGATCAATAGGGCAAACTCATTGTCACATGACTAGTCTTTTTGCATCTAGTGCTGGTGCAAGACCAGATTTGTGCATCGCTTTGCATCTGGCTTTTCTTCCAGGCATTTGCATACGTATTGTACCACACCATGTACAGAACACCCAAGACGTTATTTTTTGTCTTCCTCATAACAGCCAAAGCTCTTCTCTGTGTTCTCCATATTTCACATATTGGCTTTTGTGAGTCATCTTTAAAAATGTTGTGTTGACAGTCTCACAGAGAGTTAAACATGTCCTTTTTGTGTGTCATTTTCACTTTCCCCACTCCATTATCATGCTTTTTTTTTTTCATAGCATCAGTCAGCAACTCCTGCCTTCAAATACCATTATCTATCCTCACCCTAATAGCTTCACAAGATACACAGTCAAACTGGTGGTTCCAACATCATCACTCTGACCAGCTATTTGTCAGATTTTCCACTAGCTCCTTCTCACATTTATGTCGCTCTGTCAGCGCTGGAAGTATTACTGTATCTTTCCATCTTTAAAACCCACCACTTCCATGATACCCGTAATCTCTTCTACTGTGATTAAATAGGGTCTTGCTTTAACTGCTGCTTTTTACTCTCTCCATATGTGTTTCATTACTGTCTATTTCACCCACCCGGTGTCATTCACTCTAGCTAAGGGACAATCTTCTCTTCACTTATGTGCTTCAAATATTTCCTCCTATCTAGGTGCCCTTCGTGGCCCTCTTTGATCGCAAATATGAAATAAGTGTTGTTCAGTCTGGGATTTATGCTGAGAACTCATTATGCAATTGTTCTAAGAGTACTCAGCCTACTAGCCTTAGAGTACAAATAATACTGTTCGGGAATCACACAGGGTTGTTGTAGCCTCAAAGTAACAAACCTGTAGCCCATTCCAACAACACAGTTGTGATTGGATTGCTTTTAAACTCAAGAAGCTTCAAAATATTAGCTGTGCCTATATAAATAAGCACATCCATAGACATTTTTCAATCCAATTGTGTAAAGTCCTGGTAACCTGAGACCTAGCCGGTCTATAGCAATGACCTGTCAGAGACACAGGAGGGTCCCCTGAGAGCACAGGCTGGCAGAGGCCTGGAAAGCCCAGGGACGGGTTGGCAAGAGGAGCCCCAGGGCCAGTCACACAAATGTCCAGGTGCTGACATACAGCTGCGTAGCAACCTAGTGAAGCTGCACATAAAAGGTAGCACAGGTGGAGCTTCCTTAAAAGTGTATAGATTACAACAAAAACAGTCATTTGTGCTGGTGCCACCCCGCAGAAATAAACATGCAGAGCTAATCACCCTGGCACCCTGTAATGCATGGCCATTTTTGTAAGTATTATCTTTTCGTTGTTCATCTGAAGTTATATTTCAGTATTTTATAGAATGTGTTGCTGATTCTGCTTAATAGGCTTGGCTACCTGCCCTTTTGGACTAGCTGTTAAATCTAAATACCACAGGGTGCCCCCATCAGGCCATCTGAGCGAAGGAAAGCATTGTATCTCCAGAAGTACTGTATGTACAGCGTTGCAAACACTTGCTACCACCAACATTTACAACCAATGAAGCTTAACCCATGTACATAGTCACTGTAGTTTGATGGGAGGATGCTTGCAGTTTTCGTACCAGGTACCATGAGGTCTGGTGGGAAAGCCCCTAATATCCCACCATTCCTGAGAAAGATGGGTAGCATGGGGGAAGCTCTTAGAGAGGCACTTGCGTGTCAGGCTTGAAACATGGAGAAGATGTCTGCTGCAGGCAAACCAAAGAACAGGAAGTACTGCCAAACAGAGAAATCATCAGCACAAAAACATTAGTGCAAAACAAACATTTATTTCAAAACTGATATAACTAGGGTAGAAAGAGGACAGCTAGAGGTGCCCATGTGATTAGTTGCAGTGTAGTAACTTCCATGATTGTGGTCTCTAAAGGTCCTAGGAGCATAAATTTTAGACTTTAACAACTTCAACCAAAAAGCTTCCATATTGGTGCATCTGTGGGATGATGGTCTATTAAACAGTGCAAACCAAGGTAGCACAACAGCAAAAAGGCTGCCAACCTCCAGAAGAGAACAAAACGCGGCAAACTGACCCCAAATTAAATTAGTTTGCTTCAGGAATTTATAAGCAGTTTCACTAAAAGTAAGAATATGACTAGTGTAAAAGAGCAGAGCTCAGCAGTACTGTCCATTAAACTTCAGCAAGAACTTCCTCAGAAATACAATCAGATGTTTCACTTCAAAAGTGCTTTTATTTCCATTATTTAGTCATCGCCAGAGAAAAGAATCAACACAGAATAAAACACAGCAAATCAGATCCTTTAAAGCGTCATATAAGGCAAGCCTTGTGCTTTGTGCAGTGCTTGAGAAAAGCTGTTAAGTGTTAATGCATATAATCTATCTAGCCAGCTAACTAGTTTAATCCATCACACAGTGTGTGAAAACATAAAAGCAACCCAGCTGTGACAAGTTAATAGTAGGGTTAGGCAGTAAAATGGTAACAAAAGCACACTTTGATTAATGATCCCGAATTGTCCAGCTCTAGTGTAGATGGCTTTTCTCTAGGTTTATTTAGTGGCCAATCAATGCAAAATAGATCTGGTAATTTAAAGCATTATACCAGATCAGAAGTGTTGCCCCATACTGATAAAAGCTGGAGAAAATACCACATTTTCATAGGCAGTAAAAGCAACAATTTCTGTAACTAGCCCTGCTTCAGAGGAAGAGAGTGAATTCAGTTATACCAAACTCAGGGGTCATTCCAGTAATACCTGCAGTGGAAGACATGCTATAATTTGAATAAAATAAGAACCATGCCAAACTACTACTCAAAGAGTGAAGATAAACCTTCTTCGACCTCTAATACATGAGGCGTTTCCCTTTCCTTGTATCTTAGTTTCCGTCTCCATAACCCTCTATGAGCAGTTTCCAAACAGTATCAGAAAAAAAAAAATATAACTTGATGAAATGTAAGAAGGAAACTTGCTTTCTTGGCATCTCTCAAATCTGTGGTATTTTGGATACTCCACTGAAATATCAAACAGGCACATCTACTTTGGGATACATCAGTGTACTGAACGGTCAGCCTCCCTCCTCCTTTAGTGCATCGATCCTTCTCTGTTAAAAACACTATTGAATGAATACACGTGACACAGTCTCTGTGATCTCGGAATCTGGAAAGCTTGGGACAGAGCCTCCCAACCTGAGGAATTCAGGCATCTGTTACCTCCTGAGGGAATGCTGCAAGCATCAAGCTGTAGAGCTTAATTACCTCCTCTTGACATTTTTCCTCCCAAATACGTGTGCTACCACTCTGCCCTACCCTACATGTAATAGAGTACAGATTATTCCTAAGTATGCCTCTTGTTGGAACTGTTTGGAGAGTAAACTTGTAACAATGAGAAGGGCAATGAAAGAAGATAAACAACCTGTAAGAGCTTTTACATTTGCTAAGCAATATGAATGACCCAAGAGGAAGTCTTCTACATACCAGGTAAATTGGAATAAAAACTAGAACCATCCTGGAGAAAGTGAAAAGAAATCTCTTTTTCTGTACAACAAATAACTATATAGATTCTACTGCTGTATGACAATACAGTGAACGATTTGGGCAAAACACTTCCCTAGCCTGGAAGATCAGATTAATAGTGAAGGCTGTCTTTCTTACTTGTGCACAGTGCCCAATATAGCAAGTTTTCAATTTGAGATGTTAGTGCTAACCCTTCTGACCTGCATAGCTGGTCACAGTGTGGGATTCCATGAGCAGGTTGCAGTGGAAAGTGAAACTGACGAATGTGTCTTGCCACTGAGGAGCAACTGCCCTTATCTGCAAAGAACACAACATCCCCTTTCCCTGAACACAGAAGGAATAAAGCAACTGGAGCTGGTTGGTTCAATAACAACTTCAAACATCCTGCCAGCCATTACACAGCACGCTGAGCGTTCCCTTTGCTGTAATGCCACGTGTGGTTTCTCTGGTGGTTTATGGCTTACTGCTCATGCTCTCACCCTGCATTGCCACCTACTCCATTTTCTCATAAAGACACCTATCCAAACATAATTAAATAAGTCGCTTTTCACTCTCCACTGCTTAAGTTTTGAATAGCATTCATTCTTATTTTTTGTGTGACTTGTGGTGAAATGTACAATGACTTCCTAAAAGGAACTTTACACTTGATAAGCAATGTGATAGCTAACACTGACTGATGCATGAAATAGTTCAAAACAAGTCTGTAACAAAAGAAAATGCATTGAAGAATGCATCAGTGTTCATCTCTGACATCACAGGGTCTAATTCAAATACATTATGTTGGCCCTACTGCAGTAGCTTGTAACAGGAGTTGCAGGTAAAAAAACAGAATTTGTCTCTTAGCCAGTTGTAGATTGATGGATTTTTTGTTGTTGTTGTTTTGGTGATGGCTTTAAGGCAAACTACTCGCAACGTCTGTGCATAAAAAGTGAAAAATCAAGCTTGGAATACCTGGCAAACTTTTAGCAGAGTGGTATCACAGCTTAATTGTCAATATAGGAACTAGAAACATGGAAAGGCTGTCATGTAAAGTGACAACATGACATGCCCTTAAGTAGCACAGTACTCCTAAAGAGAAGTAAATTGGCCTGCCTGTTTGTAGCTATCCATGAGAAACTGCTTGCTGTAGTACTTTTTCTATCAGTAGCAGCTGATAGCACAATATTTCCATCTATCCCTTTTGAATGGGAAGCATACCTGTCATCTCATCTAACAGGAGTAGACATCTAACTATGTCTAGAAATGAACAAGGGACTCGCTGTGTTAGGAACCGATAGTAAGTTGGAGTCAAATGTTTCCAAAAAGGCTGTGCTAGAGAAGGATATAACCAATAGGGTGTTAGATCTACAGAGAAGGGAAGGAATATTTAGTCAGTTACGATATCTGAGAGTTGATAGTTCAAGATTCCTGTTACGTGTCAGTGTATTCTGAGCAGCCACATTCAAAGTTAAATACTGAGACACCTATGATGTCTAAAGGATAACACTAGCCTACAGCTGCTGCTAATCCTTCAAGCACCTTTTAGAGATAAAGAAGTTCAGTGGGTCAAGCTAACCTAGCCAGCTGTCTCCAAACAAACACTTAGGAAGTCCTTTGAGATGTGTCAGATTACAAGCAGTGATTTGGAGCATCATCTGTGCCAGGTAACTGCAAGTGTTACCGGCTCCGTCCAATTACATGCTGACACAAACTCACAAAACACCACGACGCTGATGCGATAAACCAGCTTGCAAACCCATATCCCCCAGTAGAACATTGTTGAATATTCCCACAAATGAAAACAAGCTCACACTTCACACCTAAATATATGCAACCCAGATTGGCTGCTTCTTTATCTTTTTTAAAGGTTGGTTTTCTATTTTGGCTGCATATGGAGTGGACAGTCCTCATGGGAAAGGCATGGTTTCAGTGGCATTCAACAAGGAATTCAAAGTAGCCACAAGGACTGTGGAGAGGTGGGGCTAGAAGGACTTCTCCATTTTTTTTGGCAGGATATTTTGATCTGGGCATGATATCGTTTATGGCCATTCAGCAGGGAACAAGTAACAATGATTGGTAAGGGGAGTATTGTATATGTCTAGCTACGAAAGTTCTTCTCAGGCTTTACCTACTAAATAAGAGTTCCCTCCCAGTGAAAGCTGCACAGTAAGCATGAGGCCAACATTTAAGATTCTAATTCAGTGTTCAAGGAAAAATTACCACGCAGAGTGCCATAAAATGCAATTATAATCCCTAAAGAAATTAGTTCAAAGGGACACACGTCCAAGGGAATTTCAATGACGTTGAAAACAATGAATAGAATAGATTTTGAAAAACACAGATGTATCTTTAGGAGCGCATTCAGAAAATACCCGCTCTCAATACTGCTTTAATTATAAACTTACTTTTAAAATATTATAATTAAAAAGACAGAGGAGGAGAATGCTTTCTTTCCAGACAAAGCACTAGGTGAAGAAACATGTTGCTTCTAATTTTCCTTTGAGTGAGTGGGAATTATAGGAAATATGCTAGGAAGTGTGCTGCAGCTGCAAACATCAGCTCTAAAACTTTAGGGGGAATCTTTGCCTGACTAAAAGAGAGGAAAATTTCCTCAAAAGACAGGAGATGGACATAAATGAGAGAAAAGAAAAACTTTAGAAGAGCTGACGTTTTTGTTTAAGAAAAACTTGAGGTTGAGATTTTCTGAGGTAACATTTTCCTCAAAACCTTTTGTCCTTCCCTTGCACTAAACAGGGCTCTAACACAGTGGTTTGCCAGAGTAACAACCTTTCTTTTGAGAGAAAAAGGAGGCTTTGCTGCAGAGTAAGAATGTAACTGCTTAGTGGAAGAGAACTTGTGATGTCATATTCCCATATTATACCTGGTAACCAGCAATGAACTTTATTAAATATACTGGGTTTATGACAAAGAATACTCTTAACTACAAGCTCTTATGAAATTCACAGATCACTGAAAACAAACAGACATAAGGCATATAAAAGACAATCAGAGAACATTTCTGTGACTGATTATTTTCACAAAGAAAGAGAATGAGAATCTAAGCACTGAGGTGAAGAAAACTGTCAAGAAATGTACAGAAGCAAGCAAAAAGAACATCCTTGTATTTGATCAAGCAATGTGGAAGGAGAAAGGGAAGGGCAAGGGGAAGGGAAAAATAAAGGAAATACACCTGCCTAAGAGGAAAGAGTGTCACTGTGCTGAGGTGTATAATTTTGCATATAGAATTCGCCAAGAAACAAGAAATCCCAGGCTGCTATAAGTTAAAAGCCTGCTATAGGAGAGGGGAGGGCAATGAGGGCAGAGGAATCGGCAGCAGTATGCTTACTAAAATAGAATATTTGTATTATGCCCGAGGAATTCCATATTACGATATCTTTCACTGCCTGGGATAGTGCCTGAAGCTTTCAGTGAGTATATTTATTGTTTGTGGGTTAGTGGACAAGGACACCTACCAGGCATTGACAGGATTGCAAAGGACTGTAAGGAGCACAGCCTTTCTCTGCTTTCCAGTTACAGAAGCAGCTGATACCCTGCCTGTGTCAATGAGACCTTATTTCTACTGTCATAACGTTTCATTCGTGTTCTCCTGAATGATCCTTCGTTAGGATCCTTAGCTAGAACGATCCTTGGTCAGGGATACAGAAGTGACCTAAATCAAAGATTTAAAATGAGCTTGAGATCAAAACGATGGTCTAACATGTTCCCAGTCTTCTTACTGATGACATGACAGATTTCAAGCCTAAAACGTAGATTTTGTCCACTGGCCAGAAAGGAGGTAGATACATAGTGTTCAGAGGGAAGGGGTGGACAGGATGATACAAACTGGTGCCCTGTATTGGCTCATCTAACAATACAAGAAACACATGTAGAGCCAAACAGCTCAGTATAAATGGCAATTTATCCAGCAATACCTTGAAAAACAGAGTGAAATTTCTAAACTCAAGATCAACGAATGTGGTTAATCTTAGGGCTGTTCAGTACCCCTAAATTACTATAGACTGCTGTTATACACTATAATAGCTTGCTGAGCATTTGTTAACTCCAGCAGAGTATATGTGCAATTATTTCTAATGAACTCCCCAGCCCCTTAGGAAAAAATAAAAGTCCTTTTGAATTGGTTCTACCTGTTGGCTGCATTAAATTTGGAAACAAAAGCCATACATTTTCAAATCTCCCCATACAACAGGACTCAGAGAGAGATTGGTATGTTTATTTTCAGAAAACCTCCCAGAGCATTTTAGGCATGGCCAAACTAATACATCTCTCCTTGACAGTTGCAGAACTTTTATTTCCTTAGCTAGTGTAACAGATTGCTTGCAGTTTAAGTCTTGATGTTTGGGTTGCACTGCAAAATCTGGCTGCCTGCTGGGGCTGTAAAGAGGTCCCATGCAGAGAGGGGAATTCTGGGAACATCTGCCCACATAAACATTATGCAACCAAGGAGTCAAGGGAAGGAACAGCAATTTGTGGGAAGGTGAGAGAAAATAATTTTCCCTCACATATCAGCAGACTTTCTACCAATATACTAAGCTCTAAAAAGTCTGTCTTTGAAATTCTTGGTGATATAGCTGGCAGAACAATTAAAACAGAAAGATGGGACTCCACCCTAATGAAGACACTGGGGGTTTTTTCAGTTTCAGAACATCCCTTATTCATCTGTGTTCTCAGGTTTTCTTTTTTTGACTTTCTCCAATATTGCAGTGTAATTGGAAAAATACAGCTTCACATGAGAGGATTTTCATTTTCATGGCAGATTTACATGAGATTGCCTTTATCTGGGAGATTCTTGATCACCAGTCAAAGCAACAGCTGGTGCACTCTGCTTCAGCTGTATTTGGACATTCGGGAATGTCATGTTATCAAATTGTTTTAAGCGCACCCATCAAAGCTGACATAAACTGGAACCTGAGACATCAGCCAAGCAGACTGCAGGTTTATTGTATGGTGTCACATCACTTTGTGGCAAGTAAATTGTGCACAGGGAGTGAAACACAGAAATTACTCCAATGCTAAACTCACTTCACTTTCAACTTTCCCAAACAATACGACTCAGTTTGGGTCCCAGCACTTCTCATGCTGTTTCCGGAGTTTTAAGTGTTTACTGTTCAACAGCCTGTGAATATCTTTCCAAGATCAGCTTTTAAAAAATTATGAGGCCTTAAAGCACTTTTTCCACCAATATTTCTTTCACACTCATGAACTTAAGTAAACAAAACAGGCTTTAAGAGTGCAAGGATTCTGTGAGTGTTAAATGGTGGATTTTACTGAATTTGCTTAAGAATACTTTTGTCTGTGGATAGCATTGAGGCCCACATAAAAAACTTCATGTGGTGTTAGATCAAGAATAATTATTGACACAGAGCTGCAGTCAAATCATAGCGGTGATCTTTGGTACATAAAACAAGGTTTTTCCTCATAAGCTCTTAATTACACACACAGAGTATGCTAGATGCCTGCAGTGTATCAGCAGCTTTAATAATTTCCCATTGCTTTAGCCAATATTGAGTTCAATTGGTTTTTTCATAATACCCGGATTGACACTATTATTTTCATGACACATTATTGTGTTCTAGAAGAATAAATAACACACATCACCTAATGGCCTACAATGTATAGGATGTGCACGCACTAAGTATTCTTTTCACAGTGGATTTTCAAAATGCTTTACAACTCCCACTTTGGCACAAAATTAGGCCATAAATTGACTAAGCAGAGCTCTCTCAGACAGAACTAGAGTTCTGCAGCCTGAATTTCTGGTTGCCAATCAGGAAGGCAGAAAGAATTTTAAATGCAAACAGCTCAGGTGTGCAGGAACAGATCATAAGGACCAGATAGAAAGCAATGAATTCATAGGAGTTTGATGTTGCAATAATGAAGATGTTGCTCTGCAGCTGCCAATTCATTCCCAAAGAGGAGAGGACATAGCTGAGCACTTGAGTAACTCAATGCTCTCAAGTGTATGTCTTCTCATGAATGTCCGTGGTCTGCCCCAAGTCCATCCCTCTTCATTCTCTATTCTTTGAGCTAAGAATGTATACTTGCAAAGGGTCTTGAAACATACAATGTGAAGGACTAAGAAGCACCCTTACACTTAATGTTCCCACTTGTGGCTCATACCTAGCTCAGTGGAGGTGAAGGAATCATAGTCTCAGGAATAAACAGAGAAGGCTGAATCTACTGCTGAGTGTCTTGTGACCTTTTCAAGTACCCTAGAATAGTAATCATTTAGAACTTCTAAATAGAGATCCCAGATGATGTTTGCTCTGAGTAACTCTACTGCATCCTCCGCTTCAGCAGTCAGCAGGTGTCAAAAACAAATTTTACTGAAACTCACATGGAAATGGCAGAAGTTTGGAATCTCACCCTAGCTGACAGTATGTTCACCCTTGGTAAGACAAATAAGATAACTTACTGTAAACGTTGGTATGTATGGGGAAGCTCTATACCCAAAATAAGGTTTTTGATATGCACCCGTATAATATTGCTGCTTTTCAAGAGAGAGCTAAACTTACTTTTAAAAAAAAAAGAACAAACTGTTAAAATCTGTGCTCTTTTTTCAGATGTCTTTCATAACCAAATACAAATAGTATTAAAAGTAAAGGATTTTCATGTTTTTACATCCAAAGGTCTCTAGCAGTGTTTTGCTTATTTTTCAGGTTATTCCAAGTTTATATGCACTGCTTTGGAGAAACAATTCAGAACACCTGAGTTGATGCCTGGCTAGGCATCAGTCTACCATGGGAGGAGGTGAGCAATTGCCTTTGCACCACTTATTTTGTTTGGTTTTCTTTCTCTCTTCTTCTACATCTCCTTAGCTTATTAAACAATTTTTATCTCAACCCACAAGCTTTCCTGCTTTTATTCTTCCTTTCCTCTTCCCCCATCCTACTGGGGATGGTGAGGCGGGAGGGATTGAGGAAGTCATGAGGAGCAGGGAGTTGATAATCTTTATGGGTCCCTTCCAACTTGACATATTCTATGACTCTATGAACTAGCAAATGGTTACGTATGAGCATCAGAGGAGTATTCGTTGAAAGGACTAATAATGGCACATCTCACGACCTTTCACACTGTGAGTCACTCTATTTCTCTGTCCTCTCTGAACACACGGAAGGAACCATGAGGAGCAGAGAAACAATTCAATAGGCAGCATTCAATGTTAACCTGCAGTTGCACTGAAGTGTGGCAAGCTTTCCTGTTTCAGCCTGCACTTTCTCTTCATTTAGCCAAGTCAATTTACCAAGGGCTCTGCACCAAGTCGCTGAGTAGCTCTGCAGCATGCATGCCAGGGCTCACCATTTCCTTGCTGGTACAGAACTCATGTATCTATTTCTTAGATGGTATTCATGACAAAACAGTCCTCAGTTTGTCTCTTTGCCTCATGAGAGGACTGATAACCCTGTCTGATGTACAGTCTTACCTGGAGATTCTGAAACCGGCTAAATTCAAAGATTAAAAGGCAGCTAGTCCTTCACTCCAGATTCACTTCACTGTTTTTCATTTTCTTACCCTAGGTTACTGACCTGTAGAAAAAAAAAAAGCACAAAACATTTCCATGCCCTACAGGTTGCCTTTTAACCCAAAGGAAAGTCTTTCTGAAGCCACTGAGCTACCTCACCCAGTACTACCTCTGCTTTTGACAGGCACTCACCTGCTTCACCAAAACTAACTTGACACACAGGCTGAAAGCCAAGCCCAGAGGCAGATCGAGGCAAGACCAAACATCTGGGACTTTTGTCAGGTGGCTTCTGTTTTGGCACTTCAGGGTAAATTTGTTCAAAATCTTTTAGCATCTGATAAAGAAAAAAAAAAAAAAGAAGAGGATAAAAAAACCCACCAGAAACTTTACAAAAGCCTGACTTCTTAAACTGAGCTTTGAAATGTGAATAAATCTTCATCCCTAAAATCATCATGGAAGTACAAAAGGCAGAATTCATGAGGGGAAGGACTTCAGAGAACAGAAAGTCAGACGTAACATGAAACATCAAGGGTGAAACAAAGGCAGTTATTACTCTGGCTTCTCACAGTTAAAACTGCCAGTGCATACATTTCAAATGCAGACCTCCATGACATTGTAATCCCAGTCATATCCCCCTGTCACCATGGAGCTGTGCTATTAATGATGTTGCTGTTTCTCAAGTCAGACCTGAACTTCTCAGTTTTTGGAAGAAGAAAGTCATAATTAAAATGTATGCTCCCTATTAAAGTGTTTCTGTTAAATGCAGCCAGTGGTACCTAAAAAAGAAAACAAGATATCCTCTCCCACTCTTCAGCTTCACTGTCTTTTACATCATTTGCCTCAATAGCATATGTGCTAAGATGAACCTTCCCTAACATTTCATGGCACAGGCTGGGAACTTAGTTTTTCCTTTGCACTCGTCAAGCCTAAGTCTGGCCAACAGGAAATTAGTTCAGAAGACATAAAATGCACTGGAACTAGAGACCAGAGTTGCAGCAAGAACCTCATCTCAGAGAAACAGTGAGCAGCCAACAATTAGATGATACTATGCTGTCCATGTGAGGCACTTAACGTTACACAAATGGAGAAAGGGACATACTATGACTGCAAATTAATTGTCTAAGGATACAAAAGCAAAAGTTTTGGGATAGTGTTTGGAAACCTCCTGTTGAGTCCTATGTTTCATTCACTACCCCATCGTGCCACCCGTATATAGCTCTTAAATTCCAGAGTACTTTAGTTCCGTAACGTAAACTAAAAAAGGTCATGATAATAACATTATGATTGTAAAAAAAAAATAAAAGAACCAAAGTCAAATAGGTGATTTGACTGCATTCATTCTTATACCCACTTCTCTCAGTGGCATTTTTTGCAACTGTAGAGAGGTCGAAGAACTTCAAGTCAAAAAGTATTGAAATCCAAGCAGCTACACAACCAGACTTACCTTCCATTTTGTTCTGCTGCATGCAACCTGTTTCATTCCCTCAGTACTGTATTTACACAGCGGATTATGTTTTCTCAATCCAGACTTTTCAGAAGGAAATTAACACTGTAAGAGTATGATCATGATATGAGACTCATAATCTCATATCCATGATGAGCATCTTGAGTGCTTAAACGACCACCACAATTACGCTGTATGGCTGTTTAAAGGTGTGCTGGAGAAGCAGTTTGGGTTGTTAGAGAACTCGGATGAAACAGAATGAAACTGTAATCCTCATTGGAACTGTAAAGTGTCAGTGACTTAAAAGGAGAAAAATATGTATATGGCAACAGCTTTTTTTTCTTACTTCTTTCTTGAATAAATGTGTGGCAGGTTTTCTATGCCCTAATCTGTTTACAGAAATATTGACTATTCATTACACATCAAAATAAATAATTCCCCTATATCTTTGTACTCCAAAATTTGCAGTTAATTAAACTAATTTGTCAGTTTTTGTAAGTTGGAAACTCTTCCTGTCATCCTCTCCAATCACTACTTATTTAAATTTCATCCTTGGCCAGTTTCATGATAATGTTTATCTGCTCCAGAGGATTGGAAATGAGAGTAATACACTGCCATACCATTTAATTTCTTTCTTAAAGCTGGAAAAAGCAAAGCATCAACTGGCCAGTTAGATAACACAATTTCCCATGTAAGTTATTTGCTTACGATAGCTGGGGGCTAATTTAATTCCTGAGCTGCTTATTTAATGGTTCTGAGAGGGATTCCCTACAGTTAAGAATGAACTGTGCATAAAGTTTCTATGAAATTTGCATGAAAATTTTCCCACATCAGGGCAGGTTACATATAATAATGCAGCACACATTTAACATATTTCATTATCTGAAGAGAATAATAATCCTCTACTATTTGTTTATATTGTTTTTATAGTATTTATCTTGCAGAATGTAGGCAGAAAAAAGGGGACATTTGATTTGCATATTTTACAAAGACATGGAGGTTTTTTGCAGATGGCTTACTTCAGCCTTAATTATGATTTCTTTTTTAACTGCTCCTGAAAATTCTAGGGAGGAATGAGTACAGGTCATAGAGGACCTAAGTCATATAAAGAAATTTTTACATTTACTTTCATGCTTAGTGTGCTTCATAAACATTTAGTTAATTCCAGCATCACTTTTGTCAGATGGAGAGTGTGCATTTTGGGTTTTGGCACCCTAGGAAAATTGAGGCTCATATATGAAAGAGCATTTTTTAAATCTCCTTCTGCCTATAAAACTCTCCAGATTAGTGAAAATCCTAAGCAGCATTTGTCTGTAGAGAGAGTAAGAAAGTTTAAATGTACTATCTCTGCCTTGGAGAGCACACTACTCAGCCAGAACACCGTACCAGGTACAACTTCAAATCCATGCACCAGTGTTTTATCATGCTGCTTCTTTTTCTATAGTGCTCCCTACTGTGTACCAGGTATATATTAAATACAGATGAAAACCATTAAGTTGTTCTTCTTTCCTCTTGTTTGAGTATAAGCTTACCAACTTTGCCACCAACAGACACTTGCCAAGCATTTCTATCGTTCACACTTCTTTAGTGCCTGTTTTTACTTATATTGGGTCTGTCTGGCAAAGCAAAGAAACAGAACTACCTGGAGTACTGTGTGCAGCTCTGGAGTCCTCAGCACGTGAAGGACATGGACCTGTTGGAATGGGCCCAGCGGAGGGCCACAAAGATGATCAGAGGGCTGGAACACCTCTGCTATGAGGACAGGTTGAGAGAGCTGGGGATGTTTAGCCTGGAGAAGAGAAGGCTTGGAGGAGACTTTATAGCAGCCTTCCAGTACCTAATGGGGGCCTACAGGAAGGATGGGGAGGGGCTTTTGGTCAGGGGGTGTAGTGATAGCACATGGCGTAACGGTTTTAAACTGAAAGAAAGGAGATTTAGATTAGATATTAGGAAGACATTCTTTACTGTGAGGGTGGTGAGACACTGGAACAGGTTGCCCAGGGAAGCTGTGGATGCCCCTTCCCTGGAAGTGTTCAAGGCCAGGCTGGATGGGGCTTTGAGCAGCCTGGTCTAGTGGGAAGTGTCCCTGCCCATGGCAGGGGGGTTGGAACTAGATGATCTTTAAGGTCCCTTCCAACCCGAACCATTCTGTGATTCTATGATTCTATGATAAGAGAAACAGATAGCAAGAAGTGTTCCACAGCATACAGAACACATGCAACAAAAACTCACCTGTTTATGATAGGACAGGAAACAAGAAAGACAGTGGAATATGAAGGATTTTACATACCTAATAGGACTAGCTGCTGATCAACAATAGTAATTCTGCAGTGGAAGTGGAAAAGCTGGGCTTCCCAGTCTGATAGCAGAAGTATATTTTAATCCTCTTCTGCAGTGCCTTTAGGTCATTGCTGTCCCTTTGCCTGTAAGAACCTTTACTTTGACTCCTTGTGTCTTCCTCACTCTCTTTTTCACTGAGAAGTTAGGCCGGAATATCAAAGGACCCAAAGTAACCACTATCATTTCAGTTCATGAGAATTTGAGCTGCCACGTCTCTTGGCATTCACTTGAGGATTTCAGTCTTGACCTTGTTTTCACCCAGCACTTCTATGGTAATAAGCAACACCTGGTATCATTTTAATAAGAGGCATTTTGCCATATTGTCACAGAAAGCACTTTTACTTAGACTTAAACCAAATCCTTATTGTAATGGTGTTGTTCTTTTTAAGATTCATGTGGGCACCCTTGTAACCAGGCTTCTGGAAGTCATCTTGCTGCTATCCTAGTATATACTGTTTCACATTTGTATTTTGTATGTGTCTTCCACTCTTCCAAGTCATCTGACTAGGTGTCATCTCTCCATTTGAATGCCAGTGGGCACCAAGGACTTCTCATTAGTGACATCACTTCAAAGTGTCCTTACAGTATTGTAATCCAAACCAAGCAACT
This sequence comes from Chroicocephalus ridibundus, assembly GCF_963924245.1. Lineage (NCBI taxonomy): Eukaryota > Metazoa > Chordata > Aves > Charadriiformes > Laridae > Chroicocephalus > Chroicocephalus ridibundus. The sequence goes on from NC_086316.1 coordinate 55,134,615, forward strand.
AATTTACACTCTCCAAAATTCTTAGCAGCTGACTGGGTCTGGCTTAAATGGAGGTGATTTTCTTCATGGGAATTTGTATGCTGCTGTGTATTGGATTTTAGACTAAAACAGTGTTGATAACACACCAGTATTTTGTCTATTGCTGAACAGTGCTTGCACAGCATTTAGCTTTTCTCTTTTTTCCACTCTGCCCCCTTCAGTGAGTAGGCTGGTGGTGGGCAAGAGGTTTTGAGGGGAAACAGCCAGGACAGTTGACCCAAACTGACTAACGGGATATTCCGTACCTTATGACATCGTGGTCAACAGTAAAAGCTGAGGGAAAGGAGCAGGAACTGCAGACATTCATGATTGTGGCATTTGTTTTCCCAAGTAACCATTACAGCATGCTGAGGTCCTGCTTTCCAGGAAGAGGCTAAATATCTGCCTGCCAATGGGAAGAAAAATTTCTTATCTTGCTTGCCTTGCACGCTCAGCTTTGCTTCACCCACTAAACTGACTTTCTCTCAAACAACAAGCCTTGCTTTTGGCCTTTCTATTCTCTCCCCCATGCCACCAGGATGGGGGGAGTGATCAAGAGGCTGTGTGGTGCTTACCTATTGGACAGGGTTAACCCATCACAAGTGTGGAGAGCTTCCAAATGGCTGTAACAGGGGCCATATTACCTGCTGAACTGTGTCTTATGTTACTGTTTTGCCAGTGAGATCTGCAGTACTTTATAGCAACATGTTAACTTTTGTCAAACTGTTTCTCATGTTAGTTCTTTGTCACTGACCTATCTCATAGCCACAGTTGACAGAGTTCAGAGACGGCAATCAAGAGAAAGAAGATATTGCTTATTTCACTGCTAACATTACACAGCAGTTTCCAGTGTAAACACATGACCTTACCACTCAGCAACACTAGGTACCTGTCAAATGGTAATGGTTATGTTAGTGGTGTCCTTGTGAAAAACAAAAGCTTCTTAGCTTCATCCTTCGAATTTCAAAACTCCTGTACTTGTTGTTAGACAACTGGCAGGGTGTCGGCCAAGTCAAACCTTAATATTTGGCCTATCTCAGGGTAAGAATTTGACTGGCTGTCATGAAGAGTAACTAGAAAAGTCTGGGGGACATCACCAATCATGAAATCAACATGTTGGTTGATGAAGTCAGCTTTATGGCTATCACATAGTTTTAGATCACCCTGAAGACTCTCATAACATGAAAGAGGGACAGGTGTGAAAGATTTTTTTGTTTATGTAGATACTCATGTATCATGTCTCACTATTACACTAAGCTTTTCCACTGCTTTCACCTGACCTACACGAATATGAAATGTGCACAGCTTCATAGCTATGGCTTTTAAAGATCAAATCCCATTGTACCAACGAGTCATCCATATAATAGCACAGGATTTGTTTCTACTCAGAGTAAATAGAATAGGGACTTAAAAAGAGTAAATTTGAATTAGCAGTTAACAACAGTACAATACTTTTTTTTCTTCTTAGCATATCACAAACTCAAAAGCTCTCTATTTTCTTGACTGTTATACAGAAAACTTATGCATCTGTAATTTGAGTAAACTATCATCTAATTAAACAATTTAGATTGAATATGCTAATGTAAAGGATCATAAAAAAGGAATAATTACAAAGGGACTTCAAGAGGATAATTACAAATGGAGAATGTTGGATACAAATAAAATTCTTATGTTCTGTAATTACTGAAAACCCATCTAAACAAAGGATTGAGAATATCTTATTTAAGCATTGTGCACAGTGACTGTCTCTTCAGACCCTTGAAAAATATTAATTTGATCATGTATTTGTTAGATATCACCTAAAAACTTTCAAAACCTATGAGCTTTAGGGAAAAGGAAAAAAAAAAGGGGGGGGGGAGAAAGATCCAGTAATGCTCCTTCTCTATAGGTCTGTTGGTAGAGTGTCAACAGTGTTTCTCATCCCAAGAGTAGGGCAGCTCATGCCTTGGTCGGTATCACATTCCTGAAGCTGTCAGAGGGGAAGTTCCACTTACCCAAAGTGACTTAACACAGCACTATCAAAAAGATTCAAGCTGCTTGGGAATAAGAAAAAACACCAAAGCCATTTACTTCAGCAAACAGATGCACCCATACATATACAGAGTACTGCTCTGAAAACACGTCTAACAGTAGGCTCTGTTCCCCTGACAATCCTCTTTTCTACAATTAATGTGTTTGAGTAGCTGTCATATATTTTGCCCCAAATTTGCACTTTCTCATGCAGTCAACTGTTTACCAATCCAATACATGCAAAGATCATTGTTTCTTTTTCCTTTATACTTCAATATCTAGATTTTGGGTGGATTCAACATGTTTGTTGCACATTTTAAAATATTTTCACATTTCCACCTACCACTGTAATTTCATCAATGTCAACAGCAGGTTTTAAGAATATTGTCATTCAGCCTTTGGTCAAAAAAGGCATATTGATTTGCAAGGTCATATGGTTTAACTATCCTAGTATGGAGGACCATTTAGCAAGTGAAATTACAGTATCAATATGAGTTGCATCCCTACAGTAGCCTCAGATCCCATCTATGTGAACAGACCTGCAAGTTTTATTTAAAATGCCAAAGAAAGTAACAGACACAGGGAGAAGGAACAGCTCATAACCAAACTATGTCCTCAATTTGTACTTGGTTTTGTTAATATGACTCAAGTATTTAACAAATACTCTAGAAGAATTCAGCTCCATCTTAAAAAGATGAGAAAGCGGTTGCTTCCTTTCTCCAAAAAGATTTGCAAGAAATATGGGAAAATAGTATTTAATGCATTGTTTTTCCAAAGGAAAAAATAGAAAATATTATTTACTTTTAAGTTTTGGTTATATCTATTCATTAGATAGAAAGTATTCATTAGATGGAAACTAAAAAAGAGATAAAGCCTTTCCTTTCTTTCCTTTTAATTTTTTAAAACTATTTGGATCACCGTGAAGCACAGCTGAACAAGAGGTATATTTCTAAGCAATTTCAGCATAAAAGAAACACAGCGATTAGAGAAAGAAAGCCTGAAAAATGTCTATTCATCACACCATCAGAATATTCGGCCAACTACAAAGAGATTACAAAGCCCCCAGGTTGAGGCCAAGAAGAGCTGGAAGAGTCTAGTCATAGATAATCTTGGACTGTAAAAGAAACTGAAAAACATCTTGAAAAGTTAAAAATTTGAATACTGGAACTTGTTTTGTACTCTGGTATGATTTCAGGATATTAAGAATTAAGCCTTTCCTGACACTTTCCTGAAACTAAAATAAGATAACACTATAAGTAAATAGGGGAAGTTTGCATATTGCATTCCAAGGGAAAATATCTTGATTGAGCACAGCTTTTTTTTTATATTTCCTTTTAGTGTTTCATTACATACACGTTATTTCCAACTAATATGTTTCAACTTTAAGGTGGAGAGTTAGTTGTTCTGAAAGAACACTACTGAAAGATAAGATTTGTGTAGCCATAAGCGAAACTATCAAAGAAATAATGTCTCTGAATACCCTACTTAGTCATCAACTCAACCTGATGAACTTTGGTTAAATGGGATAAGTTGTTTATCTTGCTGTTGAAATAATTCAGTAGAGACACACTGAATAGATCACTGCTGTAAAAACGTTTAAGTGAGACAATACAATCCACAAATGATAAATATCTGAATTTCCTGGGTTTGGACCAGAAAGTGAAGTCTGTGTTGCACTGTATGTTGTACTTGTGAAAAATCAAGAGGTGCAAACTTATGTAAACTTCAGTATCTGTACACGGCCACAAATACACTGCAGATGGACTGCACTCACAAACAAGATGGACAAAATTAGGGAAAATATTAGAGATCTGCAAACATACTTATAACCTAACTACAGAAATGGAAGGTGGAAAAGTTGGGAAAATTCTTTGACAGTTATTTCTCAGCTATCATAACTTGTAGGACCTGAGATTAAAGAGAATTTACTGCCTAGGTCTGAGGAGAAGGTGTGTAAGTAATCTCACCCAAATACCTTGAAATTCTGCAGTTCTATTTTACCTTATTTACCTGAGTTTGGTAGCTGTTAGATAGAACATTTTTCCCACAGATATTCTTTTTCCCCTTAACAAATGCAGCGTTATTAAAAATTGAGTCAATCTTTAAGGCAATTGTGTTGTGATACGATCCTATGTGAGCTGGTGAACAAAGGTTCAGGATGACTCAGATGCACCTTCATTTGATGGCACCATACTGTTTTCACCTGTCCAATTATCCAGCACTCAAGGGGAAGGCACTACAGCTCCCTAATTGGTAGAATTTATGGCAACTTTTTTTCCTTTGAGGAAAGTTGCCCTCTGAGACAGTGACTGAAACAGACTCTTTAGAAGCAGCAGACGCACAACCCAATATAGCCATTCTAACTTTGCAAACCAGAGATACAATATGTGTTCTTAATAGTTCAGGCAAATCTTCTTTCTAGAAGTTTCAATAACTTAGTAAAAAAATATTTTAAAAATATTTTCACTAGATAGTGGTAATTTCAGCTACCAACCTATTCTCTATTCCTGGCATACAGCTGCTTCAAGATTCTAGCTTACCCCAGCTGCCACAGCTGGACCCGCAAAGTTTTGTTAACACTTTGTGAACTAAGATTTTCTGCTGCAGTTTTCACAGCAGAAAAGTACTGTCACAGTACTGTCATAGAAACTGCCTCTGAAATATCAGGAGAAGTATGAATGTCCTTTCTAACAAACCCAGGAAATATTCAATGCTGTAATTAGTAGGCTGAGGAGGGGAAAGTCTAATTAAATTGCAAGCTCTTTGAACCCAATGTCTTCTGACAAAGTTCATCCTGATCATTGACACATAGACAAACTATAACATTAAGGAGATGAAGAATAACTGAGACATGAGCCAACAGACTGTAGCTGGATAAAGAGCCAACAGTCATACATGTAGAAGTTCATTCACTGAGACAGACAAGTGGCTTGGAACTTCATAAAAGCAGATTGTTAAACAGGCTTTTTTCAACCTGGCCTGAAGTAAAGGAATTAGAATCCGTAGAGACATGACTCTCTGCAGTCTAGATGAAACACATTACAAATTGATGTTACCTACTTTGTGCTGCAAAGTAGGTCCTGACTTCCAATAGCACCAGCATGATCTTCACAATGTGCAGTGGCTCAGATCCTCAAGAAAATGTAGGTATATAATTCCAAAAATTTTTAAAGCATTTTCAAAAAACTATGGGAATGTTAAAATTGTTAATTTGTCTGACAATGCTTGCTGCACAACACTTTTTGCTATTCCTTTTCTTTAGTATTTGTACACTTACAGTGGACAATTTGTTATTTTGTGATCTCTGGATTTGTTAAAATTTCAGTGCAAGAACACCAAAGGTATCTAAGATAGCATAATAAAACTGTGAGTTTATGGTATGCCAGTATCACAGGTATTTCGTATTTGAAGGTGTTATATTCTTAGGATCAAATTACCACACATTCCACTGAGCATAATTACATGACACCTAACTAAGTTTTCGCACCAGAATAAAGAATTTTGCAGTTCTGCTTTTAAACTTTCCAGGGCATGCTCTAGTGAGAGAGATTGTAGGTGGTTTTTTTGTGTGTGTATGGTTGGACTCAGTGATCTCAAAGGTCCCTTCCAACCATGAAGATTCTATGATTCTATGATTCTAAATGTATTCAGAATGTGTTGAACTGAGGAGCTTAAGATGGCAGGGTACAGTTACAGAACTTTGAGAAAACATGACTCAGATGCCCAAATACACTTGAACTAGCTTCCAGACCAACAGCAGAGATGTCACAGGTGAAAGGTCTTCAGGATGGGTTTTGCAAACCAACCTGTGATCATTGCTATCACCACGCAGCTTTGCCAGATGCATTAGATAACATACGCCAATAGATGAGATGCTATGATCTTCTTCTGCAGACATACCCAGAAACTAGGCTTTGCTTGATTCCCAGACGAGCCTGGCTACTTACACCCACTGCCATTCAAATACTTTCACTTTTCACCTTATAGACAAATTTTATATAGATTGGCAAACTGGGGCTGAAGTGTCAGGTAATAGATTTTACATACAAAACAAAATGGGTATGATTAGTTTTCAGTGTGTAAGTGCAGAATACCCTATTTGCCCTCTGCTCAGGGAAACACCAACAGATCTCGGACCATTTTTACAGATTGTTTGTCAAAAGCAAATTTGAATCTAAAGTTCTTTTTCCCTTTTCCAAGGCCCAGCTCTCCCTAAACCACATCTAAATTTTCCTTCTTGGTGCTGTCCCTTAGTGATGTCCTGTGTTGTACTGCATCTCCCTAGATCTCAAACTAACCTCAACTTCTGAAAAAACTGAGTAGTTTTGTTTACTCAGGATCATTTCCATTTTTCTGAGCCTGCTATGGAGATGATGAAACAAATTACCAACTCTGGCCTTTCAAAAAAAAAAGTCCGTCCAGGTCTGTCCTCACTGACAACCAGAACAAGTAAGCACCTTCCCTTGGTGGGGCTTTTTCCTCTGTTTCATTCAATTGGTCTCTACTGAGGGTTTCCAGCTGCAGTGGGAACAGAGCTCTTACAGCTTCTCTGAAGACAGTCCTGCTGGCATTCAGTATCACACACAAGTCTCAACTCCGTTCAGCCTGCCCCCCTGCCAAACTCTCTTTCGGACAACAAAGGCCATTAACACTAATAGCAAGGCGTAAACCACATAATCTATGAAACCATCCCTCAAAACCTCAACACTCTTTAAGCAAAGAGCGCAGAGAAGGAGTTAAAGTAAACTCAGTAATGTGTGCTGAGTTAGATCTCAGAAGCCTCCTGCTATTGAGGGGTGGATCTGAGTGCTGATGGGGGAGGCTCCTGACTGAGCAGGCGGCATAATAGAGCCTGTATCTCCTGTTCCATTGCGGGGATCCACAGTCTGCTCCGACTTGGATCAGCTGTTGTTTTGCAATTTCTTTAGGCCACCTGCTGTCTGTACTAATTTCAAAGCTAGCAAAGCACTCAGAGGGTAGGTGGGGCACAAATACTGTTCTTCACTTGGAGTAGGAAAGGATCAGAGATTAATACAATTATTAAAGTTAGATTGTGTGTGTACTACTCTTTTCTAGGCATTAAGTACAATAAATGCAGAGTTTACAAATGATCAAATTTAATGCACTACAAACAATCAGTAAATATGGTCCTCCAGAGAAGATTTCCTCAGTGTCCCTTCCTTACAAATATTCCTTAAGCTCAGGCGCAAAATCGAGCATCTCTCACATCATGCTATTCTTCTACTTTCTTAGTAATGCGTGGATGGTTGGTAATGACACTGGAGGAAATCTTGCTCCTAGATTAGCGCTGCAGGAGTGCCTATCTGCAATGCAGATCCCTGCTGCTTTCAGTACATGATATCCACAAATGTCAGTAATCTTAGAACAGGGAGAGGGGGAGGAAAAAATAAAAAGGGGGGGGGGGAAGTTTTGCCAATTAGGTGCACTTTTTTATCCATGGATCTCAACTGTTTCAAAAATCTTAACCATCTAATCAGATTATGTGAATATAAACTCCCAATAAGTAAACAATTTTTGCATCACATGTCACATACAGTGAGAGTGAAGAGTACATAGGACGGAAATATTGTAGCTCAGTTGATGGGTAATTCACTAAAGCATGCTAACTCCTACAGTCCTAGGCATTTGCCCATGCCCAGAGCATATAGAGGCTTAATTCTGCTCCTAGTTCTTCTACAAACTCTACCATTTAACTTCAGGCAGGTTACTTCATCTTCTTGGCTTGGTTTATCATTATCTGAGTCCCCAGGGCTTTATCTATCATATCTCTTTAGATTGCAAATACATCAGGGCAGAGGTGGGGTTAAGACTGTAGACTGTTTTTTTAAAGACAGCACAATGCACCTACATCTATTTAGAGCTTTTATTACATAAACTATAATTTCATTTTTTTCTCTTTTGCTAAAACAAGGGACAGAAAGATTAAGAGAAGATGAATCTAAGGTAATCCTAGCAGTGAAATCGACTCCTGACTTTCAGTTTTATGTGCTGTCCTGTCATTAATATGTCCTGAAGCTTCAGCTTCAACCTGTTGTTTTCCATCTCTAGAGGGACTTTGATATGCCTGAGGGTAGACTTGATCATAACTAAAGAAAAATTGTCCAGAGGGTTATTTATGATTGTTTTTTGAATGACTGTTGTCTAGAGTTAAACAGTAAGTTCCATGCTAAAGCATGGAAATCAAAGTAATAAATCCATACTGATTTAGACGACTCTTCTTTGCCCAACACTGTTTCCTCCATTCAGAAAGCCAAGCTGGGAAGGCCACTGCGGTATTTACACTTCCTACCACCCAGTCAGATCACCCACAGTATCACAGTAATATGGCAATACTGGAAAAATGCTCTCTCTTGCTGTCTTCTTCCATGAAGCAAAACAAAAATTGTATGTGCATTCATAGGTGTCAACAAGATTTTCCTGTAGTTTTGTAGAATACAGGCAGAAGGGAAGAGTGTGACCTTTCTTTATAATACAGTGCACAGAATTAATTACTGTACAAGCTGGAGCATATCTGTTACAAACGCAACCAATTCTGATGAAAAAATTGCCGCAGTTAGGAAATTCAGCACCACTGTTAGTAAACTGTCTCAATAGGTAATTATCTTTGCTTAAAACTTACACCCCTCAATGATAAAATGGTAAATTTAAAAAGAAACAAAGACTGCTATCTACATGATTAACACGTTAAAGCAGGCCAGTGCTGAGACCTAAAATGCCGGAAGATGTTTCTTTTTATTTGCTGAAGTTCTGCCTTAAGGGAAACTATAAAAATACTGGAAATACCTATTTGCTGTGTGAAAGCGTAAAGCAATAACCTAAGAAAGCTTCTTGGTAATGGTACCAGTTAAAACCTTAGTACAAAGTAACAAACAAGTTAAATTTACGTTCCATTCCTGAAGGCTGTACTCAGTACTCAAAGACACCTTTCCAGAATGTGGAGACCACAAAGGGTCCATGAAGAGACTTCCTGGGATGGGAGGGGCAAGGTCTCACAGCCTGAGGCGAGAGCCCGCGCTGTAGCAGGGGAGAAGCCTGAGGAGGAAGGAGCGGCAGAGACGAGCTGTTATGGGCTGACCACAACCCCTCATTCCCCATCCCCTTGCGCTGCTCCGTGTCTGGAGTAGAGGAGCTGGGAGTGGAGTGAAGTTGAGCCTGGGAAGATGGGGGTAAGGTGTTGTTTTAATTTTGTCTTTTCTCTCACTACCCAAACCTATGCTAATTGGCAGCAAATTAAATTCATCTTCCCCAATTCAAGCCTGTTTTGCCCATGACAGCAACATTTTTATATCCACCCATGAGATTTGTAATCCTATTTTCCCCCTTGTCCTGTTAAGGCAGGGGAGTTAGTCAGCAGCTGGGTGCTGCATTTGGTCGGGGCTAGTTAACCCACCACAACATGCCATAGTACCAGAGGAGAGCAAAGCTTTTGGGAGACTTCTGACATGGAAATAAGGTAACATTACAAAGGTAGGAAACAGCAAGGCAGTAATTGCTTGTGAACCTGCTTACGTGTGGCAGGTTGACTCTGGCCAGCAGCCAAGAACCACGCAGCTGCTCGCTCACTCCCCTGCCACCTCCAGTGGGATGGGACAGAGACTAGGAAGAGCAAAACCAGGAAATTCATGGATTGAGATAGAGATAGTTTAACAAGCAAAGGAAAGAGGAAACAAAAACAAAACAAAACAAAAAAAAACCAAACCTAAAACAAATGATGTAAAGGCAATCACTCACCGTCTCCTACAAGTAGGCCAATGCCCAGCCGCTCTCTGAGCAATGTCTACCTCCCCAGAGAAACCCTCCTCTCCGTCTTTGTTGCACATTACATTGACAGGAGTATCCCTTTGATCAGTTTGGGTCAGGTATCCTGGCTGTGCCCCCTCACACGCCCCCAGCAATTTCTTGACCAGCCTCAGTCTGCTCCTTGGGGTAGAGTGGGAAAAAGAGAAAGCTCTGATGTTGTGCAAGAACTGCTGAGCAATAGCCAAAATACTTGTGTGTTATCAACATCTTTTTAGTCACAAATCCGAAACACAGCATCATTTGGGCTGCTATGAAGAAAATTAATGCCATCCCTGCCCAGCCCCGGAATATTACAGCAATCTTCATATTGAAAAATTCATTAGAGGTGAAGATACAATCTTTAAGGAAGCAAAAATGAACCCTTTTAGATTTGTATTCACCAGAGTGGTCACCTGTGAGGTCATGATGAACTGGGAAGAGAGTAGTTACCTATGCTGGGACAGGACAAGAGACAAAGCAGAAAGATTTTGATGCTGTCAGTTCCTATGTTCTGCAGAGAAATAGATTCCTCCATATGAATGGAGAAATGCTGATATCAAGAAAGGATCATGAAACTGCTATTGTAACCTTTGCCACAGAGGGTCAGGCAGACATGGTGGAACTGCAATAGAGCTTTTGCTTCTCCCTTCATTAAATCCCTGCTCTGCAGACAACATAATTTCAGTAGATAGCCCAAACTGACTGATTTCTGTACCTCACCCTTTCTCAGTCTTCCACCTCCACACTCTTACTTCCAAATGCACCCAAAGACCTCCGTTAGCTAGCCACGGGTGGAACGGGTCACCTGGGAAAGTACAGCATGTAACACAAGGCTACAGGGACACTTTGACAATAACAACACCTAATTATATTTGTATAATTTGGTCTTATATTCATTCTGATTTTCAGCATTGTGGAAGTGCTATGACACTCATCATGACTGCAGATACATGTGAAATCAATTATAAAGAAATAATTTTACACAGATATTCAGAACTTTAATGTTCTTGGCCTAGATTAATATGCATGCAAACAAGGCAGTAAAATACCCCTCAAGACAATGTAGATATTGTTCTGTTTGCTATTTTATTAAATTCCATGAAATCAGGTTGTTAGGTTGCAATAAGGCACGGATGGGATATATAATGCTACTTATTGCAAGCAGGCTGTACAGTAGTGAAACTGGTTGTGGTAGTGGCTAGGTTTGACAGTACGCCACAAGCATATTCACACTGCAAGGTCTGTTATTGTGAAAGGAAGGGGATGAGAAAAAAACCCCACAAATTTGTCATCTTGAACATGCAGAAGAACAGAGGTACATTGACCAAGAAGAAGCTAGCAAGAAAATTGAAAACAGGATAGTGATGGGAACAGGGAAGCAAGAGTTGGAGATCTGTGACAGGCAGATGATGCCAGAGCGTGTAATCCCTTCAAAACGTCTCTTTCTTCCTTAGTGCAATTGCTATTTGAATAAACAGGCTGGCCACTGTCACTCAGAAAAAACTCCTAGCTGGATTGCATACCTCGTTGCCCAATCCATCTGAAGAGAGCACACAGCACGTATAGTATAATTGTTTTCTATTTCTGGCTCAGAATAAAAGAAGGGGGAGAAAGCTGGGTCAGGGTGGGTGCTTCCATGTCCTTTCATCAAGGTCGCCACTGCCCAACCCAGATGTCTGTGTTGTGAGGCACAGTTTGAGTCAGGCTCTCAAACAAAAGCTCCACCTTTTCAGAGCCATGTTGTGTTTTACCCAAGGCATCTGGAGAGTGGCACCCCAGAAAAAAATCCTGCCCAGTTGCTGAAAGGGCAAAGGTAGGTGACACAAGCTCTGCCACAGGAGACATATCTCTCCTTGATTACTTTTAAGCTGGTTTCAGCTTTTTGCTTTTGACCATGCTTTGCAGCTGGGGTTTGAACACCTTCCCCGTCTTCTTTAGTGATAATTTTATAGCTACTCCTTTTCTGATACTCCTTTAAGAGCATTAACTCAGCAAAGGACATCAGCACTGTGCCAGGTAGGTGCAGGAAAGGTGGACACGAGTGGACATGCACTATCGTACAACACGATGATTTTGGCTGCAGGAGAATGACTCGAGTTTTGCTGCAGCCAGACATTTGAGCGAGGAGATGACATAGAGCAGCCTGGCAGAAAAACAATTGAGGCACATTGACAAATTGATCAGTTAGTCCTAGCAGGATGCAAAGCACTGTGGGATACCAATTGAAAGCTGGTCAATTTAATGTGAGGTTGAGATGTGTCCAAGTGAGTGTTAGGCCCCATTAACTTAATATGCTGTTAAGTTCACACCCTTTGCACTAAAATATAGGAAACACATTATCTGGCCAGTTAGTTCACCTAAAGAGCTGCAGCAAGTAGAAACAGGTATTTTCAACACAAATAAATTAAGTTTGGTGTGGATTAACCCCTGATTCCCACTGAGATATTTATTTACATGTACCTGTTGTCCAAAACTGAAGATCTCGTTTGAAATAGATGGAAAAGTATATTACTAATCCCTTTTTTTCTGACTGCTGCATTTTCAAATTGTGTTAAAAGTAATAATTAGATTGCAAATTGGCATCAATGGAAAAATGCATTGAGACTGACTTTTTATGATGTTTTTCCCAGACATTTTTTCCTTTCTTCTCCTTTACAATCAGTTTCTAAGATAATTGTGCCTCCCTTCACTGAAAATGATGACTGTACTTACGTATTGCCCTGTAGAAAGTGAAACTGCATGCCTCAGTGAATTCTATCATCATTTCACCCCCTAATGAGAGAGATTGTTTGCAGGCAGATGAAATTAAATTGTAAGCTCTATTGACTTCAACAACAGGTGCCATTTGTGCAAACCCAAAGGGAACCATTGAATTGTCAAAAAGATTTAACTCTTCCTGACACAGTGGCATCAGATAGCATCTTCTTGGTACCTGCACTTCACATGGTTCCAGCACCCACAATATATAATTTCATCTATAGTATCGCTGGCAAAATGACTAGAAAGAGCTGTATTAACTGCAAATGAAACAGCTACACTTTCTGATTGCTGGGTTGTATCAGGTCTGCATAAAGTAAAACAAGGAAGGAAGAGAGAAATTAAGCTGGGGAAAAAAATGAATCTGGAAAGCAGTAAGGATTTCAGAAACTTTCCAGTTTTTTAAAAAAATCCTCCATGGTTAAAACAAACTCTACACTGTACTTGACAAATTTTAGTAGGAAGAATTTCATTTACAAATGTTCCACGCTTCCCCCATAGCCCTGGGCTATGAAATGTTGCCAATTACTTGATCCGCATTTGCAATTAAATCGAGATGATTACTGATAAGCTAAGCAAAAGAAATCCATGAAGAAGCAGAGCCTTTGCATTTTTTGAACAAGTATGGCACCATTGTGATCTGACAGATTAAATTAATATTAGCTCCATGGCTGGCTTTTGTGCAAGTGTAAAACATTGGCATCCTTAGTTCCAAACAGAGAGAATATCCAAATCCCAGTGTTGAACAAAGTAAGAGCTGGAGCTCTTTGAGTTACTTCCTTAATGCTGTTTCTTTCCCTGACATATGAATTCTGTTCTTGTCAGATAGAAAGTCAATCACTGCTATCTAGCAAGAGAATCCTCTCTGTTTCTGGATATAATTTGATATTTCAATGATGTGACGAACAATTAAATACTTAAGCATTACATAACTTCAAAAGTCTCTTTTGAGATGAAAAATATGCAAATGATAATGTCTAATATGGTTATGGTAAAATTCTTTAATTTTGACTTGAAAGCAAAGAGATTTCAAGACAGCATGATATATTTGATCCAATGAAATAATCAAACCAACTTTGTATCACTTTGGTGGCAATTTATCTTCTCTGCCTGAAGCAGAAAGATATTCCTGCTGCAATAATGGATTTATGTAGTTTCTCCCATATCGGTTTCTTTCAGTTTAAGTATTCAAAAATGTGAAGTCCTTTAGTGGGTAATAGCTTCAGGCATGTAACAGATAGGAGACTTCCAGGAGATGAAGGTTAGAACATTCCCTTGTTGAATATGGTTACAGGGCTACAAGTCAGCACTCTTGCTCTGCTAACAGGCCCTCACATTCACTCCCTTATTATACCAGTGGAAAAAGGGAAAGAAAGGCTCAGGAAACTAATGGCCTGCAATTGTAGAAGCAGCATAGAGTGCCAGTCTAAATAGTCAGCCAGCAGGATCCCAGCACTAACGACCGCCGTCCCAGGTTTGCAGCAGCAGCAGCAAAAAAATCTGTGCATGAGCCACAGCTGTATCTGTGTGAGTTCCTCACCAGGGTCCTCGCCACCACGCACATCACAAGCGCTGCCTTTTCCCTTCTGGGCACAGTCACCACCACCTAAAGACAGGGAATAGCAAGTAAGTCCTGCAAGCACCTGGTGAGATAATGCCTGTTTTATTCTGGTAAGAAGTAAAATATGCTGATAAGATCTTTGACATTTAATGATGTTGCTTTCATTTTGAACACATCATTGAACAGATATTGAATCCATTCATTTTGGTAATAGACTCAGAGCTGCAGAGCTTCTGTTTTAATAAATAAATAAATACATACGTACATTGCAAAACCCAGACACTTTTCTGCGTGGGGTGGAGGGTGCGAACAGTCATAACCCCCCATATTATATTGTATTAGCATTTCATGAGTTTTGCTTTTCTGTGCACATCTGCATACGTCGCTCTGAAGAACTAATTTCATTTTCCTATTCTTGTTTGCAGCTTTTCCAATTTTGAGATCAAGCTGCATATTATTCTTTGTCAAACTGTCTATTCCAAAAAAAAAAAAGGCTAAAACTTAAATATATTACCCATGTTCTGCAGTTTGGCTGGAGAAGGTTTGGTTTAGATATTATTTTTCAGACAAAATTGTAGCATTTTTTCTTATCACACCAATTACTTTTTGTAATTATATTTTTCCAGCTTGTAACAAAAAGGGAAGGTTAAAATTAAATCAAAGTATTTGTAAAAACTGCATGGAAATTTTCAGGTTTTGTTATGGCTTTTTTATAACTGGCAGAGCACTGCCATTACGTTTGCCACACTAATTTCCCCAATTCAATTATTTGTGCTTTTATGCAAAGTAACTCAATTAACAGTATTTGGGCAAAACTAGATTTGACACATTCAAAGCTGAGGATCACTATGATGTTAAACGAGCCAAAATATATACCAAAATCCAAGTCTGGATTTTCCTGTGATAGGTGGATATTTTTGGCCAGTGCATCTCCACCTAATTTTGTGATGTGACACCACATTTATACCACAACAATTGACAAGAAAATCTGTTCTTATGCTTTAGATATAGAGATGTTTGCGAAAAAAAAAAGGTTGATCTGTTGAAAATTACTATTTAGACATGAAAATGAGTACAGATGCCTAACATTATATGTTTAGTCAACTTAAAAAAATGCACAACTTACTTAATAACCTGAGTCCTTTTTCATACATAAATGGCACAAAAAACTGAAGATCAAGCCCATATGCTTTTGAAGTACATCCAGAGAGTTACTATCTCCAGGTCATGCAGAATCACATGTAAACTGTGCACCCGTGTTACCTAATGAAAACACATTGTACCAGTTAGAGACATCATCCTAAGCTCTGCTTACAATTTAATTCGATTCAAAACATCCACCAACATTTTCTCAGTCTTATCCTGATAATCAACTTCAGAGTCCACATCTAGGTTGGCGTTTCGTCATTTGTTTCATTGCTCCAGAGAGCTCAGACTTAGCAGAGAAATAGGAATGAGAGGCATTGGAATAGACAGTACATCATATTGCTCAACAATCTTTAGAAATACGCAAACTGCACAGGGGGACTGACGTTTTAGGTATTTTTTTTTTTTAAATTGGACATAACAGGAACTCCATGTGTCTTCCTATAGAAATATGGCTCTGCATGAAAGAAAAAGAGATTGTTCCTGCGTCTTCTGTGGCTGTGACCACTTGCAATTTGTTCTGATATTTATCTGTGTAGCTACTGGTTTCCTTCATATTTCCTGTCAACATGCAACTTCTTTCCTGTCTTATTACATTTCCCTTTGCTGAACTTGCTGCCCCCGTGGAGAACTACGTGGTCTCTCATAAAAAAGCTATAATGAAATCACAAAAAGTGTATTGCCTTACTGGGCTTTTGCCAAATTCTGCCTCTGTCTTTCCTTTTTTTTGAGTAAGAAATAAGATGCAGAAACAGCACTGTAGATGGTCCAACAGTTTTTCCCTTGGTCATAGGGTAAAACTGTTTCAGCAGGAAGGTAATAAGCTGTTAACGAAGAGGTTTGAAGCAAAGCATTCTCATAAAATGAATAAAAGGAGTCTATTGAGTGATATAGATGAAAAGGTGGGTAGAGGTCAACCATGTAATAACACCAGGTCGGCTATTTTGTGTCCCGTAAGTTGGTTGTGACTCCATTTAGCTTCACATAGTAAGAGATAGGGACACACTGCTGTGATTTGTTATTGCAAATCCACAAAAAGAAGACACTCTGCAGTCAGCACTTTGCCTCCATTCTCAGGTTTGAACAATCTGAGCTGTGGGGAAGTAAGGGTAAGGAATAAAGTTCTGCACCCTTTTAAGACAGAGAAGTTGGAGAATATTCCTGATTTGTTTTACATGCAGGCAACCAGCCTACTCCCTGCTGCTGATTCTACCAGTGGAACCCACAAGAGAGCATTTCTACAGCCTTCTTTTTCTTCTAGAGGAACTTTAGCGTACAACAATGCACAAAATAATCTAACTTAAAGTCATTAGCTACACACCAATGTGGATGTTTATATATGCAAATCTCTCTCATTAAGTCCCACAAGAACTTTCCTGGTGATTTAAGAATTGCCTACCCACATATTTTAAGAAGCTCCAGGGCAAAGCAGCAGCTACTGGTTGCACTTTTGGATTTAGACAACCAAAGTGGCAGGTAGCTGCTCAAACTCTTTATGATCTTTCTTGCCTATAGTCTCCATTTTTCAATTTCATAATCCACACAATGGAAAAATGGATTCCTACACCAATTTTCTGAGAGAATTCATGGGTTAGAGATTAAAATTGTTCAGGTAATCCATCAGGACATGAATATCATTGACATGCCAGAAACAATGCTGAATTTCTTGACCAAAGAGATTTTTCACAAATCTAAACTACAAGTCACTTTACAGCCTTTCCCAGCACCTGAAGCCAGCAGCTTGCGAGTTGTAGGCATAGAATTTTGCTATAAATTTCATACGAATTTTGACTCGGGGCTAGTGAATTATATCTCTAATTGAACTGTCCTTTTCATGTTACCCCCTTTTTCCCCAACTACCATGACTAGCAAGCAAGAATCTAGTAAAATTAACATAGGCAACATGTGAACATCATGTTGATTTCTCTTTCCACATTTCCACCCATTCTAGTTGCAGAGTTCCTGTTCTGAATCATAGATAAAGCTCAAAAGTAAAAGGACAGCTGACTCCTTAAAGAAAGCACAGGTCATGTTATAATGCAGTGGTAATAGCATATTTCATGACACCTGGCTTACAAGAGGGAAAAGACCTTTCTAATGGCCTGGTAGAAATGGAATGTATTGTCTTAGTACACCAGCTGTAGTTCAAGCAGTAGAGTCCCTTTGGGTGCATAGAAAACAGTGAAATAACTTGTAAATGCGATTAATTTCAGGCAATTCAGGTAGCTTTTTCAGTCAAATTCAGTCTGACAAAGAAAGATAAAACTTGCGCTTTTTTTTCTTACTCATTACATGAAAGGACTAGCACAATAACAATGAACTTCACGTCTAAACTGAACCATTTGCTCAGCGTGCTACCCTTCAATATTCCTAGGTGGCTTCTTTAAAGAACTGACATACTATTCATGGATTTTCTCTGAGATGGGGTGAATAGTTAGACTTTCTTTAAATAAGCTATGGGATCCTGTAGCTTCTTTCTTAGAGGATTTAACCTACCTGACTCATTATACGCAGATAAATATACTCCTTCCCATTCATTGAACTGAATCATACACTGTGGCACCACATGAACTTTAATGATGTGGTTTTATCAAAGCCACAAAACACTCAGCATTCAGACTTTTTGGAATATCTCCTAACTTCATGTCCATGTACAAAAAAGATAACACCAGACCTTTTTGCCCATGTCTCTGGTGACAAGCTGCCAGCATTATGAAAAGAAATACTTCTGATTTCATGAAACTTCCTTTATGATAAATCCTGTTCTGCAAACCAGTGAATCTTTTTCCTGACATGAATAGAAGGCAGAGGTGGATAGGTTAACAAACTGATAGATGTATTGCTCAATGACACAGTGAAATCTTTCAAGCACGAATTTTACTCACCATGGATGCTGTAGCAAGTATGGTATTTCTCCAAACAAAGAGATGCAATTGATCTGTCTTGGGAAAAAGAGTAAAATCCTGTTTAATTCCAGAACAAAGCATACTTTGTAGTTATGTTTAATTATAATGGGACAGATCCAGAGCCCATGGAAATCAATGAAACTATTTCAATGCACTTTTGATCAGGTCCAGAAATCAAATTGCTTTGTGAATCACTCTATCAAAGCAATTCAATACAAATTGCTTCAGAGGATTTACTGAAATTCCAGAGTGGGAATGTTGGAATTTCACCGAAAATAAAGAAAAACTCCCACATGTAGTTTGGACGCTTGCAGAGTGTCCCATTTAGAATGCAAGAGAAAGAAAAGATATGCTTGATGTTGTTGCAGGGATTAATTACCTTGGCACCCTTTTTAAGTAACACTGCTTCCCCACCACCAGAAGCCATTGTCAAGAAGGGTACATTTGTTTTCTTAAGAGCCATACTGGCTGCTGGATTGATAACTCAGATGAAACCACATCAGTCCTATGTGGGGAGCCTAGCTAAAACCTTCCGTGCTTACAGATGCTTTGGAATTTAGACGGATGGCAAGTGGCTATTATTTAGTTATTGTTCCAGGACCTGGGTACTGAACCAAATGGCAATTTACCCTGGCAGATCTCAGGTGTAAAGGCCATCTTTTTCTTTTCATGTCTCACTGTTCCTGTTTGCATCACAGAGCAAAGCCTTCTAGCAATAAATCAACCCTGATGACAGAATGAACTTAGAAATGAGCGAACCTAAAGCCAGAATGGAGCATCTTCTCCTTGCCAATACTTCATAATCTCCCTGAAGACTGAGTGTGGAAAACAGAGAGAGGAGAGACATCTAGGTGTCAGTACACTATGAGTTCTTTGCTCTATCAACTTTGACAAATCATTTAACTTCCCTACCTATTCCAACACAAGACTTACCCTCAGCTCTCCGCCTACAGAATAGATCTGCCTAAGGGAAATTCAAATTTATAATATTTCTTTTTCATTTGCATGCATATTCTATTTGTGCATATCTATTCCAGGAAACAGATGCTCAAAAATCAACAAAACCAGTCTTTTTTTTCCATTTTCTTAAGTTTTATCCCCTCTGCATCTGGGTATTCTATTGTACAGTCCCTTCAGGCCAGGTCCCTTGGTTCTGTGCAACACCTCTGAGCCCCAGAAAGCATCCAGGATGGGAACCTTTCCTCCTTTTTGGTTGTATCTGTGGCTTAGGTTTGATATTATGTGGATGGCTCCCATCTTACTAGCTGGCAATGCTACAGAAACTGGTCTCCACCCTGTAGCATGTCAGTGACCAGTGGCACATGACAAGGAAATGTGTGGTCTAGTAGGAGGTGTCCCTGCCCAGGGCAGGGGTTTGGAAGTGGATGATCTTTAAGGTCCCTTCCAACCCAAACCATTCTGTGATTCTGTGTGTGTGTGTGTGTTCTTTTTTTTTTTTTTACATTTCTACCCAGACACATTCAGGAATCCTTATTGATTTGCTTGATCTTCTCCATTCCCATTTCATGTATGAATTATCAGGCAAAAAGCGAGTGACCTGCCTGAAGCCAATACATGGCAGTCCTGCATTTGGGCTAGGGTAAGAAACAGCATGGAAAGCAAAGGGTAGTCATATAAAATCAGATACACAAAAAGAAAAAAAGCAACTCCGTGCACTGGCCAAGTACTAGAAAGGTGTCAGAATTATTCGTGAAATCAGCTGAAAGAAGGAGAACATACTATTATTGCATGCTTATTTTCTTAACATTTCATGTAATAACTGGTTCCACAGTCCAACCAGCGATGCAGTGAATGTACTAGTGTTACATCTTCTGAGGGGATGAGATGCTGCTGTCAAAGGAAGGCATGTGAAGATACATCAGGGTTAAAAGGAAATCCATATCACTTTATAGAAGGGAGTATTTGTCTTTGTTTCTATGTTTATTATATTAATGCTGTCTGTGCATACTCTTCTATTGATGAGTTTACAAAATGTTGAAGAGCAAATGAAGATCTTTTATCTTTTTTGCTTCTCTGCTGTACTGATAAGTAAATCTAATGAAGTAAAATTCAGATAATTTACAAAGCATATGTGTATCTTTCGAGACTTTAAACATAGACCTATAGCAATGAGTCAAAAACATGGCCAACAACACATGAAACCTTGTGGGCTCACCTGTGTTTAGTTAGCCATACCCTCCAATCTTCTGCAAAATGTTATGGGGTGGGGGGTCCAGCGAGCAACACACCACCTTGCTGTAATATTCCACACACAAAGAGCAGTCAGATCCTTCTGTTTCAGAAAAATTTATTTTACCGGGAGAACAACAGTAGCAGCAGCAACAACAAAAATAAAGTGAAATAGCAATGAGAGAAAGGTTTCTCTGAGACAACAGTGTTGTGCTCCTCATAGGTAGCAAGTTGCATCATTGCAAAAAGACTTAGTTACTTCTATTTAAAATAAACAAGGCAGCACAGCTAGAGGTTATATGTGCACCGGGAAAATGAGCTATAAAAGACAGGAAATTTTCAAACTAATGGCCTGCCTTTCAGATCTGAACAGAAGACAGAGTCATTACTTAACTGCAAAATTTCCTTATTACTTCTCCCAAGTGTGTTCATTGATACTGCATATGCAACAAAACAAAGAGCATTACGTCATTCTCCTTTTCCTGTTCTGACAGTTAGTGTACGTTTAGGAATTCCCTGTTGGGTCTCTCCACTGTTTGATATACCCAACTTTCAGATATCCAGCTTCCTCAAGATTTAAACTGGAAAATCTTTCTGGCTGCTAACACACAACCCCAGGTCTAGTGCACCCTTCCAATGAATCAGTAAGGAGGGTTAATGAAGTGCTTTCGCTGCATGTGAAAGGATAGAGCAAAGCTCCCTGGTTGCCAGCAAATCAAAGATCAAACCAGTCTGAGGGAAGACACACAGTTGCATAGCAATGCTCTTGTTGGAGGCTGCTTCGAAAAAGGATCTGATGAATAAGGAAAAAGACATAGAGGATGTACGATGTGCCAAATTAGAAATAGAGAGTGAAACGAGACTTAGAGCAGAGTTCAAAAGTATCTTTCCCTTCATGCTTTACTCTAGACAGCTCTTCCATGTATTTCTCAGATTTGCACACTCTGGGAGTGGCAGGGGAGGGCTATTCCCTCCTGACTTGTTTGTAATTATTAAATAATGAGAAGGTAACATTTCAAAACATAGGAAATCACATGGCATCAAACATATATTCATACTTCAAACACCAAACTTTATTAACTGTGGATGGACTCAAGCCCCTAAATAGGGATGAAGATTGGAATTCTTACATTGCTACAATTAGGCTGAAAATCTGAATCATGTTATGATGAGGGTGTTGAAACACTGGAACAGGTTACCCAGAGAAGTAGTAGAAGCCCCCTGGAAACATTCAGTGTCAGGTGGGGCAGGGCTTTGAGCAACCTGATCTAGTTGAAGATGTCCTTTCCAACCCAAACTATTTTATGATTCTATATTCAATTTGAAAACTAAATCGCAAAGATACTCTCTGCAAAGATACTCTCCACAAATATCACCAGGACTGCTCTCTGGGCTCATACATTTAGTTCATGACCAGTTCACTGGTTCACTTCTCAAAGTGTCAAATGAATCATACCACCACCGCTTTTATTTATAGTGTGAAGAGGTATTCAGCATTCTACAGTTACTAACGCTGACTTTTCTCCATCCTGTCTCAGGTAATAGGCTAGTTTCTTCAGTCTTTCATTTCACTAACTTTGCAATTTGTCCTGCAGTGAGACTGCTTCAGTAAGCAGCACAAAAGAGCACCCACTCTCTGGGGTCACTGATCATCTTTTACAGGGGAAAAGGGAAAGAGATAGAAGCAGCTGAGAAACTCAGGTTGCAGAAAGATCAAGTCATCTGCAATTACCATTGTATCATTTGCTAAACCATTCAACTGAGATTCTAATTACACTAGGACAACAATTTTTTTTCATTAGAGCTCAATTAAATTAATATGAAATTCAAGATAGTAGCATTGTTGTAGTACAGACATATTAAAGATTAAATATAATCTCTCCTGATTGTTTTCCTCTGACAGAATAAAGTTTTCTTCATATGGAATTAAGTTACAGGCATCTTCTTTAGCAAGACAATGAAATTTTACAAACAAAAGATTTGATATTTTTAATTAATCTCATCATAAACAGACTTCACTTGAGGCCAAAATGGAAGTCTTTGTGTTTGCAAAAAAAATAATTAACTGGTAGATGTTTCCTTAATGCTATTATAGCCAGTATTTCCCTTGACTGGCAACAGAAAACTTATTTCAGAGTACCTATCCTATAATCAAAGCTTGCACTTCACTAGCCTTACCTTATTCAGCTTAAGATCTTTGAAGAACTCGTCCCTTTTACATCACAAAATTAAGGCAGAAAGAAGCAAACCTCCTCCCTCAAAACTCAAAACAGGTCTTGCTACCTCTGAGCTGTTTTAGACAGACGTTGGTCTAAGCTGTTCTTAAAGACCTTCAGCAATGGTGATTTCACAGTACCTGTTGCAGCACTTCTTAAAACAGAGCTGCCCCTCAACCAGCAAGAAAAACAAGGAAATAAGACTATGCATTTCTGCGGCGTCATTAATTACCAGCTTGCCTTGATAACCTGTGTGATTTCACCTAAAATCATCTCCATCCCTGCTGGTGTCTCTCTTTAGGACCTTTTTGTGCATTTTAGGAACCTTCATCTTGTTACTGTTATTAGCACATGGACTGTCAGTGAAGCCAAGCCATTAACACCCAGCCCAGCTGGCTCAGGCAGGACTCTTTCTTGGGAAGCGGTATTCCAGTCATACTATTCGTGATCAATGGCATAGGCTTTGTGTTCACCCGAGGAACAAGTAATTCTTCACGTTAACTAAGTTTGGAAGAAAAATTCAGACTTCTCTGCTTCGGTGAATGTACCTCCTCTTTCACCAGTATCTTTGTAGAAGGTTTTTATCCTATGCAGAGAGCAACGTTTTGTTGTGCAATAAGAAAAGTTCCACCTGATACCAAAATGCTAATAAACAAAAGAAAACATTAAAAAAATTAACAATATTTGGGGATTCAACTGTTGAGCAGGATTAGGTAATTTCCTACCAAATACAGAAAAGAAGTTCTCCCTGAAAGGTTGGGTGGGAGGAAGCAATTACCTCCTCAATGACTATTAAAGCTAAAAGTCTGCTTAAAAATTAGTTTTTTAAAGACTTCTTTTTATTATTGATTAAGGGTTTTCATATAAGCTATGTTCCTTGTACTTAATTGAAGAATACATCCAATCTTATTAAATCCCAATGAGATTAAAGGGATATCTTGTTCATGTCAGCAACGAATCAACAATCAAATCACAAGAACAAAGAGCAGAGTGATGACAGGGCACTGGAGGGAAGCCACCTTCAAGTCCAGCCACCACATCTCAAGCCTTAAAATGTGGTGGCAAGGGAGCAGGTTTAACTTTCTCTTCTAAGAGTTTTAATGGGATATTTTCATTCCATTTTAATTACAGATATTGTCAACATTTCACTTGAAGCAACGAATCATTTAAATTAGGTGTTGTTATATTGTCTGGAAAAAAGAAAACCGGAATGGGTTTTCATTCAAAATTATGGATTTAGGTGTACATTGATCTATCTGTCACAAGACAACTTTTTGAATGTTTGTTGGGGTTTTTTTTAAGTAAGTGGTTTAAATACATTCTTTGGGTCTGCAGGGCTTAACTGAGGTTACTCTCATTTTCTTATTTATAAATTTTTTGGACTAGACTTAACAAGACTAAAAAAGTGATGATCACATCTGCCAGCTAATCTAAAAGGAAAGAACCATTAAGAATTTCTTTGTCTTACCCTTTCTTTTCTAGGATATGAGTTTTCAGTCATATAAGGAAAAATTACTTTGCATTTATGCACTTGAAATGCCCCATTCTCCCCCATAAAAACATGATTAGAAGAGATAGACCTAGAGAAGTATATGCATTCCCTTATTTTACTTAGCTTCAAAAGCAGATAATCAGGATTAATTTTGCTGCAGAGCATAAAGGGTTTTATGAGTCTGTAAATTCTAAGTAAAATCCTGTAAACATTCATTCCGAATACTTTGGTTCCCTTCTTGCCCTTCTCTGATCATTATTTCATTTCTTCAGGAATGTATGCTTGAGTACAGTCTGTGCTGTGCTACCAGCTCATCTCTTGGTTTCCTGTTTCAACTGCTTCTAGAGCTTGAGAGCAAAAGGAAATACCCTATTTTGCAGAAATACATCATACTTTATTTCCAAATAGTTTTCTTAATTTCTACAGTAGCCAGCTCCTTTCCTATTAAAACAAAACAAAACCAGAAAAAAAACCCACAAACAAACCTTCAAAAAGCAGTGCTCAGACAGTTGCCTTACCTTTTTAGAGAAGAAGAAAAGGTATGCAAGCTCCTGTTGGAGGATGTGTGTTACATTGCAGAATGCATCTGATTAAAAATTCAACTACATCAGATGCTGAGTCACAGACCAAACATATTAGAGTCATTTACTGTATATTCACATGTGAAGACAAAGCAAAAATTAGGAATTGTAGTTAAATTGCTGCTTTATTTCTGCAAAAGTGACCATTTATCACTAAGCATACTTCCTTATCTGTGAGGACTGCTAGTCACTATCAAATGGAACACCTTCACAGCTTTTCATTAGCTCTATGAGGAAGCTGCTAAAAGACTTCCAGTTCAAAAGACTGCACTACTGATGAGCTACTGAAGTCTCCAGTTGATCAGAAAAACACACTTAGAAGTATATTTTACATTCCAAGTCTGCTGCTCCAAATGTCCAGATACAGAATTTGGGCTTTCTTCCATCACTCTTTTCTTATCAGAATTATGTTTTAGAATGAAGTCCTTTTATAGATATGTGGGAATAAATTTGGTAACAGTCAGGTCATGAAGTATGGTGATACAAAGTAACAAGGAAATACTTGCTTTTTCTGGATCTATTTTCATATCAAGCTGGAAAAATCCAAGCTGAAAAATGACTTTTTAATTATGCACGCCATTTAGAAAATCGTTCAGAAACATGTTTTTGATATAAAGTCACCAAGCAATTAGTTCTAATGCAGTTATGGATCAACATTTTTGCAATATACAACAATAAAAAGGCTAAATGTAGATCAAGAAGGATATTCATGTAGTATACTGATTTAGCAAGGATTCCTGAGATATTTCCACTCTGGCCTGAACTTTAACCCTAGAACCCCTCCCTAAAAAAATCGCAAAGTATTCAGAGCAAAGAATACAGCTTTAAATGTGTACTTAAAATCTTAACTCACTCTGCAACAAGACAGGAGAAAATCAAGCTCCTGATAGAAACTAAGCATTAGTCTGTCACTGACACTACAGGAGTATATACAGAACTGCGTAGAACATAACAATATTTTCAGTTATCCATATTGCCTGGCCCTTCACACATTAAAAACTGCTGGGGAAGGGAGCACCAGAGAGAAAGGGAGAGATCCTAGAAAGGAAATTATATTGGCTAAGGGCTATATGCAAAGCATAAAACACAAAATCCAGATAAAAAGAAACGTAGCAAAATGCAAAGCAGTGTTTCTGCCATAGGGAATACCACATAATTCACTAGAGAAAATGGATTACATGGCCTGACAACAGTAAGGGGATGCCAGAGACTGTTCTCATAGCAGAACTAAGCTATAATTGCTGTATTGTTATAATTTTCATTGGGCCAAAACTTGCAGCTTTCATTTGGCCAGCTCTCACCTTAGTGCTATGTGTTGTTTAGTAAGGGATTTGGTCTCCCATCCTGCATTTGAAAAATCTGGTGTTGCTCTATGCAGCCAAAAGTAAACTCTTGTCCTTCTTCATCTACAGCACAGTCAGGCAAATAAAAAAAAAGTCTGCAATAGTATTCACTATAGAGTCAGACCCACTCTTTCCCTACGTCACCATAAGAGGAACAGACGCGTGCATGTCTCAGATCCGAAGTGTCATTTCATCCTTGAGTGACAAAGTACGACACTGGCTGAGGCAAGGAAGGGCAGAAGACAAGCCAGAGAAGCTGTGAAACTGGTGAAAACAACTGTGACATATGTCAGCACATCTGGTAAGGTGTACCAACCCTTGTCGCCATTCCTTCCCTGGCAATTATAGCGATACAGGGCTCTCCACTGGCCCAGAGGTAACATCTCCTTTTCAACTGGAAACTTTTTGTCACTAAGATCAGTTGGTTTTAATCACTGAGAAATCATTTGTGCTGATGTACCAGTATTGTTTTCCTCCAGGGCTTCCAGCAGTGGCTACTGTGTCCTTTCTTTGAAAACACAACATGAAATTAATAATTCTGATGGCAAGTGATTACCCTCCTGGGGTTTTCTCAATTGGTTTCCTGTGTCTTTTTAAAACATTACTAATTGACGTTAATTTTCTCACTACTATCCCCGCAGTTAATTTGATGGACACTTCACAACATGTCTACAATAGTGTTTCCTGTTTATTTTTTCATAAAGTACCTATTGTTACACAGCTTTGAGGGAGTGCCACAAAACAAAGTGTTGAGAGAGAGACACACTGATCACATGTTTATAGGTAGGGGTTGTGGTCTACGTGTGCCCCTATAGCACTTAGCAGTTAGTATCCCCAGCTGTGGAAGCCCAGTCAAATAGCAGGTGAATTTTCCAGGGACACATGCTCTTCTTTGATTATTCCAAAATCTTAGGGTGCTGTAGTCCAACACTGCTACTGTATCTCAGGCATCCACCTTCCTTTGGGGCAAAGACCTTGCAGAGCTCAACAGTTGCTTTAAATCACCCTTTTTACCTAGTGGTTCAAAAGGCTGGGGAAGAACTTCTGCATGTATGGTCGTGTCTTGGTCCTGCTTGTTCTCTCAGCCTGTGGTGATACACCACTGTCTGAGTGGTATCCTACAGCTCAAAGCTCTTTCTGCAAAGATTTACCTCCAGTTACAGCAGCTGTCTCAGGTAGCCTCTGATTGACTCTCTTTTGGCAGAAAGGAGCTACTGTAGAGTTTTATTAATGTATTTTATGTATGAGTACATTATGCAGAGTTCTGTTTTTCCCCCTGCCTGGAAGTGTTCAAGGCCAGGCTGGATGGGGCTTTGAGCCGCCCGGTCTAGTGGTTGGTGTCCCTGCCCATGGCAGGGGGGTTGGAACTAGATGAGCTTTAAGGTCCCTTCCAACCCGAACCATTCTATGATTCTGTGTAGTTCTTTGTTTTATATGACAACGTACCATCTAGCAGACCTTCCATTTTAAAAATATACTTACTGAACCAGCTTACATGGTATCACATTCACTCACTTGCAGAAGCAGGGAAAAGACAGGATGTCTGAAGACCTGCCCAAAATCACACAGGAAGATGGTGTCAAGGTTGTGAGCTCTTACCACAATGTGCTGTGCCACGTTGTTCTGTTTCAGCTGTGGCTGACAAAGGTGAAAGTGAGACTATTGAAAAACTCATGTTTTTTGCTTTTAGCTTATGGCAGTACTCACCACTGTTTCCTGTAGCTACGTCTTTATTCAGTTGTCTCCAGATATGCAGTACAGCCAACATCCATTTCATTCGCTGGGATAGCACTGCTGCCCACCTCCAGACCAGAGAGGCATTGCACTTGAACAAGTGAAGCCAAACTTACGCAGCTTGTCTCAAGCCAAGCCTTAAGCTAACAGGTAAATAAAAAAACACAGACGGAGTATGGAAACACAAGAGTGACAAGGTATCCTACAGATAATAGTAGGGCATGCTAGGAGCAGACCTCATCAGCTATTTGAGACTCTTGCTAACCAGTCCATCCTGAACTCCAAACTTGGCACAAGTTCATAGGGGAAGCACTCCAGGGAAATGCAACAACGTTTCCCTGGGAATTCTGGAAGTCCAGAACTGACTGCTTGGAAACCTAGTTCATGTCTCACCTGTGAGAGGTCTTGCCCAGCCCTGCATAAATATTGAAATTCACTTCTAGCTTTATTTCAGGTATCTTATTATTTTTCAGAAGTCAAATCCTCTTCTGTTTATGCAAATGTATTTTCTGTTACAAAGACACTCTATCAAATAGATTTAATTACTAGACAAATTGTAGGAAAGAGACATTACATGTTTCTGTGGGGTACACAGTAGATAGACCAGGAAGAAGAGAGGGGAGGCACTGCATTCCCATAGGACATGGAACTGCAGCTATTTGATTGCAGGTTCTGGGATGCCTGTTCTGTGAAAACAAACCAACGCACCTCATACCACTGTCAGAGCTTTGTGCATAGCTTAGGTCCCCATTACAATTTCCATGAAAATCTAATTTGCCTTACCTACCGCCTGCCATTCCCAAGTCATCTTTGTTAGTCTTCTCTTTACTAAATCAAAGACATTTTGTGCATAAATGAGGTCTTAAAAATCCTTACTCCTGAAGAAACCTACAACTCCGTTTCTTATTTCAACAAATCAGTGAAGTCAAGTAGGTTGCTATCTTATGCATGCTGGTCATCTATTCATTTCTGATGGATACTATTTTCTATTCAGGAATATACTGTTTCATTAAAATCAAAATATATTATTCTTCTAGTTTTTGCATTTTTAAATATTGCCCTTAAATTAACATCAATAATTGAAAATCCATAATCAAGGAGGAACTTAATGATTCCAGTGGAACTGGGACTTCACTCCAGATGTTATGCACAAAGATAATTCAGTCATGAAGGATGCTGTCAGCAGAGAACTTCAAATCTGGGGCATGTGAATAACTAACTACTTGACCAAACTGCTGAGCAAGAGACTGGCTTTCTCAGTCTCTCACTTTATCTGACACTAACTCAGACACACATACTAAAATAACACCCATGAAGCAAGGTCCTTCATACATGCCAAAGTCATATACAGAAATGGAGGCATGGAACTGCTTCCCCTCACCAGAGACCTCTGTCCTTCTCATCTTAGCTCCAAACAATTGTGAAAGAAGACAGGAAGTTTTCCTTTTTTCTAATTCTGTACTTGGAAGAAAAATTTTAGCTCATTTTCCTCTGCCTTTTGGTAGGAGACTTCGAAGTGGGAGCTACAAAAGTGGATAGACAGAGAACAAAATGGCTCCAGTCCTTCCTTTGAGAGGACTTAATACCTGAAATGATAAAAAAGAGGGATTCAGCACAGAAACCCTATTTCAATAGGTCAATAGGAAAAGGAAAAATAATACCTTGTTTTCTGCTCCTCCTTCTTTCCAGCTAAAAACCCCTATACATATATATGTAACGAATTCTCCTGCTCCTGCTTTCACTCACCTAATAGGACTCCAAGGGAAACAACAAGGTCACACCAGTCACTCTTGGTTGCTACATGAGGACTGGACTGAGGTAATAGCTTAGTTTATTACTCAAGTCCACTGTGCATGCTCACAAAGGGCAAGACATGGATAGCAGTGGACTACTTACAGAAATGGAAACTTTTCAAAGATAATTTTGTTCCATTACATTGTTCCCTGAGCCTTTTCTCCTCAATAATGCAGCATGACATTGCCATCAACTGTTAGTACTATGTCAAGAAATGCCCTTTGGGAATGCAGTGCCTCATCTCTATTCTTCCTTGCTTTAACTCCTGTACATCCCAGAGAGTCATTATGGTGATTCCTTCCCACAGTTCCTCTAGTGACTGAATCTCTAAGGAACATATGGGGAAGCTTCAAGCATTATATTTCTTCTGGGAAAATTCTGGCACTGGCTGTATACCTTATTTTGCAATCTCAACTCTAGCACAAAAATTTAGATGCACTCAAACACAAAACTATTTTTTTCTAGTGACCAATCTGAAAGGGAAAAAAAAAAAAGGAAAAAATGTAAAAACTCATCAATAGACTTTGAATCTGTACAGCAGGACCATGTCCCTGGGAGAACAAAGATGAGTGCTGCTTGAGCTCATGCAGAAACTGGTGTCAGGAATAGCTGTTCCTAAAGCCAATGAGCTAGTAATTTGCTGGTACATTTCACAGCCATTTCCTTATACCAGAAGAAATGGGGATGGATAAGGAGTCAAAAGAGAGCTTCTGGGTCAGGATTAAAGGGAAGGTATGGACAGGTGACATTACAGTGGGGGTGTGCTACAGGCCACCCGACCAGGAAGAACAAGTGGAGGAGGCCCTCTATAGACAGATAGGAGCAGCCTCACATTCACAAGCCTTGGTCCTCATGGGGGACATCAACCACCCCAGTTATCTGTTGGAGGGACAACACAGCAAGGCATAAGCAATCCAGGAGGTTCCTGGAATGCATTGATGATAACTTCCTTCTCCTCATTGGCTCCTTTATCATTTGGAGAGGTGCCATGCTGCACCTCATTCTCACCCACAAGGAGGGGCTGGTGGGGAATGTGAAGCTCAAGGGCTGCCTTGGCGGCAATGACCATGAGCTGGTGAAGTTCAAGATCCTCAGGGCAGCGCGGAGCGCGCACGGCAAGCTCACTACCCTGGACTTCACGAGCAGACTTTGGCCTCTTCAGGGATCTGCTCGGTAGAGTACCATGGGATAAAGCCCTGGAGGGAAGAGGGGCCAAGAAAGTTGGTTAATACTGAAGGATCACCTCCTCCAAGCTCAGCAGCGAAGCATCCCAACGAAGACGAAGTCAGGCAAAAGCGCCAGGAGGCCTGCACGGATGAACAAGGAGCTCCTGGACAAATTCAAACACAAAAGGAAGCCCACAGAGGGTGGAAGCAAGGACAGGTAGCCTGGGAGGAATACAGAGAAATTCTCCGAGCAGCCAGGGATCAGGTTAGGAAAGCTAAAGCCCAGACAGAGTTAAAGCTGCTCAGGGACGTCAAGGGCAAGAAGAAAAGATTCTACAGATATGTCAATGATAAAAGGAAGACTCGGGAAAATGTGGGTCCTCTCCCAAAAGAGACAGAAGACCTGGTTACCCGGCGTATGGGGAAGGCTGAGGTACTCTGACTTTTTTGCCTCAGTCTTCACAAGCAAGTGCTCTAGCCACACTGCCCAAGTCACAAAAGGCAAAGGCAATGACTAGGAGAATGAAGAACCATCTACTGTAGGAGAAGATCAGGTTCAAGGCCACCTGAGAAACCTGAAGGTGCACAAATCTGTGGGACCTGACGGGATGCGTCTGCGGGTCCTGAGGGAACTGGTGTATGAAGGTGCTAAGCTGCTATCCATGACATTTGAGAAGTTGTGGCAGTCCAGTGAAGTTCCCACTGGCTGGAAAAGGGGAAACATAACCCCATTTTTAAAAAGGGAAACAAGAACGACCTGGGGAACTACCAGCTGGTCAGTCCCACCTCTGTGCCCAGCAAGATCATGGAGCAGATCCTCCTGGAAACTCTGCTAAGGCACATGGCAAAGAAGGAGGTGATCAGTGACAGACAACATGGCTTCACTAAGGGAAAATCGTGTCTGACAAATTGCGTCCCTCTATGACAGGGTTACAGCCCTGGCACATAAGGGAAGAGCAATTGACATCATCTACCTGGACCTGTGCCAAGCTTTTGACAACATACCACATGACATCCTTGTCTCTAAATTGGAGAGACATGGATTTGACAGATAGATCACTCAGTGGATAAGGAATTGGTTGGATGGTTACACTCAAGGGGTTGCGGTCAGTGGTTGATGTCCTAGTGGCAACCAGTGACAAGCATCTTTCCTCAGGGTTCAGCACTGCAACTGGTGCTGTTTAACATCTTTGTCAGCAACACGGACAGTGGGATTGAGTCCACCCTCAACAATTGTGCCAACAACACAAAGCTGCTTGGACTGGGTGATATGCTGTAGGGAAGCGATGCCATCCAGAGGGAACCAGACAGGCTTGAAAGGTGGGCCCGTGCACACCTCATGATGTTCAACGAGGCCAAGTGCAAGGTCATGCATGTGGGCTGAGGCAATCCCAAGCATATCTACAGGCTGGGCAGAGAAGGAATTGAGAGCAACCAAGAAGGACTTGTTTGTTGACGAGAAGCTCAACATGAGCTGGCAATGTCCGCTTGCAGCCCAGAAGGCCAACCATATCCTGGGCTGCATCAAAAGAAGTATGGCCAGCACGTCGACAGTGGTGATTCTGGCCTTCTGCTCCACTGCTGAAACTCTACCTGGAGTACTGCATCTAGCTCTGGGACCCCCAACATAAGAAGGACATGGACCTGCTGGAGCAAGGCCAGAGGATGGCCACAATGATGATCAGAGGGGCTGGAGCACCTCTCCTGTGAACACAGGCTGAGAGAATTGGGGATGTTCAGCCTGGAGAAGAGAAGGCTTTGGGGAGACCTTAGAGCAGCTTTCCAGCATCTGAAGGGGGCCTAACAAGACAGTGGGAGAGGGACTTTTTACAAGGGCATGTAGCGATAGGACAAGGATTAACGGCTTCGAACTGGAAGAGGGTAGATTTAGATTGGATATTAGGAAGAAATTCTTTACTGTGAGGGTGGTGAGACACTGGCACAGGTTGCCCAGGGAAGCTGTGGATGCCCCATCCCTGGAAGTGTTCAAGGCCAGGCTGGATGGGGCTTTGAGCAGCCTGGTCTAGTGGGAGGTGTCCCTGCCCATGGCAGGGGGGTTGGAACTAGATTATCTTTAAGGTCCCTTCCAACCTAAACCATTCTGATTCCCCAGTAAAAAGACAGGTGGAGCTGGAGCAACCAGTCTGTTTTGCATCTATCTGTCCTGTCTTCAACTCTTTACACCGTTGTACTGAAGTTGCATTTTTTTTTCTCCTGCTTTTCTGTACTACTGCAGTAACATTAGGAGGGCATTGAGAAGAAAGGAGAGCCTGTCTTTGTCCCCCATTTAAGTAACTAGAGTGAACAAAAAAAAGACCCTCCTAGTTTGCAAGCCCGGCAAGGTCAGTGCCGAGCTGACTGTGGTGGCAATACATGCACAGTCCCCTCCATCATCAACAGAAGGGCATTGGGGTGCGACAAGCACTGCAAGTGGTACAGGCTCTTCCAAGACATTATCTGAGAGCCCTACCCACAGACCACTCAGTTTATGATACCTCAGTCAAATGACAGCACATCTGTGGAAACACTAACAAACCTATTTCTGATACTTAATGGGAAGCACCCTCTCCCCCATCAACTAGGAAGTCCCTGTTCCACTTTATAAAGGAACCTCAGATAAATCGCTGGGAAACTTCACGGCAGAAGGAATGATGATTTTTTTTCTCCTTAATCCTCCTCTTCCAAATGACCAAACTGCATAAAGTGGAGTTCCCTGACTTTTTTTCCAGGCACAAACTGACACATTAAAATTTCGTCTGGTTCAGGTTCAGATTCAGGTTCAGAACGGATTTCAAAAGTTTTTAGTAACTCAAAACAGGCTCTTACAGAATAAATTTTTGCAGCTACCAGCTCTGCCTACAAATCTAGACATAGAGGAAATACATTAAAATATTGAGAATAACATCTCGGCAGCATGGCTATAGGACAATTCAGTCTGATAGTAACAGTGAAACCATAACCAAGTAGACATTATATACAACAGCTCAGTTGAACTCCAGTAAAATCTTTATGCCCTACCATATCACCACTCATTTTTGTGTCAGAGAAAAACCCTGTCTAAGGCACTCAGAATTTGAGACTAGAAGCCTCAGAGATGGCTTTTGAGTTCAAAAGTGTGTGATAAATTTATCAGATGGTGCTGCAATTTTTAAAAAAAAATTAAAAAAACCTGGATAAGCCTTTTGTGCATATGTGCAGGAAAGATTCCTCCTGCCCACCACATGTAAGCTTTCTCTCCTGCTAATATGCTGTTGGACACTGGCATGAAATACTTAAGTTGGTTAACAAGGAACAGAGATACCACTACAAAATTTAGAGACCGAAGAAAAAGCATCATTTCATAACAGCAAGCGAAATTATCATTTTGCCTTCATGTATTATCAAAGTTAACAGTTGTGACTGTGCCACTAAATAGAGATGGTGAAATCAAGCAGAACAGGTAGCAAATACAACTACTTGTTATTTAGGCAGATGATCATTCAAGCAGTATTTGGCTTATCAGTAATTTTTCCTATTATGTCTTCTACACTGGAGAGCATCTCAGAAAATCAGAAAGGGTGGAACTGCATAAACAGAGGCAGCTTTTATCCTGCTGTATTTTCTTTATAAGTATCAGGGTATAATATTAACTTCTCTGTTACAAAAAAAATGCTGTTCCCTTGCATCACAGCTGGGAAGTATAAACAAGCTTCAAAGCAAGTATTTTGCAGGAATTTATCTATTACACCTTTTAATTGAAATTTTTTAAGCACTATAGCAGAATGCAATATATTGTACAGCTCCTATTAAGCATCAACAAAATTGCTTTGCTGCAGTAATACAAGAGCAAGTAGGATTCAAGATAAGTAATCTAATTTTTATCTAATTCTAGTAATTTGATTTTATCAGAACATAAGCTATAGCCGTGGAAACCACAGTCATAGTGCTAAAGCACTCTACTTCACAAGCCAACATGTACTTCAAGTACTTCAGACTCTTCCTTGATATTTTTCATCTGATGAGTGTGAATATCCTGAAAAAAAATGTTTAATGTACCCTGGTCAAACCACCACTTTGTGTGTGTACACTCACAAGCACACCCATAGTCTTCAGGATTTTTGAATATGCAGAACAATTACTTTGCTTCTGTATGAATGAGATAACAGAAAGAGTCCTGTCCTGCAGTGCTCTCTTCCTACAGCTATTTCATTTTTGTGGGGGGTTTTTTTCTTTTTTTTTTTAATCCTAGGAAAACCACGGCTGATTTAGTTAGCCCATCTTTAGAAGGCAGCACTTCACTCTTCCTACCTACTTCACTCTTCCTCACACACACACACTGTGAGTGAAATGGTCGTGAATGCCAACATGCTTTTTCATCAGAAAAGACATATGCATCCTTAACATCAGGAGAAAAATAACACGTAAAGGCTTCACTAGAGCGAGAACCTGGCTATTGAGAACTGGTTACACAGCCAGCAAACAACCCTGTTCTGGTGTCCCATGTGCATATGAATCTGCTCTCTCACATACTTGAAAGTATGTCCGTATCACTACCTGACATGGAACCAAAAAATGTGGCTACCCAGGAGGAATCCTGTAAAGGAACAGGAAAGCTCTTTCTAGGCCAGTTGTTCAGCCAGTCCAGTTTGCAAGGGCCGGGAGGTCTTGAGACCGGAGGCATGAAGCTGAGGTCATGACAATGACTACGTTTTTCATTTACATAGCAGGTATTTCATAGCACCTTACAAAGGTAAGAAATCATTTCAAAGCCTTTCAGAACTTCCATAGTAAAGACCTGTTTGCTGAAAATAGAAGGGGAAACAAGCCAACTGATGTTTTTTGCATGAATGTTTTAAAAAAACTTTTGCAGCACTTTAATCAGCAAATTTCAATGAACTTGAAGAGAAAGATGCTGGATCCATTTTATAGAGATGAGGCAGTTTATTCAAGGTGTCAAAACAGGTCATATCAGACCCAGGCAAAGAACACACATTTGCTTTCTAGCCTCTGTAGTACCCCCATAGCATCATTTATTTGATTAGAAAATATATTTCTATGTACGTAACCAATTAATGTCATAGTTGTTTTGAACCTTCATGGTGAATCGTAAAAGCACTCTTATCATAGAACAGTATTTTGAAACTAAGCATCAATAATTAGATTATCATCAGCTGCATTTAACTCTGGAAGGCAGCAGCAATCTTGCATTTTGCAAATGTATCACTACTTTTTATTTATCCTTCACAATACTAGAAAGAACTCTGGTATTCTGAAATATGCCAGACAGCACCCACCACAACCCACTATCTCTGAAGAAAGTGTTGTCAATCAGAAATACATTCCAATTCTCACAGCAAGCAATTTCTTAGAGTAAAGGGGTTCTGAGTGATTTCATGGTACAAGAAAAGATAGTTAATGTAACACAGAAAAATTAAATTGTTAATTGACGTGTCACATAGTAAATGAAAAATTTTACTATCCACCTGAAAAAATAAGAATAATCATGCAAGGGCTACAGTGAAACAAAGATCTGTGTGCCTCAGCATGTAAAGGACTGGGTTTGTCATGAAAAATTTTTCGAGTCCATATAGTCAGGATTTTTGCAAGCAGGACTCTAGAAACAGCAGTGCTGAGATTTAAATTGGATTTTGAAACGGCTCTTTTGCCTGTGGCAGACAGTCAGAAATCCTGCTGACGGTCCAATTTATGAGAAACAGATGATGTCATTTTGTTAAAGCTCTCTTCTAGTTTCACATACCCAAGTGTTTCTGACAAATTCAGACTTTCTGCTTTCTGTGAAACATCCAAAAAGGTCAAGATCCCAAAGACTGAAGGGAAACAGAAAGACAAGAAATGGAACCACATTGTTTATCAAGTTCGTATTTTAATACCAAGCTGTGTATGTCTGTGTATATACTCTGTTGTGTTCAGGAAACCACATGCATACTGCATATAGGGAAGCTTCTTGATTCCTATTGGTATAGAATAATAGGATCAAAAACCACATCAGCAGACAAAATGTTGCAAGTAAAAGGACAGTGTTTATTTGCTTGCTTATTTTATAACATTATTACATTGATAGAATATTATTTTTAAAGGAAGACCATAATATATTCATCCAAAACTAGTCTGTTAAGCATATATATTTAAACTCTAATTTTTCATACACATAATGAAAGAAAATCATATTTTACAAATAGCTGTTTTTAATAGACCTTATCAAAAACACGTTTAAAAATAACTGCCAAAATCTGTCTCTTTAAATGTACAAAACACCTTTGTTGTGCTAAGATATCTTTCTTAAAAGCCAAAAATATTAAAGTCAACAGTTGAGTACACATCAAACCCTACTGAAAGCAGCAGTGGCAAAAAAATGTAAAAGCACTGTACAACGTTAAGTACAGCTTTTGTCTCAATACTGTACATATTTGCACTTGCTTAAAAAATGTTTTATAAAAACTTTTATTATCAAACTTAACACCCTTTCCTATGTGCAGAAAAATGGAGCCACTGAAATTATCTGTTTACTAAAATGTCTCCTCTGTCTCTGTATGTGAATCTTCTCTCACAATTCAAAAGGAATTTTACCATTTATTTCAATATGAGCAAGACTGGAAGTCTTCTTCAGCATACCACTGTGCAGTCCCCCTTACTCTCACTTGGTTTCCCCCTTAGTTTCATAATGCAAAATGTTACAAAATCTTTAACACATTAACTGAAGAAATCAGAACTCAAGTAGTTCAGCTTACGAGGCTGGTGTACGGATTAGTTCACTGCAAAACCATGTGTTCAATTAAACCGAAACCAATTGCAAATAATGCCACATGCTTTTTAATCAACATCCCCCTCTCCTCCTTGCTTGCTTTACAGCCCCTTCTGGCATTTCTTCTGGAATGAGCTTTTTAAGAAGGTGCGGTATCCTGGATCATCCACATATTCATTCCTAAAGCGGGAACTCAATACTCTCTGCCTCTTCTTCTCTCCCAAGATAATATCTGTTCCATAAAACGTGTCCTCGAATCTCATGTCAGAGGCTGTGGACTAAAACCAGACAATAATTACACATACAGCTTCATACAGGCCATCATATCCTGACATATTTTAGATAAGTACATGGAAACCCAGATATATTTCACTAGATCATATGAAGCTAGCTAAATTTCTGACTATGCAGCTATAACTGTTTTCAGTTATATTTTCAGTTATATTTCAGTTATATTTTTTATATATATCTAAATATTACATATATATTTTAAGTGCAATATTTAAAATACAATTTCTACTTTTCCGTATCTTGCACGTACTACCCATCATTTAGTTCTCAAGGTGGAAAACAGCAACATGGAAGTGATGCAATTATTGGCCAGGTTTGACCCTAGCAGTATCAAGTATAATCCACCACTCTGTGTTATTCAGGAAAGTTTTAAGTGCAAGGTACTATGGCATGGACCTCTGAAAAGAAACCTGCACACTGCCTAATTTGCGAAGAACTGGAGTCCCAAGTTCAGTTTGTTTGTCAGAAAACTTAAAACAGCTGGGAATCAACTGAAACAAAGCAGTGGGACAGCAAGTAGCAAGCCATTTGGGAAAAAGCAGTGGCAGAAAATATTTATAGAATTTGAGGCAATAGTAGGAAATCATGCAAAGGTCTGAGCACAGGCCATGGTTTGTTTTATTTAGTTGACTAAATGGAATGGTTTTAACCTATACTTAACTCCCCCCTATGAAGTTAATGGCATCAAATACAAAAAAACCTAAATATTGATCTATAAAAACCTCCATTTTAAATAGAGTAGAACAAACCCAACTACATTTGTCTTGTTATCCCTAGTAAAATGCAACAGTTTACATGCTACAGAACATGCACTTCATTAAAAATACTTTTCACACATAGTCTCTAAAACAAAAAATGGTAATGGAACGCTTTTTGAGTATAATGAGAAATCCCATTAAATATAACTAGATGGTTCATTTAACATTTTTCAAGACATCTCTCTTAACCCACGGTGGAGTCAGGACACTGAAAGATGTGTGCATGTATCCCAGATACCTTGACAAAAAGGTGTCTTGCCAAGACTATTTGATCAGCGCACCTCCCATTAGAAAGAGCTCTCCTAATCTTACTCTATTCCTTCAGTAAAACAGGGCACCCTGCTGGTGAGCACTCCCTCAGCCTCACGTTTCTCTGTCTCTCTTCCTTTCCCAGCTCTAGTGTCCCTTTCACACACGATGCTAATCCCTTCCTTTGACAACCTCCAGCTTCGGAAATATACAGCATCCATGCTGGATTGGCCGCTGAGAAGTGGACGAAAGGAAATGGTGATAATAATGATGATGCCAGCTGCATGTGGCAAGGAGCATAGAAAAGGAAAGTCAAACTGAAACCTTCTTCAGCTTCCTCCCCACATAATGCTACGTTAGTCCACCAAACTCATCTAATCTGATGTATGGCTGAAGAATCAACTCTATACATCATGCCCCTACAACTCCTTGCACCCAACTCTCAAGAATCGGCTAATTAATGTCACATAACAGATGCATGAACAGGTAACATGTATGTGCCCACCTCCCTGCAGCAATGAAAAATATACTGTACACTGCTCTCTCTTTCAAAGCTTCACTAAAAGTATTCTTTAAATAAGAGGGAACTTTTTTATTCAGATCAGTGGATTATTTTTTGTTCTCAATTATGACAAGAGTTTTGCATCTTTATGTTTTGCTTTTACATGTTAAGAAACCTAACTTTTAACTTGCAATGCAGTTTTGAACAAACAGTTGTAGAACAGGACAGGGACATGAGAAGAACATGGTGCTCTCCTGAGCAGACACAGTATTTAGCATTAATGGCAAAGATATGTAACAGCGGTCACCTTCTCTCCTCCAACAACTGCAAAGCAGAACTTTCCTGTTTCAAACTTTGTCATGCTCTTTATGAACCTCAACACTTTTCCACACGGCATACACATAAACGACTAGCTGGTGGATGTTGTTTGAAACTGCAGGAAACTAAAAAAACGCAGCGAAGATTTAAACCAAAGACTAGTGAAATGCTGATAAGTCCTGCCAGTGACATTAGTGAGCTCTGATCAGCTGCTTTGTTTCTTAGAAAAAGTTAACTGCATTTTTACTGAATTCAATGCTTTTAAAACCACAAAGCTCTGAGAACTTGGGAAGTTTTTAAAACGTACACATGAGAAAAGAATTATGTTTGACATCAGCATTTGTCTGTTTTGGAAGAACAACTAACCATTCTCACTAGCAAATGGACACTTGTGCTAATGGTTGTGCTGATCTAGCTAGTCATATTAGTACAGGCTTCAGAAAATATTTGTCCAGTTTAAATTGAAAATCCAGAATAAAGGCAAGGATAGCATTATTGGCATTTTGAGCGCATATATATATATATACACTATAAAGTTATCATCAGCAAATACTCACAAAACGTGCTTTTACTCTCTTAGGAAGTTCTTCATCTAGTGTATAGATCTCTTCTCTCTTCATTACTATTTGAGAACCATCTTCAAACTCAACCTGATTTAAAAAACGGGTATTTAAAAATAAAACCATAATTTAACTCTTGCAGGAAGTTTCTGGGAATGTCTCCAAACAAAAATATATATGCAAACACAGAAGGCTTATATACAAATATTTTACTAGCTATTTTAGTGAGGTAAAATTAGGATACAACACGAAAAATGTTATTTCTTAGGAACTGCAACAAATTCATAAGTTGAAAATAATATCTAAGCAAAGAGACTTCAAAATCAACACTACACATGAAGTAAAATTTATGAGATTAGGAATGTCAAGCAGTAACAACACAGACAACATTATTTTGTAGGAGTGACGTATTAAAATGTCTTCATGTCATTTTTATTTGCCTCTAATTTTTTTTACTTGCTTCTAATAAATAAAAAATAAATTTTAACATCCTGTGCTTCAAGGTTGAGGAAGACCATGTCAAAAAAAAGTATGAGTGACAACTAAGGAAATACCAGTTAACAGAATTTTATTGAATCTGATGGAATTTCTTTAAAATGCTCTGTTCAGAAGATGAAAAGCTTTATCATGCTTAGGTTTAGATTTAATCCAACATGAACCCCGTTAGCAGAAAATGAGAAAGGAAATGCAACTAGGTGTTGGGAATGTTAAAAAGCTGAGGCTTTGAAGCATTTAAGTCTTTTCAGTAGCTTCTGATATTTTTTTTTAATACTTCATCTCACAATTGTGAATTTCAGCTATTATCCATGACTGCAGTTTTAGTTCCCACAGAAACTGTACTTTAAAGTTTGGTATAACCTAAAAGAAGAACCATTCCACATCCTTAGGTGACTTAATGAGACCATACAAATGACAACAACAGACTTAGGTTGGAAGAATAAGCCCAAATACCTACATAGGAAAACATTAACTTATCAAAGGTATTATCATAGATAAAAATGAAAAAACATGTATTTGAACTAGTAAATAGACTGTGTTTCGTATGTTCAAATTAAAATCTTGCCATGACTATGTCAGATTAATTGAGAACAGCTAAAAAATCTGATATAGTATATCCATTCTCAAAAGTCAGGGTACAGATCTATGAACTATTAACATCTTTAAAAGCATTTATTTTTTTTTACAGCTATTTAACAGGGACGCACAGATCTGGAATGGATTTAAAATGCACAGAGCACAGATGGACACCGAGGTCACAAAAGTCATCTGTGCTCCTTACTACCTATGTTAGAGGAACTTAAAAGTCAATTTGACTTAAGCTTGTTTAATATAATTATGGCAATTTAGGTACTTTTCCCTAGGATGCAGGAAGAGCCTTTCTGCTATTCCTGCTCCTTATTGAACAATATATTTGGTAATTTTTTTTTGCGTAATAGAGTGGGCAATAATGGTTTTTGCATCACTGGTGAAAGAACTGGGCAGGAAATGAACTCTGCCAGATCCATGACATCAGAAAACCACCTCCTGAAAGGGCAATTTTGTGTTTTTACAGGTAGTGTACAGCAGCAAGCAACTGCATCAAATCACAGAATCTGGCATGTTTGCAGTATGAAATATAGTGAACATTTACAATGAAGAGTAACTGTAAATTCTTCAGCTATAATTCAGCATACCATACTGTAAATAAATTTGCTGTACTGTTAAAGGCCATCACAACAACAGCTTCTCTACAACTTTCAATGGTATCATGATTCATGCAAAATATAAACCCACCATCTCTAATAGCTCCAATTTAATCCAGACTTCAGAAACTACATTTCAAATCATCAATTTTTCCCCAGCAAGTTATTTTATTTGGACTTCTGCTGTTGTATTGTGTCTGTGTGGTATGTTATTCTCTCCATGAGATTTTCTTTTATCAGGACATCATAAATAAAAGGGTCAGCTGAAATTGTTAGAAAGCAATTAATAGGGTGAACGGATAATTTAATAATCTCAAATGAAGCTCAAAAATAAACAGTGACTGTCAGTTTCAAAAATTATCAAGACATCATACATAGACCGCATTAACAATTTCACTTGAACGCTTGCTTCATTTGTCAGGTGTAACTCTGCCTAGAGATTGTGCAGGATGCTGGGTCGTGAATGTCGAACTGGATGACACGAATTCTGGTGCATTGTGTCATAGCTCCTGCATACACAAGTACTGTCACATTCGGTACAAGTATCTCATGAACATGAGGAAAATTCACAGATT
This sequence comes from Chroicocephalus ridibundus, assembly GCF_963924245.1. Lineage (NCBI taxonomy): Eukaryota > Metazoa > Chordata > Aves > Charadriiformes > Laridae > Chroicocephalus > Chroicocephalus ridibundus. Next base: position 55,177,006 of record NC_086316.1, read on the forward strand.
TATCCAAGTAGAATAGATGTGTCTTATTAGATCATAATACTAATTTCAGAGTCCTTTTCAGCCCCTCCTTTTGTTGTACCATCTGGGCAACCACAATAGATTTGGTAAGAGAATCTCAAGGCTGCAACAGAGACCTCACAACCCAGAAGAATGGGTATGTGTATGCACGGGTCCTACAAGCTATCAAACAGGCTATGTAGAAGGACCAAAGGAAGAACTACTAATGCGTTTTGAAGTTAGCCTTTCACCCTCCATGTAGCAGACTTCCTATAATCCGTGGCCATGTTGTGGCAGCCTCCTCTCCCGTCCTACAGATTGAAATTCTTGTTTGTCTCCGAAGTCCTACGTAGTGCAATCTGGACTCCTCCAAATCTTTAACCTTTGCTGTTTCCCCATGATAGGGGTTGTTACAAGGCAGTTTACTGTAATCTCTCATGGCTGTTATGCTGAGGAACTCCAAACCTTACTGAACCTCCGCATACCAATCCATTTTCCTTAAACTAAACTGCTTTCATCATACTGTCCAAGAGGTCTAAAATACGACAAACAAGTTTGTTTTGACTATGTCAGATTCCTTCATATATGAAAGATATGAACATTCATCTAGTCTACCTCACAGTACTCCTCAGAACACCAGCTGTTCAGAAGATTAAATGATTTGAAGATTAATGCTACTATAGGACAATAATCTTTATATTTTATAAAGAACTTTTCACCTTCACAATATAGTACATCTGCTAAACATAAGGGAAGAGGTAAGATTTAGAGACTAGCTCAAGGGATCAGGCATTTGAGGACTTGAGTTCGATTGCAAGTCATTGACAAAGTGAGAAGGTCAATGCAGCAAGTCATTTAGCCTCCCTGTGCCTTAATTTATCTACAGATATAATAGTAAATTTGCCATTTTTGTAGAGTAATGTGAGGCCCTCAGATGAAAAGAGTTACATGAGTGAAAATTATTATATATATATAAATGAAATGTACCTAGATTCTCATTCTTTCAGAAGTGCTATTATTATTGTGATTGTTTTATTGCAGTTTCTACCATTCACTTGGGTACTCAAAGCTGCTGACTGACTTTTCTCAAAGGCAAGCACATAAAAAAACAATTACTGTGTCTCTGAAATCAGAAGTCAGCTTTTTAGCCTTGCCTTCAGTGTTCAGTTCCCTTTTGCCTTTGCTGAGGATAAAACACTCCTTAGATTATGTGTTAATTAATTCAGAGGTGCCTCAGACAAATGAAAGTGGGGCTATTTATGCTCTTGTTTTTGCTGTCCTCCCTTCCATCCTTTTACAAAATGCCTAAGGTTCATTGTAGTCACACACCAATATTTAATTTTGTATTATTAATTGCATAATTACCTGACATCAAATAAGAGTAAATAACCTGGAGAAAATAACAAATATTATCTTTCAATCTTAATGTTCCACCTGTTCACCTGAGTTCTTATTAAATAACTCATTTTCTTCATTTTACATGAACAGGTGAAACCTCAACTCCCAAAGAGTGCACAGCACTTGTTAATGGTTTAGACAGCTTTATTTATTAGTTTAAATGCATTAACAGTTACAATAAGAGTCCACCCTCCAGCCTTCTGCAGCTTTGAAGGTATGGCTGTCCAGTCCAATGCTAGAGTTGAATGAGCAATTTGCAATGAAGACATCTGGAAAACGAGCACATGGTAATAAATATAGACACCCACCTGATACATGTGAGCTGTGTTTGTTCCCAGATATTTTGCGCCATACAGTTTTCCATCAGGCCACTTCACTTGGACAACCTCTCCCTCTGCAGGTGGGCCCAGCTTTATGCAGTCTCTGCTCTATTTACAAAGAAGGATGGATTCTCAAATCAGTGAGTGAGTCACTACACTTTGAAATTACCAGTAAGCTGCTTTTTACTACTTGGTAATTGGAGGAGATTTATTACCTTGTGTGTTTTGAGTTTTATAATCCTGCTAATGGGCTAACAGATGATACGGTTAACCTTTATGAAAATGAAACACTGACCAAAGAAACATTCTCTTTACAGCTTGATGCTGCATTGGCAAGGCAACATATGAAAAAATCAGACAGCTATCCGCAACTGTGATACATTTCCCCCAAAATCAATTTCCGTCACACATTGAAAATAAAGATCACTAAAGTGCAACTGCATATGTGCAGCACTTTCTCTTTTACATATTCAAGTAACTCATATTTTGTTAACCACAGCATATTTTTGCTAGTTGCTAACTTTGCTGACTGAAACATACTCTGATGGATCAAACTATAAATGGTGAGAATGCCAATGAGTTCTTTGCTTAGCTGATGGAGAAACACTGAAAGAATCCAAATGCTTACAAAGAAGAGCTAGGTGGGATTTTTCTTTTCAGAGGATATGAGGCAGGTTTTTTTTCCTCTGTTTTGCCCAAATTTTGTGCCTGGCTTGTTCAGTGTGTCAGAGCGGCACAGTTTATGCTATCTCCAACACATCCTTGTTATGGTTTCTTTTGCCCCATATCACTCAGTATGACCTAAATGTCTCATTCGCAGAGCACACTGACCACACACCCAGAACAACAGCTGTCTACATGAGGAAATACACGAAGGACTGGAAAAGGATTGTGTCAGGTCCGTGCTCACCAACTCTTTGGAAGCTATCTGTGCCAAATACTCACGCCAACAAAGGCACCTATACTCTATACTGACTACATCACAAGGTTCGTCATGTAAATTAGCACTAATTTAGTGGTATTCTCTTGGGTGATCACACTACCTGAGCTCACTGCTAAGAGGTCTAGACTGAGAAGAGAAAAGATAATGCCAAGGATTCAGATACAAGGACTCAGTGACAAGGTCCTGCAGGACCTGGAATTATCTCAGGTTGCTGCAGTACTATTACTGTTTTCAAAGTTTCAGATTTACATAGAATAATTTACAAAAATATTGTATTTTTGACTTCAACAGTTCACTTCCAACAGAGGCCAATGATCATCATGACAAAGAATTCAAAATGTGGGAGCAAAAATGCACCACAGTGAACCTTACTGGGACATTATCTTGTTATAATATCATGCTAACCAAATCCAGGCTTTATAAACTGTTTTTAATCACATGGATCTTAATCCATGAATTTGATTCAATGCATGAGAAAAGAACTAAAAAGCTGGATTTTCACAGAGACACATTTTCCTGTCAGACAACACTCTCTCTGTAATCCCTTGGGTGCTGTGCCAAGGGGACAGCTCTAAAATACGCCCTGCGTGTTTGCCTGTCAAAGGTTGCTGTGACAGCCACAGAAAGATGTGTCCTTTCAACTTCACCATATATTTGGGGTAGTAGGTGGCATTACTGTATTACCCTTCCTACCCAGGAGAGGGAGGAGGAGAGGGGAAAGGGCAGAGGATGGCTACTGCCTGCTTTCCAACAGTGAAATTGTTGGAAATTGAAATATGACTTCTCAGGGGACAGGGATCGCTAAATACTATGATAGCTCTGACTATAACTTAAATGAGACAATATTTTTAATGCTCTCTTCTCAGTGACAACTGTCAACATGCCTATTGTCATTACCATTATCATACTTCTTCCGCTATTTATTTAAAGTGCAAAAAGGAGTCTTGGCTAAGTGTCTCAATCAAACTTTTAACATGTATCATCGAAGATAGCAAATTTGCTGAAAATAAAAATATCTATCAACAATGTCAAGCCAAACTTCAATTTTCCAAGAACAAAATCCCAGCATGAATTGTTCCCTTTGCACCTTGCACAAGAAAAACACCTCACAGCTTCTCTAGGATAGCTAAAGGAATAGCTTATAGGGAAAATTAAGAGTTCTCATGCAGGTAACTAGACAAATAACAATCCCTTTCTCCATGTATCACAACAATGTCTTAGTCTTTGGAACAATGTTTGGGAAACCTGTACTAAATAATTTTTGCTGATTTCTGCCAGAGTTGTTCTCTTTTATTTTCATATTCCATAACCATTTTAGAGAGTGTCTTTTTTACTGCAAAAATAATTCTCACCATTTACTTCTGGGGAATGATTTCTTAGGCTGATAAAATTACAAAAATGCAACCTCACTTTTCCCAGTCATATAACGAAAAGTCAGACATCAAGATATGGCAACCCTTCAACATCCCTATAGCTGTAAATAACATACAGTGTGGGCTCAGTCTACATTCAGCTTGTAAACCATGTAAATTTCCCATACAATTACACAGTATATTTTCTTCTTCACATAAATAGACAAAATCATGCCTATTTCTAGTGAAAAGCTTATTCACTGAAGTGTCCAGTTTCATATTCCAGCTGTTTCACAGCTCAGAGCCCCAGCTCCAAGCATGGTCTGGTACAGAAGGTTGCTCAGGGACATGTCCAGTTGGGTTTGAGTACCTCCAAGGATGAATACTTCAGCATCTCCCCGGGGAAGCAGTCCAGCATTTGACAAGCCTCACAGTAAAAAAGTCTTAAGTGAAGAAAAATTCCGTGTTAAGGAATTTCCTGCATTTCAGTTGGTACCTGTTGTCTTTCATCCTGGCACCCTGCACCACTGAGAAGTGTGTGGCTCTATCGTCTTTACTTCCCCCATCAAGTATTTATACACTTGGTTAAGATCCCCCTGAGTCTACTGTTCTCTAGGCTGAACAGTTCCAGCTCTCTCAGCCTCTCCTCATATCACAGATGCTCCAGTCCTTTCACTGTATTTGCTCCTGTATGTCCCCATCCTTCTTGTACAGGTGAGTCCGTAACTGGACACAGCACTCCAGATATAGTCTCACCAGTGCCAGGTTTACAGCCATTCAAAAAAAGCTTCTTGTAAATGACAATAATTCTAAAGCTTTTCTTGTTTATTACAGGTGGTATTTTCTGGTTTTAGAAAAATGCATTTTAGGATTCGTTATATGCATTGAACTAAAATAGTAACTAATCCATTCACAATAGATGTTGGAAAAATACGTCGAAACACTGGGTTTGTCTCCTATGCTGGCACTAAGGAATTCTTGTGTACAGCACTACAGATAAAGCAGACATTTTTGCTGTTTTTCTCTTCTAATATTCCTCTGTTTTCACCACAGAAGCTGAACAATGCTTTGGTTCATTAAGGCTGGATGGAGCGTTTGCAAGTGGCAAATACTGTTGCAGTGGCAGGTGGTGATGGCTGACACAGAATAGGAAAAAATGTGGAGCCACACTAATAAAAAAGAGGGAGGAAGTCTGCACCTGAAGCATGTATTCGAATCCAGGAACTGCGAAATGTTGCAAGAATCCCAGAATTTGAATATAGCCACTGACACCTAAAGAAAATACCTTAATTTTTAAGAAGTTGAAAAAAAATATGTTGAAATGTTTTCTTAAATGAAGGCTAAAACATACAGATACTCTGGTCTAAGATGAACTTATGAACTATTGAGACTATTATCCAGAACTGTCAGAAACAGATGCTCCTTGGAGACCTATAATTTTATTTTGACAATGTTTTGCCTGGCAATTATGTTACTAATTCAGCTATTTCAAATTCAATAATTAGTTTTGAAATTGTGAGAATATAAGAGCCTTTGACTTCTTCTAGGTTTGATCCAAAGGAGCTACATTGAAAATAAATATCACTTCATTCCTTCTGAATCTAGCAGCAGGAAAAGTTTTTCATTAGCTTCTGCCTTTCAACCGTCAGCTTACAGTTCAATGTTTGATCTTTAAGGAGCTTAAACAGAATCATATCCTTCCAAATCTCATTCAGCCTTTGGTGAATGTGGAACGTGACTGGTGAAGAAGGGATCAATTAACTCCTTTAACTTAAAGTAATGGTCATAAAGGTTAAAATTGTATTCAATATCACATCAATAACTTTGGTCATTGTATCTCAAGAATTTGTTTGAAAAGAGGAAAATGCAGCCCATATGGCATCTCTTAGAGGAGTTATAAACCCAACAGTAGTCAAATATTTTAAAATGTTCCTAGAAAACAACTCAAATGGAAAAATGCCAGTACTTGAATATTCAAATCAGGAGGTAACTTCATCAGATCACCTGGCTCTTGATAATTGTTTTAATGATGTGCTCCTACCCTGACTCAAGAGAGGACAGAAGAGTTGTGATGATGAAGGTCCCCAATTCGATCCCACAATTGATAACCTAGACTAGTATGTTTTGTTTTAAAAGCTGCTTTTGCCTCCCATTCCTACTTTTGCATGAGCATTCTGTGGAACTTCTCTTATTAGGATGAAGAAAATCAATCTCCATTTTGATCAGACCAGAATATTTTCTGTGGGAGATTACTGAACTCAGTTCTCACAGCTGTGCTCCTACAGTGGGCTTAATAGAGAAAAAGGAGAATGAAACATTGTGAGGTATAAGACGTTTGCAATCTATTAAGTAACAGTCTGAAGACCCTGCTCTACAGCTGATGAGTATTACTGGAGACCAGTTTTCCCTGAATATAGCCCTAAAACATTCATATATATCTATAAAACAATACAATGAAGATGGAGATTTCTTTTTCCGTGTATAAAAAAATTAAGGCCAAAAACTTGGAAAGATATTGAAGAAAAATCAGTTTATAGTGTACATGTTAAGTGGGAATATTGTCTGCAAGGGATTCACTCTTGAAGTTTACTCTTATTCACCACTAACCACCTGATTAAGCAGAATTTTTTCCCTTATAGCCGCGCTGTTTTAGAAATCTGAGGTTTAAATGATGCAAGTTTATGAATGTAAATTAATTTGTTAGACATGCAGAGCAGCGTCTTCCTTTTCTGAATCATTTCACTCTTTTGGAACTTGTTAAATAATTTTCAAATCCACCATAACCAAGAACATTCTTCCACCCATTTCCCATGAGGGCATCTCTACAAAATCCACAACACGGAGCATCAAACGGTCATCAAGTATTAACCAAGACAGCAAATATAATCACGCTGGCACCTCTGTCTTCAGGAGAGTATCTGAGCAGCCCCTATCCCATGAACAACCTCAGAAACTCCTATTTTGTTCTCCTCAACACCAATAGAATTGTTTATCTGTTTAACTGGCAGACACAGCGCTGAGCTACGTTATTTTTCAAATCACTATGGTGATTCAGACTGTATTAAAAAAATAAAATTGTTTACTTAAATTGTATTCAAATTACAGCATTATTCTCAATATCACTTAGCAAAAATTTCTACATCTCCTAGACACTCCTGGGTTTTACTTGCTGATTTGCTTTGTTTCCAAAACAAAGCTCAAAATTTACCATTGTCTATTCAAATTGTTGTCAAATACCACTGATAGTATAATTGGCATAACAATACAGGGCTAAAGTCATTAAGTGTGGCTCTTGCAACAGGTTTTGTGAACCAGCACATACTTCTAATCCTATTTTTGCTGGATAGCTCTGTAACACAGCGACAGAATGAAATACACATGGATTTTATAAATTATTTTACTCAATGGTACAGGAATAGTATAAATATACACAGAACGCGACTGTCATTATTTTTGCTGGGATGCTATCAGTTTAAAGACAGTTTAAATGTAAGCTCAAAACTAGAACTTGTAACAATTAGTTTAGCTGAACATATTTTTCATCCTTTGAAGTTACTCGTTATTTTCTGTACCATACAACATCAAAGCCCTCTAGGAAGACATATTCCAATCAATCAACAGCAGTCTTGCAGGACTACTGTGTAAGAATCCATTTCGTTGTGCTGCTGCAGCTTTCTGTATCAGAGGGTTCTTGTGAATCCCACTATGCTGTTGTCATGCAACTTGGCAAGAAGGAACGGCAAAAGGTAGAGGTAAGCAGCAGCCTGGCTTCAGCCCTGTTATGTGCCTGGTGATACAGATCCCCTCCGTATTGTTCCATCCCTCATGCACAGGGGGCATGGCACAATATTGTAATCCTCCTCCTGGCAGATGGAAAGCTCATAATCTCGCCCCGAGGTTTCAAAAATCAAAGAAAAACAGATATCTAAAAGAGGAACTAGAGCCAAATCACACTCTGTAATTGCAATAAACCTGGCCTTCCTATCAAGATATTTTTTTACTATCATTCATCTCATGTTTTTTGTAAATTTATACATACTGTTAAAATCAAACGGTGAAATAGAAACTGTCCATTTTCTGTCATCCCCTGCATTGCTCAGATCCGTAAGAATGACGCAGACGTTAGTACTAGTCTATCTAACCACAATTTGCATGGAGCAAGCCATAGTATTGACTCATTTGGACTTTCATCCTAGAAATTCCATGGTTTCTGAAAAATAACTTAAAATTCATGCATGGTCTCCAAAACTGAATAACCAACACCTCTATCCTCCTATTTTGGAGGAACTGAAATTAATTTCACAGCAAATTCAATTCATAGAACATTCATTTCAATTTATAGCAAACAAGCATTCTGATATTAATCACGAAATTAACAGTTACTTCCCACAACACAGACGACACACACTAACTACATCTGATTTTCATTTATAAGACTTCAAGTGGATTTCTAGTCCCCAGATTTACAACATGAAAAAGCAGGAAAAATCCAGGCCTGTTTATCGGGCTTTTGCACAGAAATTGGCCTCTGGCTGACTTCAGTTGAACTGCAGCAGTCGTTTCTAAAATTTCCCCTTAAATTAGGACCTGAGTTAAATTCACTACCCGACTTCATTGCTACTAGGGTACCTACCATGAGAGCCAGCTCTCTGTACTGACAGGAACCAGCTGAAGGTGGTTTGAGAGGGAAGGAGTAGAGAAATGAGCACAGGGTGACAGCACTGTCAGGAAGAGTTAATTCTTGCTGTACAGACCCTACAGACCCACAAGAGAAAAAGGCTCCTGCAGCAGAGCAGGAGAGGTACCTCTGAACAGTCCTGAGGATGGAGATGCAATGTCCCCAAGGCCATTCTGTGAAGGCACTTGTCCACGTTCCTTCAGCTAGCATTAACTTTCAGTGTGAGTGCTAGCGATTAAGCTCCCACAGCCACATTCACCAGTGATTGTTTCATAAGGAGCATAAAATCATAGAATGTGTTGGGTTGGAAGGGACCTTTAAAGGCCATCTAGTCCAAACCCCCTGCAGCAGGCAGGGACATCTTTAACTAGATCAGGTTGCTCAGAGCCTCATCAAGCCTGGCCTCAAATCTCTCCAGGGATGGGGCCTCCACCACCTCGCTGGGCAACCTGTTCCAGTGTCTCACCACCCTCATTGTAAAGAACTTCTTCCCAATGTCTAATCTAAACCTACCCTGCTCTAGTTTAAAACCATTGCCCCTCGTCCTATCGCTACATGCCCTTGCAAACAGCCCCTCCCCAGCTTTCTTACAGGCCCCCTTCAGGTACTGGAAGGCTGCTATAAGGTCTCCCAGAGCCTTCTCTTCTCCAGGCTGAACAACCACAACTCTCTCAGCCTGTCCTCACAGGAGAGATGCTCCAGCCCTGCAGCTCCAACATGACTAATGGGTTCACAACTAACACCTCCGACTTGGAAAAGCCTGTCATATAGATAAATAACATACCACAGCTGCAAACAGTGAATGTATCTACCAGCATCATTAAAGCGGAAGTGGAGAAACAAATTGTGGAAACTCTCTGAAAACAACCGCTGATCTCAACAGACTGTCAAACTGTGTTTTTCTTTTGGGAGCTGATACTATACGGTACTTAACGCAAATTTTTAGAAACACAGAATTAGGTTTCATATGTTCCAAGACAATTTGAATGAAAAGGAGAGTGGTAGCTAATTTGCCACAGTCAGAATTTTATCTAAACAGGAACAGCAATTTACACAGTGTATTAGCATTTGAAAGAGCAGGCCTGATTCCCAGGAGTGCAATTCTGGTTTTGAATTGGTATAAATTCAGTGAAATCACCAGATTAACAGAATAGTTACTGTAATTCAACAAATTTAGCCTTGGATCACAGAATGCATAGTATAAAAATACTTTGAATTTATGTAAAATATGTTGCCCTTAAAATGCTACTGAATCTTCTCTTACAAAGTGAATATATGCTTTCACCATATGAGGGAAACTGAAAGACAAATTGGATCACGCATTCCTGAATACATCTAAAAATTTCTTACTTTCCATTTGGCTTAGAAAGTTACTATTTCAACTGTTACATTGCCTTTCAGTAAAGTATTAATAACACAAATATATGCGTAATATTAATTGAGAGATGGAGAATTGCCCGGATTCTGGGCAACTCTGTGGGAATTGCAGAATGTGGCTTAGGATGTCCAGGATGGAACCGGACATCACAGTAAGGTGCAGGACAGAGGACACTGAGGAAGCCTTAACTGGGGGTACGATATACTACTATGGGACAAAACTCAGCATCAGCAGTAGGAAGATGAAGTTGGCAAGGAGAGCAGGACGTCTGATTCACTGTGCCTGACTGAAGTACAAGGCTCCTTTAGTGCAGCAGAGAACCCGTGCTTATGTTTACATTAAAGTTAGATGAAACTCTGAATCCTCTGGTACGACCTTGTATCCTGCCCACCTATATATTGGTGAAGGCCTAAAGTTTTAAAGTTCCCAGTAAATCAACTGCAGTCAGACAAGTGCAAAGACCAGCTCATGTTCCGCTCCTGCCCCTGCCTCGGGTCATAACACACATGAAGGAAAATGCTCCTTCTTCCCCCTTCCTAACACCCTGAACACACACGGCAAGGCTGGAAATAATCTACTTTTGAAACACACAGCAATTAGAGTAAATTACCAGATCTGAAAATCCTGGGTTACTTCAGAAAAAAGGTGGGAGGGGAAATAATGCTCCTCCCCAACTCCCAGCAGTCCGAACTCATCTCAGCAGCTCCTCTGCGATTCCAGGGATTTCACTGTGCTCCACATGCTCATCATGGCTGTACTCGTGCTCCTGGACATGGATGCACACTCACTTTGCAAGCACGAGAAGCAATGAAATGTCTTTCTGTCTCTTACCTGCTTCACTGCAGAGTCAGCCATCTTACCATAAACTGCAAAGTAAGGGATTATCTTCCATTTTGTTTCTCCTGATGAGCTGTGGGGGCATTACCTCCAACTCATCTAAAATCATTATTGATAAGGATCCATAAAGTATTCCATTACAAAGTGGAAAGGACATTATACACAGGAAACTGTGTAAAGATAATACTCATATTTGAATTTAATTTGCCTTTAATCTATCCTATATTCATTTTATATGCTTATCTATTAAGTTATCTGTCTTTCTACTGTAACAGGAAACAAAGAAAAGCAAGACCTGCAGAAAAATCACTTCTGTTCTCCATAATGGAGTAAAGTGAAAGTAACTCACTTAAATCAATACGGTTATATTACTGTACAACAAGTTTCAGATTAGAATAAGACTATTGCCTCTCTTCACATTTTGCAGTTTCAAGAGTTAAACAATGGAATAAAAGCCTCCAGTCTGAAGCCTTAGAACTTAGTCTGTGTTTTCAAAAAGTTTATTTTAACTTAGTAAGACCGCAGTTTTAAAACCAGGAATTCATTTGTGTTAGTATTCAGAAGATGCAAACAATGATTTGCACGTGCAAAGCATAGAGTTGTGATTAATGGGGTGAAATCCTCTTGGCAGCCGGTCACCAGTGGTGTCTCTCAGGGCTCAGTTTTGCGGCCAGTTTTCTTTAATATCTTTATCGATGATCTGGATGAGGGGAGTGAGCGCACCCTCAGTAAGTTTGCAGATAACACCAAACTAGGTGGGAGTGTTGACCTGCTTGAGGGTGGGAAGGCTCTACAGAGGGACCTGGGCAGGCTGGATCGATGGGCCAAGGCCAACGGTATGAGGTTTAATAAGGCCAAGTGCCGGGTCCTGCATTTCAGTCACAACAACCCCAAGCAGCGCTACAGGCTTGGGGCAGAGTGGCTGGAAAGCTGCCCGGCAGAAAAGAACCTGGTCGTTAACATGAGCCAGCAGTGTGCCCAGGTGGCCAAGAAGGCCAACAGCATTCTGGCTTGTCTCAGGAATAGGGTGGCCAGCAGGAGTAGGGAAGTGATGGTGCCTCTGTACTCGGCACTGGTGAGGCCTCACCTCGAGTACCGTGTTCAGTTCTGGGCCCCTCTGTACAAGAGGGACGTTGAGGTGCTGGAGCGTGTCCAGAGGAGAGCTCCCAGGCTGGTGAGGGGTCTGGAGACCAGGTCATACGAGGAGAGGCTGAGGGAGCTGGGCATGTTTAGCTTGGAGAAGAGGAGGCTGAGGGGAGGCCTCCTTGCCCTCTACAACTACCTGAAAGGAGGCTGTAGAGAGGTGGGTGTTGGCCTCTTCTCCCAGGTGAATAATGACAGGACCAGAGGAAATGGTCTGAAGTTGCGTCAGGGGAGGTTTAGATTAGATATTAGGAAGAGTTACTTTACTGAGAGAGTGGTCAGGCACTGGAACGGCCTGCCCAGGGAGGTGGTTGAGTCACCATCCCCAGAGGTATTTAAGAAACGTCTAGATGTGGCACCTCAGGGCATGCTCTAGTGGCAGAGATTGTAGGGGGGTTTTTTGTGTGTATGGTTGGACTTGCTGATCTCAAAGGTCTCTTCCAACCATGATGATTCTATGATTCTATAGCATTCTGTGTATCAGCGCTTGCAAATCCAGTGCAAAAGTTCACAGTTACAAAACTGTGTTAAAATAAATTTCTCAGCTCACACAAACTTGAAATAAATTCTTTAAAACATATATACATACTTAACTTATTGGAGTATTTCTCAGAACAAGAATGCAAAATCCTACACAATTTTTACACATCTATCTCACCAGGAACAGAAACCCAATTTTTCTCCTCAAAGACATGTCATGCAGCTCTCAAACTTGCTTTCCAGAATTTTTTCAGAATTGTCTGTCAGTGGTCACACCATACAAATTGCTGAGTAGTAAGTTCAGCTACACAGCAAGTAATTTTATAATGCTGCAAAAAAATTGTACCATCCCAACATGACTAGTGCATTATTCAGCTCAGAGACTCAATGTTGTCTCAGTTAAGAAATAAATAAAAAAAGTTTGCTAAACGTATTATAATTCATTAGGTCTGTTTTCCCACATTACGCAACTAGTTCTGAGGACTTTTTGACTAAGTTTATGCCAAATACGATCCATCCTCTTGTTACCTTCAGAAATGCATTGCTTGCTTTTCTACTCCACATTCTCAGAAATGGCTGGTGATGTTGACACTGGAGTGCATCCAAAGTATCTATAGTTTGCCCAGAAAGAGTGTGAATTCAACAGTTCTGATTTCCTCAGCCATTCTTTACAGATTTGCATGCCAGTATAATAAAACTGAACAATAAACTGTTATCGTCTGTCAGAAGTCTAGAAGGCAGGTAAGCACTACTATTTAAAGTTTTGATTTTAGCAGGCAGACAAGCAGAAAACAGTTGTCAGAAGAGGTAAAGAGAGAAAGGCATACAGAAGAGAAACCACTGGAAAAAAATGCTGGAAACTAGTCAGGAATAATGCCAGACAAGGTCGACGGAGGAAAAGTTACATACATCTGGTTTGTAGGACGGATTTTCAAAAAAGCACAGCATCCTTTGGAAATTACTAGGGCTAGAATCAAACCTTCTATTTTTTATATCCAGGTGGACATTAATGGACTGTCAAGACTTACGTGCTAGCCCAGTATTTACAAATGTCCATTGTTCAAGCAGTATGGTTTTTCAAAAGCAGAAGTAAAACATGCAGAAATTGAGAAGCTGATTGAATGTCCACTTAGACATTTGCAGACACGTATTGGTTGTACCACTGAAAGTCAGTAGTCCTGAAAAAGTCATTAGGCAGAAGTCCTTGTAAAGAAGTAAGACTTTGTTCTTGAAGGTCTATCCTGGGCTCTGACACTCAGAGCCCCCCAAAGTGTTACCTTTTCTAACCTGCACATGCATGAAGTCCCACCTACATAATGGCACATCATGGTTTTAAAGGGAACTCATGTTCCCTTTAGCTAGCATGTGGAGGAAATAATTTTTGAACAACCATCCAGATAAATCCAATTTGTTCTGCATCTCAAAGTAGGATGAAGTAAATCCATTCGGTCTCTCATTAGTCTAATAACACTATCCTTGGGACAAACTGTATTCAGCCTGACTCCTTTCCCTGTACTGCACCCCAATTAGCCCACCTCGTCTTGAGCAACTTCAAAGAGTATACATGCATATGCAGCTTCAAACCCCTGACAGATATCTAGGCCAGGAAGGATCATTCAGAATCTCAGCAAGTCCACAATCACCAAGAATTGTGTGGACACTAGAGTGTGGGTCATGAGATGTCAAAGCTTTCCTTTCATAATTTTGCAGGGGTGCGAAGTAAGCATTTGTGGGTCAGGACAGATGTAGAGGATTGCAAAGAAGGTCCCTCGCTGAGAAAAGCTGGGTTGTTTGGCTTTCTTTTTTAATAGCTTCTCAAATTACATTGCTATCATTCTGTCAGCTTTTTCTTCAAATACTGGCAACTAAAATGTGCTCCATTTTATTACAAAGAAAGCAGAGGATAATAATTTTGGGCTTTGTGAAATTTAGGTGCACACTGTAAGAAGTTGTAGCCTTCATGATAATTTCAGTGAAATACTTTGGCTGTCAGAGTTCTCAATATCCCTGTTCCTCCCCCCCCCGCCAGTGGTGAATTTAAAGTATCAATGGACACAGAAAAATAGAGCTTAATCTCCTCTGCTCTCTTCACTCTGAAGGCTCTCTTGGGTCCACTACTGAAAGAAGGTACTTGCATAAGTACCAGCATCATTCCGTTAAGGATTCCAGGTATCTGTTGGCATGTTAAAAAATCCACTATTTGGTGCGTTTTTTTCATGCTTGAATTTTTTTCAGGTAAGGTGGCATCCACTTCAAAAAACAGTGGTAGACAAAAAAAATCAAGCAAGATGCTGAATGGACCAACCTGATACATGCAAAAATAATTTCTTGTTCCTGCTTTTGACAGCTGCAGTCTGAATGCCTTAACCTGAACTAATATACACCTTTTCAAGAGTATGCTTTTTGGATTTTATCGGGACCGCAGAAAATTAGCATAATGTGGTTGCACAAAAAAAGTCATGAACTCCTGAATACAGCATCCAAGTGTCCTTCCAAACATATCTCACTTCCTTAGCTCTTCAGATGCTCTTGCTTGTAAGGAACATTTACAGCAGCATTCCGTAAACTACAATACCACTTAGGATGATATTCAATCTATAGATTTTAATAAGTAAAATCCATTTCGGGGTTTGGGCATGACAAGCTCCAGATCAGCTTTACCTTCCCAATGGAGAATCTCTACATTTATACACTTAACAGGAAACTAAACCACAGTATAGGTATATCATGGCAGCAAGAGTATGTACGCTCATTTTTGTTTAACTAGTTTGCTTGGTAACTACAAGGTGAAACCGTGACAGCAAAGAATTATGTCTAAACTGGTCACTGGAGGACCAGGGTACTTTCTGCGGTAAGCAACCTGTAAAGATGTCTACTGTTTCAGGAGAGGTGTGTTCAGCTCTCCTGTAATCAGACCTCCCCACAGACTCAAATCATGCTTGACTCTGCAATCTATTTTTCTTAATTCCTCTCTTCCTTGCAATCAATATATTTTCCTGGGATCTTTCTGCCCCTGACCAAGTATACTAGAAGGTCTCCCTGTTTAGCTGAGGTTTTAATAAAGTAATGTGGGAACAACTTCATCCTTAGCTCTAATTTCAGATTACATATATACGTATATATATTTTTAATATATTTGCTGTTAAAACATTATTGACAGCCACAATATAGAGAGAAACAAGTAAAACTCCTAGCTAAATACCCAGAATACTCATTTCTAGTAAACTGCCAAGATATGACAGTGAAGATACATCCATCAGGTACTAACAAAAACCCAAAACCACCCAACTGTGGGACACCCAACTGAGTAGGTGAAAAACCGAGACATTTCCTAATGCCTATCGTATGAGGAGCAGCTGAGGGAGCTGGGGTTGTTCAGCCTGGAGAAAAGGAGGCTGAGGGGAGACCTTATCGCTCTCTACAACTACCTGAAAGGAGGGTGTAGGGAGGTGGGGGTCAATCTCCCAAGTAAAAAGCAACAGGACAAGAGGAAACGGCCTCAAGTTGTGCCAGGGGAGGTTTAGATTGGATATTAGGAAAAATTTCTTCACCGAAAGGGTTGTCAAGCATTGGAACAGGCTGCCCAGGGAAGTGGTTGAGTCGCCATCCCTGGAGGTATTTAAGAGACATGTAGATGTAGTGCTGTGGGACACGGTGTAGTGGTAACATAGCAGTGTTAGGTTAATGGTTGGACTTGGATGATCTTAAAGGTCCCTTTCAACCACAACGATTCTGTGATTCTAATTCTATAATCTGTAAACTGACATCAAGCCTGTTGGGCAGGTCAGTACTCCTCCTGGTGCTGAGCTAGGGGCTGTGTGACAAGTTACAGAGCATTCACCCTTCAAGAAGTGGCAAGTGGCACACATACATGCTGTCTGCTGGTAGCAGATACTCAGGACTGCAGCATATGCACTCCCCACTTGTGTGCACGCATTCTTAAACTAACTGTTAAAACTGTCATCTCACCTCCTGTAAGATATCACCCTCACTGCAGTCTTGCCATGACTTAACAGGCGAAGTGGGGAAGTTTTCCTGCTGTTTCTTCCAGCAAAAAATTGTACCCTTATACTTCTTTGCACCCTCTTACATCTGCTGGGTGGATGGAACGCTGACTGGTTAGCATGTCAACAACCTATCTTATGGCTTTACACATTGTAATTGAGGAGTAATTGTTCTAAGAAATTCTGACAAGGTAGAAATCAGGTAGAGCACCCAAGAAATAGCTTGAAATAAGAAGAAAAATCTATATAGTTATGCCTATATCTAACACTTACAATTAAAAAAAGCGTCAGCTATATTTAGCAAATGCTAACACAAACCAAGGAAAATGCATATGAGAAGAGACCAATGCATACCCTGCTTTGGTAGTTATTGAATGCTCACAAGCAAACAGAGTTTCACGAAGCTTTGAGACTGAAATTTCCCTGCTCCCTGTATTCCTCCTTAAAAATAAATCACTGTGTCTGAACATCGGAATTGTGGTCTATTATGAGCTGAGCTGAAATTATGTAGTGGATTCAGCACATACTGGAAAAGCAGAAAGCTCCTGCTATCTTTGTGAGCTAGTTGAAAAGTGAAAACAGATTAGAAAAATAAGTTCTTCAATAGGCAGCAACATTGCTTTCACACCAGATTTGATGAATAAGTCCTCCCAGCGGCACTAACACCTGATACGCACATTGCATGGATTAGCAAGTTTTAGTCCAGGCAGAAGAAAAAACAGGTTTTTTTCCCTTCCAGTAACTGCTGCAGGTATATTATCTAATGAAAACACAACAAGATTTCTCTAAGGAATGTGAAATTCGTTTGGTGTTTCCATCAAACAATTATATGTTGTTCATCCACTATCTGAGAAGCACTGAGGCATATCCAGACTTGATTACATTTATTCTTAGCTCCAGATCAGACTATCCCACTAGGGTGGCAAGCAGTTTCTCATCTCTGCCTCACCAGATCCTTGATGCAGGCATACACAAAAGAGGAGTTTCTAATAACAATACAGCCACATTTGCTTAATATCTTGATCATCCTAAATCAGAATGTCTTTGATCATTAATGGAGCCTTTCAGAGTGTTTCGAATTAAAGGATAAATTTTCAAAGACGTGTAACAGGGATTTGCTGACTGTCTTCTATTAAGACCAGTGGGAGGTAAACAGCTCAATCCCCATACGCTGCTCTGAAATACATCCTTTTAAATATAGCATTTTCAAAAGGCATGAGCCTTTTCAATAACTAAGAAGCTTCTAAGAAAAACAGTATCGTTTCCACTGATGTATATGTCAGCTAATGCTACTTCCAGGAAAACATTAGGCGTGCAGAAAACAGAACAGTTCAAAGACTTTCACAGAGGAAAAATATGGAGTACTCCTAGGAGTTGTGCCCGTTGAGCTGCAAAGCCTCTATTCTTATGCACTGCTGCACATGCCAGACTCTCCCCCTCTACATACAGAACAGGACACAGGGCTAAGTGAAAAGTGGTCTTGCAACAAACAGCACTTTTGCATACCACTGTACACTGAACTCCAACTTTTAGGGATTATTAGCAGGAGATACACCAAAATACCAGTTCAGCACAAAAAAAGACTCAGATGAGCCTGAAGGTAAACAAGGATTAGAGTCATACCATGAGAAAGATGTCAAGCCGCACCTGATGAACACAATGAAGGTTAATAGCCAATGTATTCATCTAAAATCTGGCAGGAAACAGAATCTTTCCCCAACTGTCTGCAAATTTTGTTCATATGTGCTAAGTGCACAATGTGGTCCCTAACAGTTACGAAAAACATGGCAGTTTATGTAAGTGCACAAGGGAAATCAATATCTCAATTGCTTTTTGGAAATGCAATGAACTACACATTCCTCTCCCTGATGATTTTTATCATTAATAATGCAATATCACAAACTAAATATCAGAAGGTGTAAACAAGTGGTTAGAACAGATTCTTGAGAGCTATTCTTCCCATTACAGCAGGATTTTTCTATTCAGCAAGGAATTTTTACAAGTTATCTCTGAGAGACAGATAAGGATATATGGAATTCCCTCTCTCATATCCTTTATTAAATACATATTTCTTATTTAATTAAAAGACTTTGTAAGATTACTTTTGATTCATTTGGTCAAATGACAAAGACTAATTAGAACAACCAAGTTTTGGAAGCCCATTAGAAAATAATCATTCTCAGCAGCAAAAGTAACAAACATGAACTGAATATTAAGACATTACCTCCTCAAGGTCAAAAGAAGTTGTTCAAGAGGTTCTAACTCTCTAATTAAAAAAAAAACACAAACCAACACAAAACCAAACGAAACAAACAACAAAGCAAAACCCACAAAAACAAACCAGAAAGAACAAGTACCCGAGAAAGTACTTACCACAATGTCTTCAGGAAAAGTATCCAGACTGAAAGAGCCATCATCAAACATGACTTCATAGAAAAGTTGAGATGTCACTCCTATGACTCTGCAACTATAGTATCGTGTATTCCTATGTTTTGCAATGACCGTCTGCCCAACTGTAATGGCTTTCTCACGTGCTTTAGCTCTCTTGAGAAAAAGAAAGAATTTACAAGTCTTTTTAAAATACTGTCTTACACATCACAAATTTATCAGTGTCAAAAAAGAACTGATAGCAGTTCACCACTTGATATAAGAACTTCAGATGCAAAATCGTTCCTTCCAATCACAATCACACAAATTTGTTTTACATACAAATTTTCTGCATCTTATGAGAAAACAAATGGCATCTGAAGAATAACAAATCACAGCACTCAAAAATATTTTTGCAATTGATGTCTTCTAACTATTCCGTGTTAGATTAAAACACTTACACTATTAGCAATATTTTTACATTTTATTTGTAGAATAATTTGTAGAATTTGCCTGAAGAGGTAAGATGTGATGAACACAGACTATGGTCTTGCACTGTTTTAAGTGATGGGATTTTTTAAGTACTGAATTTCAGTATGATTCTTCATAACTGCTTAATATTTTGTTTTATGGGACGCAATAACTAGATGCGTATCCAATTCTTGTAAGATCTGTTTACAGCAGTGCCTCTGAGTAACTTCTTAACCCATACTGTGCAGAAGTTTTGCTTTAAAACTTCAGACAACACCAATCACTTCATCAGTTATTTATGTAGTAAATCAGTAACAATATTTATTTCTCACTTTTAATTTCTCAGAGTTAGTTATGTTAATCAGAAGAGCAGCAGGGTTGTTGAACTATACAAAAATTCTACATCAATAACTGTTTGATGGATTCTATAAATACAAAAAAGAATGGAACCTTGCTCCAAAGCTCACATGACGCAGACAGCTGTTACACATCAACCCCAAACCAATTTATTCCCATGAACCTTCCACTTAAGAAGCAACCTTCTTCACCAGGAAAAATAAAATCAAGCGTTTCTCATTCTAATAACACAAGGAATGCACTTCTTTCTTATGATCCTGACTGACTGTTCATTACCCCACAAAGATCTATTTCTTTATGCAAAAGTGAATGATTATGACCTTCTCTATATCTGAACAGTTGAGCTTTTCTTATAACGGAAGATGCTACCACATGGGGCAACTACACTGGTATATACTAAGCACAATTTTTTTTATTAGAAATGTTTATATAAACAGCATGAAAATACTTTATTACATTTGCTGAAGTAATTACTCAATTTCCCAGCACTGTTTTTCAAACGTTCAAAGCAGTGAATTCTTCTATCAGTATAATAATCTTCAAAAATGCCTGTGAAAAATCTGGAAAATGCTAGAGCTTTAGAATTTTTAGCCCTAACCAAGAGAGAACCAAGGACAGCATCAATTCTTTTTGTTAGACTCCAAGAATTAACAGTAATAACAATGCTTTTGGGGAAGAGGAAAAACTCATCCTAAACTTGAACGCTTCTGTTTTTGTGGAGACTATAGTCACTATCGTGCCTCTTTCTTGGACCAATTTCTGGGATTTAGGATTTTTAAACCCCTCTGCTCCTGCAAACTAAGGGCAAACCAAGTACAAATATTCTGTACAATTTCTGGAGACAGTGCACTAAATCTCTGTGTATCAGAGCTCTGCCTGACATACACATTTGGAGGATTTAGTTGAGGTCACCTCAGATAGTAAAACCCAATGATGTTTCTAAAGCATTTTCAAGTTTACCTAGAAATAATGTTCTGAGCATACTCAAAAATTATTTAACCGTTCTCATACATAATATGCAATAAATACATATATATTACATAAAATATAACACATATATAGTATATATTATATGTGTAATATATAATACATAATTACGTATATTACATAAAAATACATATATAATAAAATTGTTTCTTCCTCATTTTACCTGTCTAAGTAGCAGCATTAACTACATAAATAAGAATTTACTGGTATTTTCACAGGAGTGATAACATGTCAATTAGCACTTTTTACCAATCTTGAAACATACTTAAACATAAATGTTAATTTACCTTTCAATTCTTGCCTTTAGTCTATTTAGTTATTGGGAGGAGGGATGTGGGGAGAAATCAGAAGTAAACTGGAGAGCATAAATTGATTTACTTACATGAGATAATAGAAAAAGTTTGATATTATAGTACAGAAGCCCAAGGAGAAACAGCTCTATTAAAAGGTTTAAATGTTTTTAAAGCCTGAAGTTGGAACTCTTCAGAGAAGATAGAAGGCAAAATACAATATTTTAAGAGACCATACAGACTCATTTAATGATAAAATTTTCAGAGAAGAAATGCCACTGCTCATTAGAACAAATAATAAAAACTAGAAATGCATCCTAGCTCAAGGAGAAGATTATTTTTTAGTATGTTATCTTGGTAGGATTCTTGATTTATTTCTCAGGAAAAATATTGACAAGCACACTCTGCAATTGATTGCATGTCCCAGAAAACATTTCCTGCCAGAAAAATCTTAAGAATTTATTGATGTTAAGAATGTCATTTTTGATCAGAAAGGACAGTTGTTATGTAAGGGAGTCTATCAGATTAAAGAAACAGCTGTGGTAGTTACCAGATTATTGAGAAAGCTTTAAAAGGTTTAAAAAGCATGGTTTTCTTTAACAGTACCTAAGCCAAGGATGAACTAAAACAGTGGCAGAAATACAGAAACAACCAGATATGAAAAAAAAGTTAACCTCCCCTTCTGTGTGCAAACTTCAAAAATGAGGAAAAATTACTTTCTCCTTCATTTTCTGTATGGTAGGACACAAAAATCTTCTTAAATAAAATACATAAACTACATGTATATGAAATCATAATAACTATCATGAAATACGCATCTGATGTATATCTAGAAACTTAGTCTCTGACTACAGTTTTTAATGGGGGATCATCAAAATTCTGAGGCTTATTTGATACATGAACATAACTCTCCTTTCATCCTTCTAAGCTCAGAACTGCAATTTAGGTATAGAAATGATGCATGACATTTCAAAAATATGCCGGCTCATGATTTTTGAATAATATGTCCTTCCTAAGGCATGCCTTAGTCTCTCTGAAATGTTAAGGGACTGGCAGTAGTTAGCAGACAGTGGCAAAGGACAACACGGCATTACTCAGGTATTCAACAGAGAAAAGCTACAGCTTCCATTTGACAGCAACCCTTTGTTCTCTATATGTGTGCTACAGAGGTAAGAACTGGCCAATAATAGTAGAAGATAATGTGAAATATCTCAAAAAACATCAGCAGTAGATTTTTGCAAGTACTATCCAGTGGGTTTTTGCAACTCTTATCTTTGGCCTTTCTAAAGACAGTTCGTCCTTCAAAAGGCACGCAACTGGGGCTGCCTAGATGGTGTGATCTTCTGATCACACTTTCCAAATGAAGCATCAACTGTGAGTATATGTTTGCCTCCAGCTGGCTTTCTCTGACTCTCAGTGCTGGTTTTGCTAAATCTTGTATGGATCCCTCAGGGGTTTTTTTCCTGTTAGTACAGTTGCATACAACTTCTTTTTCTCATTTCCTTGAGTATGAAAGAGTTCTTTTAAACAAAACAATTCCATCTGCAGCACCTATTCTCAACTGTACTTCCAAGTGTTCTTGAAGTTTGATGACAAAAAGGCGTGAGGGATACGTTTCATGCCCAGAAACAGGCAAAATCAAACAGTAAAAATGAAAAACACCATGACCTACTGTCTATAAGTAGCAAATTGCAGAGCGTTCCTAGCACATTGACACTCCAATTCACATAACAAAATAACACAGGCTGCAACAGGAATTATCAAAAACATTCTGTATATAACAACTTTTCTGCTAGCAAATTTTTGTGTTATTTCTAAAGCTGTACCTTCAGCTAATATAAGAGGCGCACTTAGTTTTGAGTCCATGCACCTCCAAAGCACATGTTTTTGAAAAGTCATATCAACATTTAAAAACTCCAGTTCTTAGTATTAATATATTTGCTTCATTTGGCAGCACTATATGGATGCAAGGATTATGCTTTCCTTTTTGATTGTCTTTATGATGATTTTTCACCTGAAGACCCACCAGTGTTTTCTATGGTTGACATTAAAATAGTACTCCAGGAAAAAATCCTAAATACAATACAGAATCTGGTACCCAGTGAAAAAGACTTGTGGAAGTATACTGATGAGTAATTTGGACACAATTTGCTTGAGATTACAGCCATAAATAATTTGGATGCATGCTGCACCTCATCATTGCAATGAGTCCTTGCCTGAGGTGAAGAGATACACTAATACTGGTAATAATACATAATTATCTGTACACTGGCAGGCTTTTCATTGAGCATCCTCACTGATTTACGTATTACAGTACCACTATAGATATATGTCATAATTTTTCCAAGTGCCCAGAAGCCATCCTTTGATTGTTGAGTTTTGGGTTATTTGTTTTTTAAACTTGAAGAAAGTAGCGATCACAGGTATTCACTGAGCATTTAGTCATTTACAATATCTAGAGGCTGTATTAGTGAAAAAACAGACAATTTAAATTTTGTTCCCTTGAAATGAGGAAAAATAATAGTGTCTTTGCTTTATGTACAATGTTTTCAACTGCTAAATACCAGAAGAGATTTTTTTTTTTTCTTGCTGACAAGACAATCTATTTCATTCCTGTAAAAATTCGTGAAGGGAATATATTTCAGTCTTCATGATGCCCTTGATCTGCTTTCAAGCAAAGAAGTTAAAACAGAGAAATGAAAGAAGTTCATTAGAAATAAGATACATTGCTATGCCTAATGGTGAAGAGCAATGTAATTTCTGCATGAAGGAATAGCTAATAGCTAAGAAAAGCATAACAAAGAAACGAATGGTGAAAAAACTTCCAAAGACTTAAAGATGTGATTAGATTAATTACCCAAAAGACAGATTATAAAACCAAGCATATACAAACACATGGCAATCTCCTTTATCTCAGGAAAAAGTTAAGAATTTCACAGAAAAAGATTCTTTAACAAAATATCTGATCTTTCAAAATTTTGGCCCAGTGAAAAATACAAAAGCATTTTTATTTTTTTTCTCTTCTGCAAACCTGGTTTTGATTTGAGCCAGAGGGCATAAGTTAATAATACAGATTTTTTTTCAAAAAGGTTGGTGCTGCATTTCAGGAAAGGACGTGGTACTCTCATTCCAAGCTACTTTGAACATCTCTTAAATACTAGCACACAAAATCCTGTACCTCCATAGTTGGTGAGGCTGGGTTTTTTTGACACTACCTAACACAGGTCAAGAAAATCACTAACGAGAAATGGATTTTATAGAAAAAAAACATGTCACACTATTACTATTGTGTTGGGTTTTTTTCAGATGAGTGCATGGTTTGTTTCTTACTATTCAAAATAATAGCTATTTAATAACTTCTTTCCAGAGAAAGCGTACACTAAGGAAGTTAAGTGCTGAAGTCTTCAGTCTTTTATATTAGATTGAAAGTATAAATTCTCCTTAAACGACCTACCTGGTTTTCATTCATATTTTGTAAGTATTTCTTTTAATAACATAAACACAGAAATGCCAGGAAAAAAAAGTCTGTTTAGGACAGATATACCACTATGTTAAGTGCTGTATAAACATAGAAGAAATAATCTGAAACTTACGCACATTTATCATTTAGTATTATAAAAGGGAGTAAGGTGAAGAAACACACATGCATTATTTAATAGCATAAGGGGACTCCAGCACCAGAGACAGATATATTAGAGGAAGTTGGAAAAGTTAAGGGACTGAGGAAGTGGCCACAATATACATATAAAATGGGAACAGGAGAAAGTATTATGCAGAAAGTCCTATTTGATCAGAGAATGATTTCCCAGCTACTGACACAAATCCCACTACCTAGATTATAAAGACTTGTCCCAACCAAATACTAGAAAATATTTGAGAAGAACAGCCCTACTTTTTTGAGCCATGATTTTAACTCAGTGATTTTCAACTAATGATAATGTTTTCCAAGAAAGACAGGAAAACTATCTTAAGCTGCCTGTAGAGATAGAGGTTTGTTTGTTTTTCAAACCAAACTCGTTTTCTGGAAAAATGTTTGACAAAACAAAAACCACATGAATTGTACTGGTTTCACAGGTTAATTCGTTTTGGAAACCAAAAATCTTTAAAAGGCTTAACAATTATGTGGAAGTCTTAAACAGGGACACACAACTTATTTCCCTTTTTAAGAACCACCAGACAGAACGTTCAGGACTGACAGATTGCTCTAGTTGGGAGGTATTACATTTTAGTACACTTGAAAGAAAATCTTACTCTTCAGTAGTCTTGTCATTAAGATCAAAGATTCACTGACAACCTCTTGAAACAAAGACATCTATTATACAGACATTACCTAGGTTTATTTCTTTCACTTCTAATGTACAAAGGAAATAAAGTTTGCAACTTGAGAAATCTCAACTTGACTAACTTACCAAGCTAGTTCCTTAATAAGACTACGCTAAATCCTTCTAGTTTGCTAGAAAACAAAATACAGTTTTAAAAGCCCAAGATAAATGGGAAGAGTTCTCTCTTAACTGAGATAGTAACAATTAATTCGAATAAAAGACATTAAAATCTACAAGACAATAATAACTAATTCTTCCTGTGTCTCATCTAAAATTAAAGGTTACTCCTCAGCACAGGCTAGAAATAAAAAGGCACAGTAATAACATGAATTTTCATGACATACCAGTGTTACCTTGCCAGATGACAGAAAAATTATAATTGTATATTTGTAAGACACTGTTTGTCTGCGGAACAAAGAACTTGCATAAATACCATATCCTTTATCTCACAGTATCTGTGAGTATTCAGAAGATACTGTGATCTGGGTATTTGTAATACACTCCAGGTTAACAAAACAGAGAATTCAAAGACTTGTTCTGGCTGTCAAAACAATACATTCAACAATGACACTAATGCAAAAATGTGTTAGGCATATCAAGTATCATTTCTCCAGGAAAAAACCTTCAAGATGTAATAGTTTGCTATGTATGGAAATACAATAGATGGAGCTATACATGGTGTGGATCCTTTCTTCCATTTTCTCTGGAAACATACTTTAATTCTGCAATTCCTGCAAATTCTGCAATTTTTAATAAATAAGGAAACACATTCCTTACCACATTTTGGTTGATCTTGTGCCTGAAACACGTGATGTAGACAACATATGGCCAGTCATCAGGTTCCATCAGCACTCCTGCAGCATGGGCACAGGTAACATGGAAAGAGGCCGGGCAGCATCCATATGAACACTGAATGCAGGCACCAGAGATTTTCTTAATTCTCTGTCTGCAGAAGATACATTTCTGTAGAAGCAAAATAAACAGAATATTTACCATACTACCCCAACTCCATTGATTTCTGCAAGTATCAAAAGGACTGAAATATTATTTTTGCTTCATTAATCACATTTAATACCGTGCCATACACATGGCAAAAGAACGAGCATTTATGAATTACAAGGTAATTTTGTAATATGATACTTAATGGATAGTATTTTTGCTTTTTTTATGTTAATGTGATGATCTGTTCTGGTGCAACAGTAACAAAACTGACATATAGATAGCTATTTAATAGTTTAATTTCAAATTCCATACACTCCTCTGAAAATTAACCTGCTCCTCCTAAAATGAGTAAACCAAAAAACCTATACATAATTCTGCAAAAAGTAACAGCAAGATTCAAAAACGAGAACAGGCTCACAAGATGCAGGGTTATACAGGACTTCCACACATCATTTAACCTAGCCCCCTACTTTGAAGCTGGACTACATGTATACTTTGACAGTCTTTGGGAGATGGCTAACCCAACATGTTCGTGAAATGGCTTCTACAACATCCACAGATAGCCTGTTACAGTGGATAAATCTCACAGATAGCAATGTTTTCTTTATCTCAAGTCTTTGCATAATTCCACACCTGAAGGCTGTTCCTAAGCCCCTCTTCATTTTTTCTGGCCTGGTTTTCATTGTTTGTGTATTTGATATAATGGCGATTGAGTAGGCTGTATTTCCTCACTTCATATATTAAAACATCATGTCAACAGCCTTACCGGTGTCAAGACATACGACTTTTTTCCCTTTTGCCAAAATGGAGACCACATCAAAATATTGTCACTATTTTGTAAGTGCCATAAGTAAGTGGCCCATATGAAACAATGAGAGGATATGAGCTAGGTTAACTAAGTCCAGGAAATAAGCTCCAGCATACTAAAAAAGACAGAGTATAAGATGACTGTCCAGCAAAAGATGATAGATAGAATAGCTTCTTTAGTAACTTGTATGGACAACTGCGTTACATCACAGACGGGAACTATCCTGCAAATGTTATTGACAATCATAACATTATCTCAGCTATTCTAAAATGCAGACATTTTATTTAATGACACAAACAGTGAATCCAATAATTTCAAATTCATAATGCTGGAATAGTGACTACTTCCATTTATTCTAAATTTGCTAGACAAAATTTGTTCAACACCCTCTTATCTGCCTATGCTGGGAACACAAGTAAGAATTATTTTGATTTGTTTTTTACAGTACAGTTAATAATCTAAAGTATTTCAAATTAAAAATCACATCAAATTCTTCTTCTCAGGTTACCAGAGAATTTTGTTCTATTGTTTATTAATTTCCATATTCTGAAAAAAATCTGCAGAAATTTTGTTGTACAATGCAGCACTTACATAGTTTCAATGGCTTCTGGCACTCAGTTTGCGACTGAAACAATGCTTTTTGCACACACTAGCCCTGTTAAATTCTTCAGTCATGCAGGGGTCCGGTTCACACATCACTGTGAACGTGAGAAACTTTTCAAGTTCTGTCTTCATACCCACCCTCCGAAAGCAAACAGCCCGCAGGGCTTCGCACACGCAGAAGCAACAGTAGCATCTGGCTTCTGCAACTTTGTTAAAAATTTTACCTATCATTCCCTAAAAAGGACCAGAAGTCAACTCAAGTCGCTGTAGCAGCATCAGGTAGTAAGAGGTAAAGATGATTTCGCCATCAAGAGAAATGTTCCAGAGACTTCACTGATACGCTTCTATCTCATTGTGCATTTGTATTCATGTGCATGAAGCCATTTTCAAATAAGTCAAGTAACTGTTTCTCGAGGGAGTTAAGGATTTTTTTTTTTATATGTCCCAGGAAAACGGGAATTCCAGAAAGAAAACACAATTGAAATCTATTACATGTAATGTCTAGGCAATGAGTTCATGCATACAAACAGCTCCTTTTGAATGCTTTTTGACACAGTTATACACACAAATTCACCAGTCAGTGTAACAAAAGAAGAAAGACTGAAGTACGAAACATGTATGAGTATTAAAAATAAAAACCCACCAAAAAAAAAAAAAAGACTGTGTGTTCTGACTAAAACACTCCGGAAAAACTCCTCAGTTTTACCATGAGTCTCAAACTTAGGCATGAATTCTGAAAAGTACACATATGCACAAGTAAAAGTCCAGTGTACAAGCAAATTCACATTGTGTTAACTGTATGGGCCCATTCAGAGATATGGCAAAAAGCTCCTTCATCTTTGAAAATATAAATCAAACCATTAATCTACCATATTTTATTCATAAATTCAGAATACACAGAATAAAAGCAGAAAAAAATATAAAAATCTGCTTTGTATAGACTTCTGGAACCTTAGCCGAGCTACATACCAAGCTGTATATTAGCTGTAAGCAGTAAATTGAACTGTGCTGTGTCTGACCCATACAGTCATTTCTTTCCCTCCCTAGCTTCCAACTAATAATGCTTTTCTCGTACTCTCACTTGGGGCTTTAAAGCATACGAATTTAAATGATTTTTTCACCTTTTTTTCCCCATGTTATTATTATTTTTTATAGTAAGGCGATATAGTAATAAAAATTATATGAATGTTTTATTCTCCTTTAAAAAAAAAAAAAAACACCACTGAAAATGACCAAAGGAAAAAAGCATTCAAAATTACGAGAGGAGAGAGGGAACCACCAGGTGTGAGGAATGAGATTTCATTCTCCCTCCCACCCTTGCTGGAAGTCTGATTTTTGTAAGCTTGTAAAATGAAGGAATTGCACAGAACGGAAGTAGTCTTGAACCACTCCTGCAAAGGACAGAATATAAACACCTTTTTGTCTGGTCAGACCTTGTATTTAGATACGTGAGCTTGCTACTTCTGAAATTAAACAAGCTTGACATAACATGAACACATCTACTGAAATACAATCATGCTAATTCAATGCCCAACTGACAGCTTTTCAGTAGCCTGAAACTACAGCTGTTCCTACCAGCTAAAGCAAATTCAACATCGTAGATAGCTAGGAAGAATGTCATTTTGACTTAATGCTTGCTAGATACTAGGGCAAAGCAGAGACAATGGGGGAAGTAGCCGAGGATCAATCTTAATCATAGATTCGGATGCAAAATGAATTGGAGAATAAATAAAATTGTTTATATAACTAGAGATTAAGAATATAGGACAGAACAATGTACTGCAATTTTCTAGATGGGGAAATGACCTCTTTTTGCCTCCAAAATGGAAAATATTCCACTGCAAATGGATTTCATAATCATGGAATAGGTCTTTAATATTAATAGCTTGCAAATATATATACAGAACGGATTTTAAAGAACAAGTCTGAGGAAACTGGATGCCAGTATTTTGCAGAAGAAAGCCCACTGATAGCTTTCATAATAACTTTCATGCATCCTTATATAAAGAATTTTATATTGCTTCACTAAAGAAGAGTAATATTTGCAAAACAAAATTCCAGTCTCTAACAGGATCATGAATTAAACACAGTTTCTGATGCAAGGATTAATTAAAATAAGCACAAGCTGAGGCTGTGGCAGAAAACTGGGGCTAGATTTTAGGAAACAATGGGGAGTATTGATTTCTCCCAAAAATATTTCTATGCCTTGTCAAGAAGAATGACTTATGTGAAGAAGCTCACTATAGTAAGGTATTAGATGCTATAAAAAGAAGCTAGTTCAAGTGAGACTCTAAAAATTGCTAAATTCCCAAATATTACTAAAAATGAACCCTTAAGAGCTCTTCTACTGCTGCAGATGGTTATTAATTACTACTCAGTAACTAAATTGTATACTCTCATCCTTTTTATATGTTTGGAATTTTGGGCCTTCTAGGTATCATTGGAAATAAACACTAAGACAGAGATAACATTGTAACATTTAGGAAATTAACAAAAAATCATGGGTAATTTTTTTTTCCTGGAAGATCTGCTTTACCATCCCCTGCATTTTGTGATGAATCTGCTTTGCTTCAGAATTTGTATTACCAGACAAGCAACATTGCTGTTGTGTATGAACACATTCTAGATATGAAATGTTGGTCCTACAGTAACCAATAGTAAAATACCCATTAATTTCAACTGAGCAAAGATTTCACAGAGAATATTGACAGAAGGAGCTTCACCAGCTTATCAACTGTTACAACTTGAGACATACAGTATAAAATGCACAGCGAAACTAATCTTTTCTTTCTCCAGTCTGAAGCCATAACATGGATTAGAAGTGAGAAAAGATTACAGTCTAGTTGTACTGCAAGAGTTGGTAGCAAGGTACTGGCACAAAGATTTGTTAACGATGCACAACACAATCAGAAGATACATACTACGAAGACATTTGACACATTATCTGCAGATCAGCAAGTACATGTTGTCTGCACAACCACCTTTCAGAATACAAAGTCAGCACTTGATTTTGGCAGAGCGCATAGTGTGTTTCTATGGAAACAAGCTCATTACTTTTTTCATTTTATGTTTCCTTTTATTCATGATTAATCTAAACCAAGCTGAATATTTCAGCTATGAAACTGAGAGAGCTTAGAATCAGAACATGTGAAAAAAAAAAAGAGTTTCTTAGATCATGTATTCCACTTCTTTGTTCAGCATGTTTAGACAATTATATAAAATTAACCAAGAATGTTGTTAGATAAAGTATCAAGAGACTACTTTGCATCCCTCTGGTATTTCAGACATAACAACCAGTACCTCAGGGGAAAAAAGACCTCAATGCTTGCAGAAAATTATTTGTAGTTTCTTACTCCTCAGTAAGTCTGCCTATAGCATGGGGCTATGGCAAATTAAAGGTGTCAGACATTATCTAGTTGTAGGTGAAATACTGTTAGTCATATATTCCAGCAAAGAAGTAAGCATAAAACTTGTGCATCAGTTACAATTAGAAACAGTAATATCATCTTCTAATAACTCTGAAATAAAGTAGCTCTGGATCTACTTTCAATGAGTGAACTCGCAAGTCATGTTGCTTAATTTTGAATTAAACATGAAAAGATCTTGAGACAGCGCCAAATATAGATATTGGTTTGAGACACAATTTTAAGAGCTGATAAAATATTATCAGGACTTACCAAAATCATGTATAAATACAGTATACATCTACTACTTCAGTGAAACTGCTAAGCTACCAATAGCTTTTTACTGCATAGGAAAGACAAACATACAGTGTAGAGTTAAAAAAAACCTTAGCTCTTCTGAAGCACAGATTGTGTGATTGTAATGAAAGAGTCCTTACACTGTAGGTTAAAAGAGAAAGAAAAACAATCAAAGAAAACAAAACACTTGGTGAAGAAGTTCTTACTTTAGAAAATGCCTGAAAAGGTTTATGTTCCTGTTATATGCTATGTAAACTCCTTAGCTGGTAAACGGTGAGTGTTGTGAGGCAAAAAGGAAGAAACAAAAGACCTTGTTAGAGCTCCAACTGTTGCCAGCCCAGTGACACTCACCACCACAATACCTACGACTATGCTATATCTAGGGAAGTCAACTGCTGTATATTTATTTTCAGTATTCTTGAAGTCCTCAATATTTCTAATGAGATTTCAACAGCAAGCACTGCAGTTAAGTCCCTACCCCTTTTTTTCAGGCTACAGCAGTACCATTAGTGTTCCATGCTGTCAGAGATACCCAGAAAGCACTTGAGAGGTCTGTAATCCTACCCTAGAGATCTACTGATAAAAACACCATACATACATACCTACCTCTATTACCTCCTCAAATCTTATTTATCAATAAATATTAAAAGGAAAATACCCAATCACCAACACCTTTAAAAAGAAGAATCAGTACATATATAATGAATATGCTGCTAGCACATCATCGTTGAACACAAGAATACCCCCCTTTCCTTCTAGATTCATGCACACCACGTGACACAGAGAATTCAGGCATCCTACCTCTTCTTTTGCCCACTTCAGATCTACCTTCTTTCTGAAATAACAACATGTGACTGTGAGCCCTCACTTTATAAGGAGGCTCTCATGATTTCAGCTTAACTCTAGCTTTTATGTATCCATATACACTTTTTCAGATATTTTTGACAGACAATGCTTCTTCCTCTGTAGCTTTGAAATGTTACATGTCTTCTTTTGTGTTTTTTTTTTCCTCATAATTTTCACAATTAAACACAGGCCCTTAAAAGTGTAATTTTATAGAAGCATTGTGCCTGTATTCAGTGCATTTCAGGTATCCTGAAATACATAAGAAATTGTTGATATGAGTATTGGAAGAGCAAAATTCCAGGAAGATAAATATGGGAGGTTAGAAAGAATCTCCTTTTCTTTGTTCTCCAGGAAGAAAGCATCTTTATTAAAATTTTGCCTTGGATTTGCATAGACCGGTTTGAATAGATGTGCCATTTATGCAAAGGCTAAAATACCTGACAAGCTGTGAAAGGCCATTTAGGCTGAAAAGGTGATGAGGCATCAATTCACTGCCTCACTGCTGCAGCCTCCACCAGATACAGTGGTTAGGGCTCCCAGTAACTGGGATGAAATTTAACAACTCAAAATGCTGGTCAATGCTTAACAAGTCAAAAGTACTCTGCACCTGGAGCAGATTAACACTGGACACAAGCATAAATTGGGAGAGGAGTGGCTGGAGAGCAGCCCTGCAGAGGGGATCTGGGGGTGCTGGTTGACAGCAGGCTCAGTAGGCGCCAGCAGTGTGTCCTGGCAGCCAAGAGAGCAAACTGCATCCTGGGGTGCATCAAACATGGTCAAGAGAAGTGATTGTCCCACTGTTTCAGCATTGGTGCGGCCTCACCTGGAGTACTCTGTGCCGCTCTGGGCCCCCATCACTTCAGAAGGATGTGAAGGTCCTTGAATGCGTCCAGAGGAGGGCAACAAAGCTGGTGAAAGGGCTGAAAGGCATGATTTATAAGGTGCGTCTGAGGACTTTAGGATTGTGTAGTTTGGAGAAAAGGAGACTGAAGGGTGACCTCATTGCTCTCTACAGCTTCCTAGGAGGCGGAATGGGAAGGGAGCTGCTGGTCTCTTCTCCCTATGACACACTGATATCATCACGGAATCACGGAACTTTTCAGAGTTGGAAGGGCCCTCTAGAGATCACCTAGTCCAACTGCCCTGCTAAAGCAGGATTGCCCGGAGCATGTTACTCAGGACTGCATCCAGGCGGGTCTTGAAAGTCTCCAGAGAAGGGGACTCCACAACCTCCCTGGGCAGCCTGTTCCAGTCTGTCACCTTCACCGTAGAGTTTTTTCTCATATTTGTTTGGAACTTCCTATGTTCCAGCTTCTGCCCGTTACCCCTCGTCCTGTTACTGGGAACCACTGAAAAGAGTCTGGCTCCATCCTCCTTAAACCCACCCTTTAGCTACTTGTAAATGTTAATAAGGTCTCCCCTTCTCTTCTCCAGGCTAAAGAGTCCCAGCTCTCTCAGCCTTTCCTCGTAAGCGAGATGCTCCAATCTCTCAGTCATCTTTGTTGCCCTATGCTGGACTCTCTCCAGTAGTTCCCTGCTATGCGTGGAATGGTTCAAAGCTGTGTCAAGAGAGGTTTAGACAGGACTTTAGGAAGCACTTCTTTACCGAGAGGGTGATCAAACACTGGAACAGGCTTCCTAGAGAGGTGGCCAATGCCCCAAGCCTGTCAGAGTTTAAGAGGTATTTGGACAATGCCCATCTCATTTGTGTTCTTTGCCTCTCAAGCTATCACCATGCACCTCCAAAAAGCGTTTGGCTCCCATCCTCCTTTTTATCATCTGATTACCTACTTATAAATAGCAAGATCTCTGCAAAAAGGTGTCTCTTTCCCAGGCTGAAAACACCTCATTTCTCCAGTCTCCCCACACACACCCCATGCTCCAGCCCTGAATGTCTCAGCGGCCTTTCATTGGACTTGCTCTTGTATGTCAAGATCTTTCTTGTAACAGGGAAACCAGGTGCAGTCTTACAGAAGCCAAATAAAAGGGATGGATGGATCAATTCCATGGGCCTGCTGGCTGTAGTCTGACAGATCAAGCCCAGGATGCAGTTGGCCCTCTTTGCTGCAAAGGCATACCGCTGATTCATGTTTAACAACTTCTCCATCATGATCCCCAAGTCCTTTTCTGCAAAGCCAATCGTGATAAATTCTAGTGGTAGACATTGTATTATTCAGATTTCAAAAGAGACAGATCCCCAACTAAAACAAATCATTACTTCACATAGTTAGCAAATTCTAAATGTCTTCTCTAACTCAGAAAAGTCCTTAAAAGACAATGAATAGAGAACTTTCAGAGACTGCACAGCCATTTCAGGCTCCACTCTGTCATGAGTTGTCATTTAACGCAAAGTACTGCTTTGAAAAGTAATATTATTTATACTTAGTACAGAGGGATCACTGTTTCTGTATAATTTATTTTATAGTAATTTCATTATAATACTTCATATGAATACATAAAAACACATAGAGAGAATTTAACATTTTAATAAGGGAGCAGTTGAAATTAGAATGTTGAGATGAAGCACTGAAAGGATTATATTCTTAGCAATATCCTGCAAGCAATTTACTGAAATAAAAAATGCAAAGACAGTCTTTACCAAAATAAAGGTACCACCACCTCTTACCTAATAAATTCTCTATCCTTCTGAGAATGGCTAGTCGGTAAGGGAATATCAACAAACTCAACAAACTAAGAAGTTATTTCTACACACACACCCAAAGAAAATACAATTACTAAAGAGACAATCATATAGCATTTAAGACATGCATGTTCAAATGTTTAGAAACAAGAATCTTGTCAAGCTCAAACAGAAACCTCTGACAACAATACGAGCACACATATCAAAATTTCATCTACCTACTAGCATGACAGTAATGTGCTGCTTTGTGTCTTAAAGGATTAGAAAATCGGAATGGACTTCAGTATATGTCCCCTGGGCGAGAAGGGGACATGGCCAATTATGTAGGTGAATGCACTTTGCCTCTGGGAAGGAAAATGTTGTGCTGGTGAAGTACACTGAATGAGGACACAGCTGCTTGTCAAGTTGTTCTCTGTTGAAGGGAAGCTATTGTGGACAGAATACACTATTAGAAAAGAAGGATAAGTAAAACCGTTTAGTGTGGTTATGCCACTGGCCAGGAACCACCTGGCACCTCTACAGTACATTGAGCAAATGTGAGTCATGCTATTTCCAGGTGCTAACAGTAGCTTATAAACAACTGAGTAAGTCAAAACTGGAAATAAAGGGCTATTCCAGGGTGGAGGGTATGGGGTATTTTTTGTTTGTTTTGGGGTTGGCTTTTTGGTTGTGGGGTTTTTGTTGTGTGTTTTGTTGTGTTTTTTTTTAATTTTAGGAAGGGGTCAAGGCACACAGAATTTAAACATGCTCTGCATTACAGAAAGTTTTCTGTCAGTTCTGAAAAGCTTGGGGGACTGCACAGCTTACAAAGAAAAGATTATTTCTGAAGCTTTCAGCCAAAAGTCAAAATCTATTTTTCAGCAGAGCTGATGTTAACATTATACCTAACCAGAAAATAGTGTCATTTGAACAGGCAAAAGTGATAAGGCAGTGCAGAAAATTTATGACATTCTTTAAGACATATTAAAATGTATTAAGTATAAGAAGTTTAAAAAATTCCACAATCTAAGAAGTTTAAAAAATTCCACAATCTAAAATGAATCAGTTTGTAGTATCTCAGAAACAGTAAGTTATTTCTAAATGTTTCCCTCATTTTGAAGTCCCGTACTAACATCACTAAGTAAACATTTAAAATCATCTGATCCCACTGCAGAAGAGGGTAAGCGGTGTTTTGAAGTAGTTAGCCATTATAAAAATTTGCAAAACCATTGCTCCCTCTAAATTGAAACATATTAGCTATTAACACACTTACTGGTTAAAATGGTTGTCGGCAAAAATGCAGAAGCAAAAACTGAAATTATGTTTAAAATGAGGTTTTTTTCCTCCATCTTTTTTTTTCCTGTTGCTTTCCCTCAAAAGATTTAAAAAAAAAATAGAACAATACGATGGCTTTATCTTGGGCAGGTAGGCAAATGACCCTTGGCTTGAAAAAATCTCACAAAGTATCATCTTTCTTGCATAAACCTAAAAGTATGTGAATGTCAGCACAGTTGCAAAGCATTCCAAGTTTGCCATGGAAACAACATTCTTATTTCAAAATAATACGACTGCTCACTGTGGACTATTGGCATGAAAGCTCCCAATCCAAGCTCATTGACAGCTTGTGGAGTGGACAGATGAGGCATGGAAAATATTTTAAATTAGTTCATTTATCTTGCTCAGACATGGGAAGAGACTGAAAATTTTTCATGTTTATAGAAAAAAGCAGAGGGAGAGAGAGAAAGAGAAGGGGGGAAGAAGGAGAAGAGGGAAAGGGGAGGCAGTAAAGGCAGGTAAAGAAGGAGAGGAAAGGAAGAAAAAGGTGAAAACGGGGGTGAAAGTAGGAAAAAGGGGGAAGGGGAAAGAGGGGGAAGGAGGAGAGGGCGGGGAACGGGAGGAAAGTTTTGGAAAAGGGAAAGACAGAGGCTTTTTATATAAATTACTACCAATTAAGCTAAATTTCACACACAATGCATTTTTTGTTCATTAGACAACTTACACCCCAACACTAGCTAAACTTGCAAATGGTTTTATGTGGTTCTGACCTTATCTTCGTAGTTTTCAGAAAATAAACACTGTTTTTTATTACTGCATTAAACACATGCAGATTTAAATTGTTTTGTCCTAAGGACTCAGATTATAGACATTTTTCAAACATGAGGCATAATTCCCCTCACATAGCTCAGAAATTATGCCATACACATTCAAGATGAAGAATACAACAGATTAAGTATTTAGTTAATGCAGAGTGCCTCATTGCCATGGAAGTCACTGGTGCCCAAGACGTAGGAAGGGAGATGGCTCAAAGGACAGAGTAATGTACTGCAAGTCATTGTTCCTGAGATTCCAACAGCTCCTAAGAATATGGTTCTGACAAATTTAAACAGAGATAGGTTTCCTCCTCCTGCTCTGAGCTTAGATCACTCTATGGTTACGCCTAGAAAGGCAGCTTAGTACTGCATGAAACTCATATGAGGACTAAACATACCTGACACATACACGTCACACTGCCGTGAGAAGCTCACACGGGAATCTTGCCACAAATCATGGAGTGTATGGAAATTTACACAGGAGCACAGAATTCTCTTCTATCAGAATAACGAGCAAACATTACAAAGGTCTGTAATTGCTGATTGTTTCTGCAGTATCAGTTCAAATTCCATATAGAGAGAGGCTTTGAATCTTATTTACTTACTGGAATGTAAGATGTCATTCCAAAAGCAAATGGAAAAATGAAACAATACAGTTCAAAGAGGATCTGAATAAAAAGAAATATGTCTTAGTTATTTTCAACAGAATTACCACCTATGAATAACATATAATTATGTTTTGTACAGCTGTTTCCTATATGCAACTCAAATTTCCCTTCATATGGAAATATATATGTTTAATTTTTATATTTTTAATGTATTCAGTGTGTCTTCCTCTTTACCCAGCTTTTCAGGCACAGTAATTAGGCTTGAAGGAGGTTAGACTTTTCCTCACATCTTTATCTCAGACATTTTTCATTTTCTAATTTCCCGCTCTGGGAAGTGCTTCACATCGTTGATGGACACGTAATTGATTTGTTTAATGTTAGTATTTAGCAAGGACTGCTACTGAAGGACAAGCTGTACTCTCTCCCACTGTAATGCCCAGTCCAATAAAACCAAAAAGAAACCAATAAAAAGAAAAATTTTAAAAGTCTATTTTACCTACCAAACACTGTATCAGCAACAATATGTAGCAAAGTACAAAAGCCCAATATTTAAAAAGTCAAAGAACAGGAAGAACACCTAGCATATAGTTTCACTTTTGATACCAATTTTCAAAACTTCTTTTTGACTAGTTAGACTTCTGGAAGATATTCTTTCTCTCCACACAGTGCATCCAACTCTTGTGTTAATGGACCATTAAAAGATGCTTCATTGTGTCTTAATGGCATAATACATTATAAAAGTCAGGTGAAGGAAGGAATTACACCTCTCAATCTAAAGACATGTCATATAAAAGGCCATAGCTGATATTTCCAGAAAGAAATATAACAACAATTTGCTAACATAGCACTGCCAAGTTATCAGTGATTTTTTGAAAACTTGTCTATCATAGAAAAGATTTTTCAAAACTTGTCCAGAATTCAATTAAACCATTTATTAAACTATAATCTGACTTGAACTTCTGACACTTATTTGAACATGTCATTCATATGTCTGAGCATCCTGACAAATTATTGCAGCAAATGAGTATAATATTTCAAAGTATAATTTACTTGCTTTAGCTCCTAAATACCCTTTTAATGACCCAGTAGATCTATATGTGATCTCTAAAATAATTTCTAAATGCTTATGCAGGAACTGAGATAGCACACAAAAGATTCTACATGCCATACACTGTCCATTTGTTACACACAGCATAGCGTTTCAGCATCAGAGACAGGAATGGGTATTTGGGTCTCTGAAGTCTCACAGTACAGTACAGCTAATAGAGTGGTACGGAGGCACTCACAATATCCAAGCTTTCTGGGTAACTGTGAATCATTAATATACTTATTTACACACATCTTTGCTATATTAAGACTAATTTCTGTCTGTTGGGGGCACATATAATAATAATCTACCTATACAGTGCACTTGGCTCACCACCCTTAGGACAGCATCCTGTCCCTTTCTGAGTAAGCTCACCATGGCCTGAGATCGAACACTGAGCATCTGTGTCCCACAGAAAAAAAAAAAAAAAAACCAAAAAAAAACCAG
Source organism: Chroicocephalus ridibundus (assembly GCF_963924245.1). Classification (NCBI taxonomy): domain Eukaryota; kingdom Metazoa; phylum Chordata; class Aves; order Charadriiformes; family Laridae; genus Chroicocephalus; species Chroicocephalus ridibundus. The sequence goes on from NC_086316.1 coordinate 55,216,082, forward strand.
CAAAAGTGAAGAAAGCCTCTCTGATTTTTGGGAATCACTGTAGTTCAGTCAAGTTTGCAGATGATGTAACTGTTACTTCCTCACACCACATTGATAGAGTAGACATAATCTCCAGAAGGATGGTTCACCTTTCATTTACAACCTTATTACAAATAGCAGCTTCGATGGTGAGGAGGCCACATTAGTAAATCACAATTTAAAACACTTGGGTTTTAATTTTTGACAGAACTAGTTCTAGCAGCATAACAAAGAAAAGTATCATAGAATCATAGAACGGTTGGGTTGGAAGGAACCTTAAAGATCATCTAGTTCCAACCCCCCTGCCCTGGGCAGGGACACCAACCACTAGACCACGTTGCTCAAAGCCCCATCCAGCCTGGCCTTGAACACTTCCAGGGATGGGGCATCCACAGCTTCTCTGGACAACCTGTTCCAGTGTCTCACCACATCCACAGTAAAGAATTTCTCCCTAATATCTAATCTAAATCTAGAAGTTGAAAAAGGGAAGTGACACAGAATATTTGTTATATTTAGGATTTGAAGTATATGTTTTACTACTTTCATCACTTTACTGAGAAATACTTATTTTTTTACTTCACTCATTTTACTTCATTACTGTACTCGTTTTCTTAGTTATCGTTAATAACCGTGTTTTAAGTTTTCAGGAAGTTTGCCCGGAGAAACAGATAGTGGAAGATCACATTAAGTTCTCAGAGATATTTATCAGTAAGTCAGAAAAAGGCTAAGACCACGGGATAAGAAAAACCTTTTTCTCTTAAAGTGAAATTTTTACAAATTTTTTTATATTCATATTCATTCTTTAAAATAGTAATCCTTTGTTCCTTTGATGCAAATTCTCAGTAAAAGTGGAAACTCTTGTCAATTACCTCCTCGTCCTTTTGCCCTGGAGATACTGGACATAAAGCACTGTGTGATCTAGAGCTGAAAATGAATGATGACTAAGTGGTGATGAGTCTAGCTATCAGCGATCACACAAACATCTAGACTGAACAAAATTACTTCACTGAAAATTTTTGTGGAGTCCTAAAAAGTGCATTCTGGGATCATGGTGATCTGCACAAAACCAGCTGAGATTTCTTGTTAACCTCAACTACCACGGCTGTCACCACATTTCCACTGCCAGAAATCATGACTCTCTATGAACTATCATGAAATACTCTATGACACTTTGTGAGACTAGTCTGTATCAGTTTGATTAGCTTTGTTTTATTGCAGTGAAAATGGATGAAAGAAATCTCCATCCAAATAGCATTCTCACAAGCTATTTACATATATTTACTACAGTACACTTTGCACAATGAACTGATGGAGTTTACAAAGTGGTTTGCAAATGAGTTCCACAGACTTCTTTCATTTTGTTTAATAGACTTCTGAAAGAATACATGTAAGGTCACGATGCTCACTGTGGTAACTTCCAGACACGTTCCTTGGCTAATTTTTAGCTGTAATCTACCGTTTTCATTTACTGAGGTCATCTCAACCTGAATCTGTTTCACTCTATGAGCAGAGACCGAACGCTTTTTAGCTTTGAGAGGATCCTTGCTTTCATTCAAGATTCCTCTCTCAACCATTACTTTTCCACCAACTATCAACAGCAATATGAGAAAAACTAGTAATCATCTTTTGACTTAATGACTTGACTCTGTAATTTGTCAGAGACACAAAAATCTCACAAGTATTGGTTGAAGAAAAAGCGAAAATTCAAGTAAAACATCTCTAGGAACTTTTAAATCCAGAATAAGTGATATTTTTCTATGTTACATGATCGTATTTTTAAACAAACAACATGGTCCTCTGATTTTTCAAGACAAAGTATTATAAATATGACTGCATATGTGCTGCAATCTTTTATCTATTATGTAAAAGTTAACAGTTTTGTCAACTTATTTGTCCTCAGCTGCATTTTTCGTAACTGATTTTCTATACTTTCCTTCAAATATACTCCCTAAAGCCTATCAAAAGATGGTAGGATGCATAATAGAATGAATTACTGAAGCTGTGTACTCGATGACTACCATCCAGACTAGTAAAGAAGTTGCAAATATCCAATCAGGTATTCTCATTTAAACTGGTATGCCACATGGTTAACAGAAAGCAAGCAATTAAAGCCTGCTTGGTACAAGAAGCAGTCAATAGTGAGAAAATACTGTGGTGTGAGGGAGGCGGATACGTATGCGCTGTGTTTGTTTATGCAACGTTCAGTATAATTTAATAAAGTCTGTTCTGAGTGTTTAGGTAATTTCTATGCATGGTCAAGTTAGTTCGTAAGTCTAATAGTCTTCCCATGCTGTGTGGATTTTGCAGTATTAACTACCAGCAGACCGAGGACAGAGACTCAAAAGGTGTAATAAAGAGATTATTGTGGTTCTTCTTACTGAAAAGAAGACAGTATGTATTTCAATGCTCTCACTAAAGCCATTTAAATTTAAATACTGTAGAAATGTCGCTTTTAGAATAAATATAGTTCATCATGCGTTGGCTGAGCATTATTTCCGTTCATTGCTGTATGCTGGAGATAAATGATACTGCTTTTCCATGATTAGGTATAATTTCTCCATATTAATTTTTGCTGATTTTTCAATTCAGCAAGTATGAGAAAAAACTAACATGTAGGAAATACATCCAGTACAACTGTATATAATTTTTATAGCAGGAATTAAGAAAGAAGGCTTTCTCACTGCAAAACCCAGAAGTAATCAACAATATTGATTTTAAATACATTTTGGGGTGCTTATCCTCTTATTTTTCCAAGCTGCATGAGGAAGGAAGTGCACTGAATTACACGTCACTAAGTTTTCACTCAGTATGAAGAAACTCTTCATACCTGGTTTAGCATTCAGGCACATTTACTGTAGTGGAATGAGAGTGGTCACCTAGTAGGAGAAGAGGATTTGTTCAAGAAAAGGAATATGCTTTACCAAATACTTTTGGAAGGTGCAGTAGGCAGAAGAGTGGTCCCCAAATGCAACTTGGAGGGCTGATTACTGGCTCCGTCTCAGGCAAAGTACATGGCACAGGTACCCTGCCTGGATGTTCCAACAAGCGACAAAGCGGCAGCTGCCTGGCAAGCAGCCTGGCAAGTGTTAGAGCAGGCATGTGAACTGTGAGTCTTGAAACACGACTTTGTGCACCTGCAGTGCCTCCTGACTTTTCCAATATGAGTATTTCAAGGAATTAACCCAACACATCAGAAACCTGACCCAGGACACTTGAGTTTGGCACAACTCAAAGATCTTCACCAGGGCAGGGTGCCCACCACAACATATGTTATTTTACTGCTAAGATCTCATGAGGTTTCTTCTGCTTATGCTGACACTGCCTTAGCACTAATAATTAGTTTGTAAGGCAAATTACTTAGACCATCATGTGATCATCATGTACAATCTGAAACACTTGGTTTTGCCACAGTTTGCTTTAAATCACATAGCAGGATAAAATATTTTTTTTAAAAAAGGGCCCACACGGAAAACCACCACAAGCTTGTTTGAAGTGTGGGCTTCAAACAAGAGCAACCATAATTTTTACTTTCAAGTTACTGTCAATATGCAGAAACAATGATAACTGATGATTAATATGACAATGAGTGTGGTAATGAGTAACTTTACCTGTGCTTTAAGCTTAGGACAAAGTCAAAGATACTGAACAATAAGATCAGAATTATCAGATAAAAAAGGATAACTATGTCAAATTCCTTCCTCAAAGATGCTTATCAGTGGTACAGACCCCAGAGGTCTTCAGGAAGATCTCCAAGATAAAAATTCAGTTTCCAGGTCCCTACAGACTTGTGCATTGACAAAAAAGAATCTCTATGTTTTAACCAATAACTCGAGAATGTAAAGAGCCACCTACTCATATCACCAAAAGGTTGTTAATTGGAGAATCTGAAAATGCATACTCACCTACCTTCTACCAATCTGTTTTCATCTGCAATATGTCCATATTCTTTGCAATTGTAATACAGAACCCCAGGTGTCCATCTTTAACACAGTGAGACATTGCATCTGCTCAAATGCATAATGCTGTTTTCTGCCACAGTGAATTTCTATCAAAACAGCTTCTTGTGAAAACAGAATGCTTTCAACAGAATACTGAAATAAAAGAAAGATGCTGCTTTTGCTTTAGCCAGAATGAGAATATTTTAAGCAACTATTATGTGTTTTCATATGTCTCTCTCAATTTGTTGTCTTCATTAATGAATGGCAAATTTCATAGCCATTTTTTTTCCATATTAGAAAAATATTTTCAAACTTCAACTAATGAAATATTCCTTTAAATCTCCACTGAAAATCAAAAAAGAGAATCAAAAAGTTCCTACATTTGGTAAACCAGTAGGTTTTTTAGACATAAATTCTGTAAATTTTCTATTCCATGGAGAGCAACTGAATGATGTCACTGATTGATAGACATAGCTTACTCAAAAAGAATGCAATGTCAGAGAAATTAATTAATACAACCATATTTTAAAAGGATGGTATAGCTATTCCCTGGGGGCAAAAAGTACCCAACAATTCTGTTTTTCCTAGACCCCGTTTTCCCAACGATTTAGTACATGGGCCTGGACAGGGGATGTCACAAGTCCTCTTATAATCCACATTCACACAAGCCCTTCCAAAGCAAAGGGGGGGCAGAGGCATTGCACATCCAGTTTTGTTCCAGATGATAAGCAGGTGCAGTTTGGAAGGATGCACTTATTCTCAGGTCTAGACATAGTCTGTGACAATTCAAGGGTCGTTTCACAGAGTCATAGAATGGTTCACGTTGAAAGGGACCTGAAAGATCACCTAGTTCCAACCCCCCTGCCATGGGCAGAGACACCAACCACTAGACCAGGCTGCTCAAAGCCCCATCCAGCCTGGCCTTGAACACTTCCAGGGAAGGGGCATCCACAGCTTCTCTGGGCAACCTGTTCCAGTGCCTCACCACCCTCACAGTAAAGACTTTCTTCCTAATATCCAATCTAAATCTCCTCTCTTTCAGTTTAAAACCGTTACGCCATGTCCTATCACTACACCCCCTGACAAAAAGTCCCTCCACATCCTTCCTGTAGGCCTCCTTCAGGTACTGGAAGGCTGCTATTAAGGTCTCCCCAGAGCCTTCTCTTCTCCAGGCTGAACAACCCCAGCTCTCTCAGCCTGTCCTCACAAGAGGGGCGCTCCAGCCCTCTGAGCATCTTTGTGGCCCTCCGCTGAACCCGTTCCAATGAGTCCCTGTTTCATTTATAGACGCCTGAATACAATTCTTCCCAGTAACCAGAATTATTTTTCTAATATAAAATGGAATCTACAAATTATCTTTTGGTCTTGTCAACAATTTAAAACAGCATGTGTGCAGATATCCACGTGAGAAATTTTTAATGTTCATTAACAGCTGAGTGATCAGGTAAGGCCTGCAATGGGACAGCCTACTTCTTGATAAGATTTTCTGCAGCATGCATTAGTGGTATAATATTTTAGAAAATAACAATGTCTGCTTCAGGTTCAACCATGCTCTTTTTTGCATACCCAAGAACGCGAAAAAAATTCACAACACCCAAAAGATTTTTAGTACTTTGCAAAATCTTTCCATTCATTAGAAAGAAATTAAGCCTGTGTTGGGTTTTACTACACCTACACAATCACATGGTAAGTGTTGTTACTGTTAGTTGGGCTGTAGCTATCTGGGATACACGTAACAGGGACACTTCACATATTTCTACTTGTGTTCTAGAAGAACTGCTGTTTCTTTAGTGTGTTTAGAAGTACATCAAGATTGCTAGTTCTGAAACATGAATTTGTACTGTTTCTCAGCCGAGAAATCAAGATAATTCCTCCATACTCCTCTTAGGAGGATTTACAACAAGGAAAGAACACACCTTTCATTTGCGAAGAACACTACTTGCTCTTATTTCCAGCTAAAGCAACTAACATCTAAAGCAATTACGAACAGTAATTCAGAAAACCTTCAGTTGTGATTTGCAAAGCTAAAGAAGTATCTTTGCATTCAGTGGCAACAAACGATTCCACCCACACACATAATAGCTACACGTTCATACAGGTACAAACAACAAGATGTGTCAATTCAACGGTCAATGCCTGGAAGAGAAAGAGGCTTTTAATCTTTTCAGTACTGATCAGACAGAGCATCACTGAGGGGAAAATATTAAACTACTCCTACCTGTTGATTTGGTGTAGCATTTAGCTTAGCCAGGCAAAAACAGGGAAGGTGGTTTGGCTTAGGTAGGGAATCATTGCCCTACCTCCCTTGAGAGAGAGTTTCTAAGTTGCGTTCAAGGTCTTGTATATGCTTCAACTATGCTAGGGTTAGGGCATTTACTCCCACCAGCAAGCATACCACCAAGCTGGCACTCAGCAGAACAAGGTTAAGTTACCAGTTGCCTCAGGTTCACTACCTGAGGAAGAAAGGAAAAGGAGTGAGAAACTGCACCTCACCGAAAGAACTGAGAACTGAGTCATCGGATGTTCGTACAGGAAATAGAAAAGGACAGAATGGGCTCCTCAAACGAGCAAGAGTGCTGCGGCCAGCATGTCACCACAGGAGATGCTGGGCTGAGAACACGCTAGCTGCTACAATGGAAGGAGCTTCAAGTGTTTATGTTACAGGGAGTCTAGTTCTCAGCTTTATGATGTTTCCTGCAGATTACGCCTGTGAATCCTGGATGCATCGCAGCAGCATCTAACAAAACTTACTTCCCTAGCTTTCTTACAAAGGTGGGGCTCCATCCTCTGCTTCTGCTATTATTAGATAATAGCAGTATAAAACCCAGCTCAGGGAAGGGAGATTTGCTTTCAAGGATGCAGCTAAATACTGTCATGGAAAAGTCCACAAAGAACTTGGGGCAGAAAGGCCTGACAACCAGGAAACTGGATGTTACCAATAATCATAAATAGATGCCAACAACCAAGTCTTAATTGATAGACTGCTTTGGTTGGGTTATTGGCTTGAAGCCCCCAAAATTTAACATGCGTTCTTCTATGTTAGAAGCAACTACTTCAGCTTCGCTTTAAGATTAGAGCTAGGATACTCTTATTCTAGTCATCCCTGTGAGGCCAGACATCTTATTTTACACCCCATGACAAGCTATTCCAGCACAACTCCCTTCCTGCTTCCACACTAGTTCCTTCCCTTGTCCTCTTCTTCCCTCCAAAAGATAAAAGAGAAGATTTACCTACAGTAAATTCTAATTTGTAAGAGGCATTAAGCATTAGACAAAACATAAGGCAGTTATGATACTGACATAACAGGTCTCTAATAAAATGCAAATTCCTCCCCTATTCGAATGTGCTCCAGTTTGAGAAGCAATGTTATTCAAAATCAGCTCTTCATTGATTTGAAGTTTATGCTACTGACTTCGTAGTGTGAATTTGAGGAAAGCAGACTTTTATGCCATTGTGTACCCCCACAACTTAAGTTTATTTTTCATGTTTGGATGGCCAGGTACTCGCAAAGCTGTTCCTAAGAATTTGTCCAATAGGCTAAACCAGAGGATTTTTCTGCTTTATAATTATAAAATGTATGGAATATAGGGCAAATATTTAGCTTACATAGATGTATCATTTTTAAAGAAATCCAATGGTATTTTCCCACAGGCCTATCTTTAAACACAATGTCTTAATTCCATTCTAAATTCAGGCTAATGTAGCACCATATAGGACAAGAAATCCATGTGGCTTAAGAGATCTCAGATTTATTAAATGAGGTAGTTTTTATGACTAGTGATTTTGACTTCATGCCCAAGTCCCTAATTAACACACTGTAAGAGAGCTGAGAGCCATATTTTCAATAACATTGTGATAATGAACAAAAGCAAAATTTATCCATCAATATAATCTATTTTTAAAGGACAGCTGTATTTGATGGCTTGAAAAACTAATCTACCTTTTTATTTTCTCACCACAAGTATGACATTCAAAAGCTTCTTAAAAAAAAGGAAGCATTTCACCATGGACAGTTTTGAAAAAAAGCTCACTGGCAACTGTTAGGAACAACAGCACAATAAAAATTCAGTAAGTATGTGAATGGAATATAAACCACATATAAAGGGGTTCAAGATCTCTGAAGTGCTAAATACTATTGTTTCGAAGTCCAGTGCTCCTACAAATTTTAGATCGTACATTTCTACTATCTGCATAAAGAAATAGGGACCAAGCAACTCTGAAAAAGAAGAGACAAGAAGATATGAGATTGTGCAAGTAAAATAAATGCAATATAGGGCAAATGGAAGACACCAACAAATAAACAGACAAGAAGGGGAAAAACCCAAGAAAACAAAAAGATGCTATGGATGAAACAGAACATACCACTACTGCTGCCAGGGAAAATAATGAAAAAGAAATATTGAAATTGAGTAACTGATATTCAATATTGAAAGGATTCATCTTTAAAACGCTATAAAAACATGGACAGGCAACATTTAGAAATTATGATTATGGGAGTGATGATATATATTCAGGAACTGACTAGCAACTTGTCTGCATTGTGGCAGACAGGTCGTTGTAACTTGCTTCTGCAAGGCCTTTCTGGCTCTATGGCATGAAGCTTCCTGCTGACCTTGTGTCATTTTGGCTGGAGTCCTTGTCTGTGCTGTAATACCGAAAGTATAAGAAATTCATAGAAGTTTAAATGACTAACTGTCCTTTATGCCTTTCCCCACTCCAGACATAGCAGCTAAGCCTTTTGTCGAGAACATCTACACTCTGTTCCCCAGTATCTGGAATTCCTAGTGATGGGCTAGTGCTAGTGCTCATCCAGACTTTTAAACTCTATAGAGGAAATACAGTTCAGACAAAGGTCTTTTAGCAGCCTGCTTACTTAACATCCACGCAGTTTTTTGGTATTTTGAGATTCCAGGGTGTTCCTATCTGGTACGAAGAAGTCTGCAAGCTGAGAATCCAACCTCTCTTCAGGTCAAAATTTAGAAAGGTTATTCCTAACTGAAGCCAGACCAAATTGTTAGTAAAATAAAATACTCCTTTAAAATAACGTTTTCAGAATAATTTTGGTAATGCTCACAGGGCAGAGTGTTACAAGATGTGTTTTGTGTAACATTTTGAAGGTGAATGCTCTGTGAGAAGTGTCAGTATTTTCAGTAACACCAATATTGACATCTGTTCTGTGTTTCATCCATGGTATGTTCTTTCTGTCTTATTTGATACTATTGTTTTCCTGCTTATTTTCCTTCTATTCTGTTGGGTTACTTTACAATATAAACAATTAACAATTACATAAAGATGATAACACTGTACAAATAAGGAAATTCCACAGATTGCACTGTAATAATGAAGTGTGAAACACCGTTCTGTGACCACTATTAAAATGCTGGTCCGTTGCTGGAAATACAGTCCACATCAAACAGAATTTTTTATTTGAAAAAAAGAATGATCAGCAAATCTTATTTTTCTAAATGAGTCAAAAATACATTAAAAAAAATGGAATAAAGAACATTTTGAAAATCTATCACCCGAGTTTAAAGAAAAGTGAGAAGTCAGCAGCCCCAGCTGTACAGAAGTCAATTTAGCCTTTTGTCCTCATCTGCTAATTGAAACTGCATGACATGATAATTCTCTTGGGGAATTATGAACTCTAAGGTACAAAAATTATCTACAGTGATACTACTTTTCCCTCATAGTTCAGTAAGATAGGTTGCACCGATTGCTGAAGCTGAAAAATTCTTCTGCATTATCTCTGCAGACTGCATATTCAATTCCATGGCAAAACCAAGAAATTTGCGGGATGCTCAAATTCAGGATTTCACACAATGGAAGAAAGCAGCCCAAACGTGGCAAGAACATCGAAGATTTTAGCATTATTGTGCAGATGATCAAAAAATAGAGAAGGGTTTTAGAATCATTCTGCAACATTCTTTTAAAGCCAAAACAACTATACCACACATCACATTCTGTTTCCTGGTTGGCTGTGAGGGACAGTCAGCTTTGCATTTGTGAGAATTACAGTTGTATTCAGTATTGATTTGTATCATTAAGGATAGCTTAGTTTTCTATAAAAAAAGGCATGCAATTCCTAAGAACCATTGTCTTAATTCCCAGCAAAGGCAACACAGCTATTATTCTACCAAATTTTACTTAATAAGTATCATCAAGGTTTTGAAGATTTCTGTGAGTTGCATCTCAAACACCCACATACTGCTCAGGTCACTACAACAGTCTGTACCACAACCGCCCTTTACATATCAGAAAACATATTCTGTTGGACTAACAGCCTGTGGCTGCTGCTTGGTATTAGAGTTTACTTCACCGTGTTTTTCAGTTTCAAATTATGACTTGAAATCCATTTTATTTTAGCAATAAGACAGAAGTTTTGAATAGACTACGTCTTCATTGGGTCTGATGACTACAGTGAAGCAGTAAGAGGCAATAGAAACTGAACTGTAGAATATAGTCAGTTCCGAGGAACTGATGTCCATACAGCTTTTGCGAGGTTCTCCTTCAGACTAGCTTGTCTGACCTCTGCATTTTTTCATTGTTTGTTACCAAATGTTTTATGTTTTCTGTAACATAAAACACATGTTCTCTTTTTTTCTTGGGTGGAATTTTAAGGATTGCAAGAACCTTAAGAATCTGGGAAAACTTTACTGTGCAAAACTGAAATATTTGCGAACAGCAATCTCCATTTATTAGAATAATAATCGTAATTTATGATAGGGGATATATATGAAGTAATGAATTGTAATAATGCTTTATCTTTAGCTTTGCATTCAGTCTGAAGACATAAAATAGCATAATGACACCAGCTTTCAAGAGTGTGAAGGAAACGTAAGAAAAAAGAAATTCACAGGAAGCATGTAGACAAGCCAGGAATCTGAGCTTCCAATTTTAAAATGTATACCTAAACAATCAAATTACTGCTGAATTTACGTTTTGAAAACTCCTTTCTCACAAAATGCAGATGAAAGTTTACTGCTGCCTTAAATAATTCATGTTGGCTACAGGATATACATTGTTGCAGTGCAGTGGGTTGACTTTGGCTGGCTACCAGACACCCACCCAGCTGCTCTCTCATCCCACCTCCTTAAAAAAACAGGGGAAAAAAGTAAGACAGAAAAGCTTGTGGGTCAAGGTAAAGACAGGGAAATAACTCACCAATTACAATCCAGCCAGTAAGTCAGCTTCACCGGGGGCTCAACTTAAACGCCTCTATGCAAACGCATGTTGCACAGGGAATAAACAAGAGGAGTTAGGGACCTGTGCACACCTGCAGGGCTATGATCTTACTGGCATCAAGGAGGCATGCTGGGATGGCCCCTATGACTAGAGTGTTGGAAGAATACAGGCATTTTAGGAAGGACAAGAAGGGGAGACAAGCAAGGGGTGTCGCCCTCTATGCCAATGACCAGCTGGAGTGCATGCAGCTCTGCCTGGGGAGAGCTGACCGAGAGCTGATAGGTCAGGATTAAAGGGAAGGTATGGACAGGTGACATTACAGTGGGGGTGTGCTACAGGCCACCCGACCAGGAAGAACAAGTGGAGGAGGCCCTCTATAGACAGATAGGAGCAGCCTCACATTCACAAGCCCTGACAACACAGCAAGGCATAAGCAATCCAGGAGGTTCCTGGAATGCATTGGTGATAACTTCCTTCTCCTCATTGGCTCCTTTATCATTTGGAGAGGTGCCATGCTGCACCTCATTCTCACCCACAAGGAGGGGCTGGTGGGGAATGTGAAGCTCAAGGGCTGCCTTGGCGGCAATGACCATGAGCTGGTGAAGTTCAAGATCCTCAGGGCAGCGCGGAGGGCGCACAGCAAGCTCACTGCCCTGGACTTCACGACAGCAGACTTTGGCCCCTTCAGGGATCTGCTTGGTAGAGTACCATGGGATAAAGCCCTGGAGGGAAGAGGGGCCAAGAAAGTTGGTTAATACTGAAGGATCACCTCCTCCAAGCTCAGCAGCGAAGCATCCCAACGAAGACGAAGTCAGGCAAAAGCGCCAGGAGGCCTGCACGGATGAACAAGGAGCTCCTGGACAAATTCAAACACAAAAGGAAGCCCACAGAAGGTGGAAGCAAGGACAGGTAGCCTGGGAGGAATACAGAGAAATTCTCCAAGCAGCCAGGGATCAGGTTAGGAAAGCTAAAGCCCAGACAGAGTTAAAGCTGCTCAGGGACGTCAAGGGCAAGAAGAAAAGATTCTACAGATATGTCAATGATAAAAGGAAGACTCCGGAAAACGTGAGCCCTCTCCGGAAGGAAATGGGAGACCTGGTTACCTGGAATATGGAAAAGGCTGAGGTACTCTATGACTTTTTTGCCTCAGTCTTCACAAGCAAGTGCTCTAGCCACACTGCCCAAGTCACAAAAGGCAAAGGCAACGACTAGGAGAATGAAGAACCATCCACTGTAGGAGAAGATCAGGTTCAAGGCCACCTGAGAAACCTGAAGGTGCACAAATCCGTGAGACCTGACGGGATGCGTCTGCGGGTCCTGAGGGAACTGGTGTATGAAGGTGCTAAGCCGCTATCCATGACATTTGAGAAGTTGTGGCAGTCCAGTGAAGTTCCCACTGGCTGGAAAAGGGGAAACATAACCTCATTTTTAAAAAGGGAAACAAGGACGACCTGGGGAACTACCAGCTGGTCAGTCCCACCTCTGTGCCCAGCAAGGTCATGGAGCAGATCCTCCTGGAAACTCTGCTAAGGCACATGGCAAAGAAGGAGGTGATCAGTGACAGACAACATGGCTTCACTAAGGGAAAATCGTGTCTGACAAATTGTGTCCTTCTACGACAGGGTTACAGCACTGGCACATAAGGGAAGAGCAATTGACATCATCTACCTGGACCTGTGCAAAGCTTTTGACAACATACCACATGACATCCTTGTCTCTAAATTGGAGAGACATGGATTTGACTCAGTGGATAAGGAATTGGTTGGATGGTTACACTCAAGGAGTTGCAGTCAGTGGTTGATGTCCAAGTGGCAACCAGTGACAAGCAGCTTTCCTCAGGGTTCAGCACTGCAACTGGTGCTGTTTAACATCTTTGTCAGCAACACGGACAGTGGGATTGAGTTCACCTTCAGCAAGTGTGCCAACACCACCAAGTTGTGTGCACTGGTTGACATGCTGTAGGGAAGGGATGCCATCCAGAGGGAACCAGACAGGCTTGAGATGTGGGCCCATGGAAACTTCATGATGTTCAACAAGAGCAACTGAAAGGTCCTGCATGTGGGCCGAGGCTATCCCAAGCACATCTACAGGCATTGACTGAGAGCAGCCCTGAGGAGAGGGACTTCGGAGTGTTGGTGAATGAGAAGCTCAACATGAGCTGGCAATGTCCGCTTGCAGCCCAGAAGGCCAACCGTATCCTGGGCTGCATCAAAAGAAACGTGGCCAGCAGGTCAAGGGAGGTGATTCTGGCCCTCTACTCCACTCTGCTGAGACTCCACCTGGAGTATTGCATCCAGCTGTGGGACTCCCAACATAAGAAGGACATGGATCAGTTGGAGCACGGCCAGAGGATGGCCACAATGATGATCAGAGGGGCTGGAGCATCTCTCCTGTGAACACAGGCTGAGAGAGTTGGGGATGTTCAGCCTGGAGAAGAGAAGGCTCTGGGGAGACCTTAATAGCAGCCTTACAGTACCTAAAGGGGGCCTACAGGAAAGATGGGGAGGGACTTCTTATCAGGGAGTGTAGTGACGGGATGAGGGGTAACAGTTTTAAACTGAAAGAGGGGAGATTTAGATTGGATATTAGGAAGAAATTCTTTACTGTGAGGGTGGTGAGACACTGGCACAGGTTGCCCAGAGAAGTTGTGGATGCCCCTTCCCTGGAAGTGTTCAAGACCAGGCCGGATCATAGAATCATAGAATGATTCGGGTTGTAAGGGACCTTAAAGATCATCTAGGTGCAACCCCCCTGCTGTGGGCAGGGACACCAACCACTATACCAGGCTGCTCAAAGCCTCATCCAGCCTGGCCTTGGGGCTGGGGCTTTGAGGAACCTGGTCTAGTGGTTGGTGTCCCTGCCCATGGCAGGGGGATTGGAACTAGACAATCTTTAAGATGCCTTTCAACCCAAACCATTCTATGATATAGTCATGATAGTCTAAGCACATAAGCAACAGACATTTTAGAATCCTTAAAAATTTCTTTTTCCTTCAATAGACCAACATGTCTACTTAATTTTTAATAATGCACATTAAATATAATATTGTATTAACACTGTAACACAGTGTTAGTTGAGTTACAAAAGTTAATTACAGCCTTTCAGTTTTTTTACTGGTAATTTCATTATCATTGCTAAACCAAAAAACTGATATTGCCATAAACTAAACGTAGTACATACATGTCACTTGTGGTAAAATTTCCAGTCCTCTTTTTAAACCATTGGCTTGAAATATCTCATTGATAAGAAGAACTTAACTAAACTTCTCTCTTAGAAGACTACAAAGTACTCAGTTTTAATCTCACTCAGCCGTATATATTACACCTTTAATTTGCTGAACTGCAAGTACGGATGATACCTCTTGTAAGGGTACTCTTGCTGTAAAGAAGCAATGCACTTTATATCCTTCAATCCCAAATGAGCATGAATTAATATAGTTTCTTAGAGAACAAGCATTTTCAGGTTCTTCAGTAAAGAAGAATTAGTACTTTAAAAAATTTTATGCTTGGTTTTACTAAGTATGAGGTCTCTCCAGGAAAGTTTTCACAAAAAGCAGGGTAAAATTCTTTTGCCCCACCATATCTAAAAAGCTACCACTGCAGCTTTTGAGATGACAGACAACTGCAAATGTGTTATGTGTTGATTTAAGAAAAAATAATAATGGCAGACTCATTTTATTTCAGAACACTTAGAGGCTTTGGCATTAAATATGGGTCAAAAATCACTAAACATATCAATGAGTGACACTCATTAAAATAAATCACACAAAATGGAACTTGTATGATAACACGTTGTGACACTACTACTGCTTTCATAAATAAAGAATGAAAATTAAACTTTCATAGTCAAATATTTCACTAGGCTAGATTGCAAAGTTTGACATGGTCAATTCATCACTGCAGAAATCAGACAAAGCGCAGTCTGCTACAGTCAGGAAGCTCATTATTTCATTAAAATTGCACTGTATCTAGGACTCCAACATTCCTTTTATTAAAAATAATCACCAAGAAGTTGAATGGTAATTGTCAACCTCCTGCACTACAATTTTGTCTTCCATTTAAATGGAGGCTGAAAAGCAAAAAGTAGTCACTGTCAATAAAACTGCATTGGACTTACTGTGTACAGAAAGCAGACGGATAGATTCAAGGAATAGTTTACAATTTGTTCAGTAATTCAGAGAGACACAAATGCTCTAGAAAAACCTAAAGAACATTTTTCAACTGACTTTTTACAATCAAAACTAAAACTACAGGAAGGGTCAGTTTTAATTAATGTTCTGAATTAAAAACGGGATGGAAAGTAACTTCCCGGGTTTTTGAGCCCAGCCCTTCATTCTGAGAAGCAATCAGCATGACGGGATCACTTTCACAAACTCTGCAAGCTCTAGCACAACACCACTGGGCCTCTCAGCACACTTTATTCCCATTGGAAGACTGCTCAAGACGGGCAGAAATCTCCTTGTCCTTTAAAGCCTAAATTTCATTACAGTATATATTTATACTGTCAGAGTTTTATGCTTCTAAAGAGCAGCACTGCTCTTTAGCATCAACAATTTAAAGTTTTTATACGGCTACATTTTCTTTTACTATTTTGTAAATTTTTCTCTGCATTGAAACATTACATTGTATTTAAAAGGTTTTAAAGGAAGGCTCAAAATTTAAATAAGTAATTTCCAAGTTACTACAATACAGAATTTGATCCTGCTGATACGAAATAAGTTCAAATTATCACTTTATTTTTTGGGTTTCAAGTTGTGTCAATTTTAGACAAGAGAGTTTTTTGAAATCTTGAAAATCTTTAAGAGACAAAAAACCTTCCTTTCCATATTCTTTTAATGCAAACACCTCTCAAATACTACATCAAATCCCACTACAGTAAAAACAGGATGACGGAAGAACAGAAGTACGGGGAAAAAATAGAAGCATGTAAAGATTGTTTTTCCTGATCTAGATAGCGTGTCCCGCATTCAATCCAGTCTATATTCCACTGCAGATCTGAATCTGCAGTGGAATTTCTCCTGGCTGGCTGAAGGCTTCCACAGAGATCAAACGAATTGGCACAGAGAGACCAAACAGCACATGAAAGTACCACTCAGAACGAGCATGAGACAGAGATTCTTATGAACTTTATGCCATTAGAAATTGGCCACAAAGGAGCTGTTCTACCAGGTAATTTTGCTACATCTAAGCCTAAAGCTCTAACCCTGTACTGCCGATTAGCCTGACCCAGGTGCAGGACCCTGCACTGGGCCTTGTTGAACTTCATGAAGTTCACATGGGCCCACTTCTTGAGCCTGTCCAAGTCCATCTGCCAAATGGCACCCTGTCCCTCAGGCATGTAAACTGCACCACTCAGCTTGGTGTCATCTGCGAATCTGCTGAGAGTGCACTCAATCCCTCTGTGCATGTCATCAATGAAGATATCGAACAGTACTAGTCCCAGTACGGACCCCTGAGGGACACCACTTGTCACCGATCTGGACAGAGAGCTGCTGACCACTACCCTCTGGATGTGACCATCTAACCAGTTCCTCATCCACTGAACAGTCCACCCATCAAATCCATATCTCTCCAATTCAGAGAAAATGATGTTGTGGGGGACTGTGTCAAAAGCTTATTCTTACCCACAGGCTTTCAACCTACTTGTGGCTATCCCTCAGAGACAGCTCTTCACACTCTATCCATTTCTTGATGTAGAGGGCTACATCTCCAGCCCTCCTTCCTCACCTGTCCCTTCTGAACAGAGTGTAGCCATTGGTAGGAGCACTTCAGTCATGGGATTCCTCCAACCAAGTTTCAGTAATGGCAACTAAATTGCAGCTTTCTAACAGCACTGTGGCTTCTAACGCCTCCTGTTTATTGCCCATGCTGTGTGCATTGGTATAGAGGCACTTAAGCTGGGCTGTCAGCCATGTCACCTTTTTAGAGGAGCACACCTTAATTCCTTTGAGGTATTCCACCAATGTTCCTCTGTTGGCTCCTATGACCTCAGGAGCCCCTGGCTTATCTCTGTAAGACTTCAAGTGTGCTCCAGTGTACTCAGCACATCCCAGAGAAACAGGCTGATGGCCCTTCACCAGCACTCTGTCCCTCTAACCTTGGTGTGTCGTCCCATAGCTTTTCATGGGCAGGCCTGATATTATCCCCTTCCCCCTTCAAGTCTAGCTAGTTTAAAGCTCTGTCAATCAGCTGTGCTAGCTCGTGAGCAAAGATCTTCCTCCCTCTTTGACAAAGGTAAATCCCATCTGATGTCAGCAGGCCTGGTGCCGTGTAGACCTTCCCATTATTGAAAAACCCAAAGCTGTGGCAGTGACACCAGCCACAGAGCCATGTATTAATAGACTGGGTCCATCTGTTTTTCCATTATCACTGCCTGCAACTGGTAGGAGAAAGGAAGATATTAGCTGTGCTCCGGATTCCCTTATCAACCGTGTCCCAAGGCCCTGAAGTCTCTTTTGACTGTCCTTAGACTATGTGTTGCAGTTTCATTGCCACCCACATGGAAGAGCATAATGGGTAATAGCCTGAGGGCTGTACCAGGTTAGGACGTTTCCTAGTGCTGTCCTTAACCCAGGCCCAAGGGAGGCAGCAGACTTCCTTAAGAGAAGGGTCTGTCCAGCATATTGGACCCTCCATTCCCCTCAGAAAGGAGTCACCTACAACTATAACCTGTCTTTTCTTCCTTGTGGAGGTGGTTGTGATATGGTGTGTAGGCCTTTCTGACATTGGCAACACCTCTGGTGTGGACGGGCCATCATCCACATCATCAATTGACTGACCTTCCACATCCAGAGCCTCATACCTGTTGTACAGAGGCACCCGGGAAGGCGAGGAGGGGGTTTGCCTGCCACCCCGAGTGCAGACTTGCCTCCATTCACTCCTTCCCTTTCAGTTACTGCCTTCTGCCTGGTGGGGGGAGGATACAGGATCCCCTTGATCTTGTGTTTTTCCTGGTGGTTCTTACTGTTTCTATCTCAGGGAGGGCAGAGCATGGTTCCACCAGTCTCTCTCTTTCTCGGACACCCTGATGCTCCTTAACTTTTCTCCTTCCTCTTGTAGCTCTGCCACCACGCTGAGCAGATCACCAGACCTCACACACCTTTTCTCACTACTGCCTCATTACCAGTGAAAGGCCATGGCACTCCCTGCAGCCTGAGACCTGGGTGGATGCATGTTTTTGTCAGAGCTCTGTCTGGGCGGCCACATCCACTCTCGTGAGTGCAGAGAACAGTTTTCTGCCAGGTGGACACCATAGCTAAGCTTCTTCTGGAAGGGTGATGATCACCAATTGAACTGACCTTTTGAGCTGGTAGAGTGACGATGCCCTTCCATGCAAACTGGAGCACCAGACCCTGGTTGCGCCAACTCCCCAGGCTGCTTTGTATAGGTGTGGAGGTGGCCATGGTTCCTCTGGCAACACCCAGGCCTTGTCAGCACATCCTGTGAGAGCTGCTGGCTCCTGGCAGGTCTCTCTGCCACCCTGGTTCCCTGCCTCAGGAAACCCCACTGTGCATCAGGATCTGCCGTTCCCATGTGGGCAAGCTCTGGAGCAGCTTGCTTCAACAACTGACTTGCCAAACACTGTAATAAGATTTTTTTTTTATCAAAACCCACAAACTATCACTTTATATACTGTCTTTCCCTTTTCAAGCGTTGCTCAAAATCTGCCATTTAGCAGATATTTGAAAAATCTGAAGCTTTGTGTTTAGATAAGAAGCAATTTCATTGCAAATTACAGAATTCATGTAATTCACCAAAAGCTCTAAGTTCTGTATTCCAAACCTTCCCCAACAAGTTGCAACCTGCTATGGAGAATTGTACATTCACATTCCTAATTATTTTAGAATAAAGATATACCAAGGAATTGCACTACAGAAATTTATATGCTTTATAACCTTTCCACAAAATAAATAAATACTACTGTTTACACCTATAATACAGCAACAGCACCTATAATAAAAGCTGAATTTGAGAAGATTTTTACTGCCACTCTAATTTTAAAAATACTAAAGCAGAATATTTGTAGTTCACACTGGTGAAGTTAGTCTTGATACACTTTCATTTACATATTTTAGAGCCTTATTCAATACCCTCATTCTTAAAATTTCTCTGTATTAGATTGCCTTGTTTAGCGGTGTGAATTCCTTCTTCACCGTTAAATATCTGGGTCTATAAACTCTGTATTTGTTCTATTTAGCAATCTCCTCTTTTTCAGTATTTAAAGGATCTCAGGATTATTCAATGCAATAATCTGACCTTCCAATCAAATCTTAAGTAGAGCAGGGAAGTTCTAAATCCATAACAAATGCTATCCCTAAGAAATCAAAATGACACAAATAAGTTTCTATGAAATAGAAATCAGTGACACAGAAATACAATAAAAAACATTTCTAGGATGACTTTTCGCCAGTGTAACCTGCCATTTTGACATTTTCTCAATTAAATACATCAACCTTCTAACGATAAAGAAACAAAACAAAAGCAGAATTAAAACTTTCTCAATTTTCTAAATTTTTAAAAGCTTGAAAAAGAAAGGAACCCAAGTTTTAACTGAAACTAAATATTTTAGCTTGCTTTAATGCTGTGCAAATTTTAAAAATCATTCCATATTTCCATACAGCACTACAATTTTTCATATTATAAAGCATCTATACAGCTCTAAAAAAATCCCAGATGTCTAATAAAGCTTCCTATCCTCAGTCAAAGCATTAATCAAAAAAACATTAAGTGAGCTGTTGGTAAGCTCTCAAACACGTCTGGAAGTGTAGTGTGATCATTCCTCCTTCTTTAAACTGGTCCCTACAGAATAACTACACAAATTTAAGGTCTTCTCACTCAAAGTTCTTCACTGACTAGGGGTCAGCGGAGGGAAGGGTCAGTTCAGCTCAGCTGCATAAACCTAAGCACAGTGGAAATTTCCACAACAAAATTGATAGCACAGAAGACAGCTTTTAGAGGACCAGCTTAAGACTGGAACAAATTCACTCAAGAACCAAGGGTCACCTACTATCTTAACCACTTTCCACTCCCAGGGCACAGCATGTACTATCAACATTTCTTCCCCAGACTGATTTGATATAAACAACCTGGAATGCCTGCACTTAAAAATTAAAAAGGAAGAAAATACACTGTAAAAAATAGCTACAACAACACACTCAGAATTGTCACCACTTGGAGAAAAGATAAGGTAGTATAAATACTGTGGATATCATTCACATTGTTTCATAATTCCCTGAAAGGCTCTCTGATGCCATGATGAGAGACTTGACAAATAATCTCCACCAAAACAAAATCTAATAAAAGCACTCTGTCTAGCATAATAATAATTCATCTTAGTGATTTCAAAGGAAAGGATCTTTGTAATATCTGGAACATAACGGTTACCTATTTACACAAAATTTAATTCCAGCCCATTAAAATTTCAAAGCAGCGGCTACATGTTATAGCATATAGGTATAGTATTATGTGATAGCATAATCACAAAATGCAGAGCAAAAGAAGTGCGTGGTTTCTTTCATGGACTTTCAGTTAACAGCCATCCATATATAGGCAACTTTGAGAAATAAAAACTTCAGGAACAAATAACTGTTTAACATAACCTAGCTTATGTTAAACAGGTGATCACACACTCTAGATAAGAGAGATGTTATTGAGAGGAATAAAAAAATTGGGTCTTTAGGTGTGATCAGTACACAGTTCTCCTTAAGTCTGAATTTTGAACAGCTAGACAAACAAGCAAGTTAAGAAGGAGATCACCTATGAGATCCCCATTTTACCAATTCTACTACTATTCTTACAGTGACAAAGGAAAATCCCATTTACTGCACATACATAGACTTTATCAATGAACATGTAAGTACATCTAGTTCCATTAGCAATATTAAGTAATATTTAAAGCTTTAAAATGTTGTAATGCTGATTTAAGAATTCAAATATTTTTGGGACAGCCATTTTATGCTCAGATTTTGCTGTACTGCAGAAAAAAATTTACAAACTAAAACACTCAGCAATTATGTAGCTGCTCACCCAAATGAACTACACGGACAGTAATCATTCCTCTCAGTAGCTTTAGGTTATGCATCTTCTTCCTTTCGCTTAGATATAATGTTCACTTGCAGTCTAAAATTTTCTCAGTTTTATTTCAAATAATAATGATTAAGGCCAGGAATATTTTGGCATTCGCTGCTTTGCTTACAAAGTGGTCTACATTTCAAGACTCCGTACTGAGATGGCTCAGTCCCTGCTTTCTGATCTTCAATTTAAAAAAAAAAAAAAAAAAAAAAAAAAAAAAGAGAGAGAGAGGAAACAAAAGGGAGAAAATCAGTTTGCAATATCAACCCTCCTTTCATACAGATGAGATACACTGGAAGCTTACCAAGTCGCATCCATAATCCCATTGACTGCTCACTATAACCATTTCATCACGCACAACTTGACAAGAATCTTGATCTTAATTTTCCTCTTTTAAAGTAGTCTGTTAGCAAGGGAAAAATATCTAATGTATGTCCCTTATTTATATGTTGCTTACCTGCTCTTGTAATCTCTGTGCTCCATTTTGTTCCATTTATTTTGAAAATCATTGTGAAACAGGGCTGAGTCACATATATTTGGCAATACTTGAACAAATGTTTGTAATTTACTAGGAGCTGTCTAGGGCAGCACAAAGCTCTGAATTATACAAATGTTTGGTCAGCAAGTATTCCTCTGACACCTGCTTGCATCGTAGTTGAAATTACTCAACTGCATAAACAAGGAAGGAAAGTCTTGAAAAGTAATAGCTGCAAATATCACCCAGTGAACAATCATTTGCAGTGTTTATTGCTGCTTTAAAGTAACACATCAGGGATTCTTTCAAACTTCCTATATTCTTTGGCATTGTCACCCAAACTGGCTAAAAGATAGCCCCCCAAAAACCTAAACTACAATAACTGAAAAAAAAATGTGGTAAGGTTGTGTCGTTCAGTTACAGTAAATCAATACAGTAATGCAGCAGAAAAAAACCCTGCTGGCTGTCTTATCTCTTCTGCTGTCCTTAACTTCGGAAACAGTCATTCAAATAAAACAAGCATCCATTTATGAATATTCATATATGTTCTAATTAAAAAAAAATCTGCACTGGTATATTCAAGAGATTTTATATATATTTTTTATATATATACACATATAAATATAAAAATAAAACCTAAAATACTGATGAAGAGCAGGAATCCAAAACACATATAAGATATATAGAATAAATGCTGTGCTGCATATTCATGTTAAAATGTATAAAAAGAACTGAGCTCTTGAAGAGCTTTTTGTGCATTCTTCCAGTCAACAGCAAATTTGTGGAATTGATAGAAAGTGAATAAAGCCCTTCTGCCTTTTAGAAATGAAGAATCTCATTTCTGAGATGAAGAAGAAGAGCTTCAAATCCTGGAGGCAGAAGCTGGAAGCACGTTTGTATAAATGACTTTACAATGACAGGATTTAAAACAGAATAGAAGGTTAAAACACCTCATATCACTAACCTGATCATAGCGGGGGAAAAAAAAAATCTTGAAATTAAGCAGTAGAACCACAGAAATCAGACAATAGTTACCATAAAACCTCTAGAACAAAAATTCTGTATTCTTACTGCAGAAAAATAAGAAGTTACTGACATTAAAAAATTACCCTGGATCATTCAGGCATTCAATCTCTATGCAAAAAGAACAAATGAGTCAAATCTTTCTAGCTTCCTATATTATGTTAAGTATCCAAAAGAAATACAAAGAATAATGTCAATCTATATCAAATAGTTACTTCCACCTCTCTATAAGCTGGACAAATGCTTGTATCAAAGGAATTTGATTTTCTTAAGCTTCCCTTATTCTAAAAGCCAATATTAACTGCATATGGGCATGTGTGCATGTACTTGTATATGCATGTAAAAGCAATGTAACTACTCACCTTTGAGTTGACGTGTGGGAAAATGAACACTCAAAGTAAAACTACAGAACAGCAGATTTTTTCTGTGACACATTCAGTAAACTTTTAGCTCCTACAAGCATAAATTTTCCATTAACTTAAGGCACATCCAGCAGAGAGTTGTAAATTTTCGATTTCTATTTAAAAGCTATCTGATTTTTACTAGCTGAGATAATTTATACCATGGCCAGTTGAAGAAGTAGATGGGATTACTGCAAACAGAAAATTTCTAAGGGTAAAAGAGACTTGCATGATAGTTATCTCAAAGGCAACTTTCAAAGTAACCACACTATTTTTCAGATAGATGGGGTGTCTTAAAACTATGAGGCTGAACTGGAAGATGTACATTATAGGCAGCTCTGACTAGTGTAAGTCTACACTGCAAGTTGTGTTATGAGAACAAAACTAATTAGCCAGGAAAGAAAGTTCAGTTATAAAAAGAAAAGATCTCTCACAAGGATAGAATGGTCTTCTTAGACCATCTTCCATGATGGTCTAAACACAAAAGGGTCCCAACTAAAGGACATCCGCAATCTGAGTCAAGCCTTATTACTTAGAAGAGATCTGGAAGTTCTCCAAAATCACTTCAGTGCTGCTGAGCTGTAAGACTCTAGTTCCTCTGTCATTAAGGAATGGATATTTCATATTGCAGAAGAAAACCAACAAGTTATACACCAGATGGTTAGCTGAGTATCATACAGAATCAGGAAACATGAGTAATTCTTCTATTTGTTCCACTCCCTCCAGTCATCACTTCTATAGCTAATATGTTGCCATAACATTAAAAGATAAGGTAGACAGCAATAATTCCATTAAAGGGATTACAAACATGAGACACCATGCAAAAGACTAAAAGTTCATGTGTGTTAACTCTTCCCCAGGATAACTAGGTCTTTAAAACAAAGATTCTATTTGCAACGGCTTCTTTATTTACAGCCCTGTTGAGTTAAACTTGCACAAGAACACATCTCCTACTATTGCTCAGACCTCCAAAAAGCAGAAGAATATATAATTTTTCAAATCCAGTTTAGGATATTTTCCACAGCCTCTACTTGTGTTTCTATATGCCTATATGTGCCCAGTTTCACAAAGTTAAATTTCACGCAACATACTCATTACTCATTTTATGAACTTCACACCAATTTACGTGTGATTTTGTTATGGCACCTTTGGAAAACGCACCTTCTCTGCTGAAAAAACACACACGAACTGGTTGTCCACCAAGAGAACTTATTGTCATATAGTGTCACTGTAACATATAGGCTACTGGAAGATGATGTAGGCTGCAGTGCCATCATTACGATGTTGACATCACTTTATGACTTGTATTTGTCAGACTTGGACAGTGTAGTCTTTCAGCTTGCCAAGTGCCCTGCTGTGATAAGGTGCAAGGAATAAGTAAGCTGCTTAAGTTCAGAGCTGACAAGACAGATGTAACGCTTGCTGGTAATGAAAACAACATGCAGCCATTCCTGAAGACCACACAGTTAAGCATACTGAATGTGCCTAGCAAATGATCTCACACCACTATGTATATAGCAGAAAATATGCCACTCCTCCAGAGACAAAATGTTGTTGTCTGTCATTTAGGACAATTTAAGACACTCATATATAGTTCAAGCTGTGGCTATCTAAAAGACCATACCTCCTTCTGATAACAATGGGATGCAAAACAAAACAGCACGATGAAAGAAGTGACTGTTAAAAGAGCACACTGTAAACAAAGGGAGGACAAATCACTAGTCTCTAAAAGAATATGCCATTTTTCTGGCAATAAAACTTATCTAAAGCAGATACCTCATCCTTTTTCTTGGCAACTCCACATACAGAAAGCTCACAGAAAGCTACTTCAGCTCGTGGAAAAAGGTAATTGCTGGCAGCAGTTCAGCAATCATTCTTTACTCTTTAAAATGAACATTAACTTGAGTTACCTCAAGTCCCCAGAATTTGCTGCTCAACTCAACTTACTACTTTTTTCAGCAGCTCCTTACAAATATTATTTCAAATAGCAGTCAGCTTCCTAAAGGAAAACTAATATCTGCTCATGTAGACAGGTTCTCAAGCTTATAACCTGAACTGGACCTTTTTTGCTTCAGGGAACAGCTCTGACAATAATGTTCCAAGAATCACCACAGCAATGCCTTGTGGCACAGAACTTTAAATGAGAGAATGACAGAAAAAAAGTGGCTTAAAGTACTAAAAATCCAAACTTAACCTCTGAAAGCTAAACATTCTCACTGAACTGAGTTTCCAACTATTTCCAGTTATGTCCAAATAATTAATTCAGCAATTACTTATCATTCTGTCCTTAAAACACACCAAATC
This sequence comes from Chroicocephalus ridibundus, assembly GCF_963924245.1. Classification (NCBI taxonomy): domain Eukaryota; kingdom Metazoa; phylum Chordata; class Aves; order Charadriiformes; family Laridae; genus Chroicocephalus; species Chroicocephalus ridibundus. Next base: position 55,241,493 of record NC_086316.1, read on the forward strand.
CATAAAACAGCATGTAGCATAAGCAACAAGTAGGAGGAGCTGGAAGCAACTCTGCACCTGGAAAGCTATGATCTAATCACTATCACTGAAACCTGGTTGGACAAATTCCATGATTGGACCCCTTCAATCGATAGCCACAAATTGTTCAGGAGGGACAAGGTAGGAGGGGTGGAGGGTTGACCCTGTGTAAAACAAAAGATTGATTGCACAGAGCTGTCTTTGAAAAACAGTGATGAAACGATTAAGAGCTTATAAGTAAAAATCAGGAGCCAAGTCAACAAAGGAAACTTCATGGTTGGTGCTTACCACCCACCACCCAATCAAGAGCTGATTGTAGTTGGCTGACGTAGTTGCTAAGCCACTCTCCATCAAATCTGAAAAGTCACGGCAGTCAGGGAAAGTCCCCAGTGACTGGATTGCCCCCTTTTTTAAGAAGGGTAAAAAGGAAAACCCTGGGAATCGTTGGCCAGTCAGCCTCACCTCAGTGCCCAGGATCATCATAGACCATGGACTCCTGGAAATTATGTTGAAACATACAGAAGATAGAGAGGTGACAGGACACAGCCAACAAGGCTTCACCAGGGGCAAATCTTGCCTCACTAATCAAGTGGCCTTCACTAACCATGGACTGAGTGCATCAGTGTACAAGGGAAGAACTACACATGTTGTCTACCCAGACTTTTGTAAGGCCTTTGATATGGTCCTCCACAACCTTCTTGCTGCTAAAACAGAGAGATATGGGTTTGACGAATGTACTATTAAATGAATAAAGCATTGGCTGGATGCCACATCCAAAGAGTTAGTCAATGGCTCTATGTCCAAGTGGAAACCAGTAACGAGTGGTGTCACTCAAGGGTCCATACTGGGACCAGTATTATTAAATATCTTCTTCCATGACAGATATAGTGGGATTGAGTGGACCCTCAGCAAGTTTGCAGATGACACCAAGCTGAGTGGTGCAGGTAATATGCTTGAGAGAAGGGATGCCATCTAGAGGGACCTTAACAGGCTTGAAAAGTGGGCCCATGCGAACCTCATGATGTTCATCAAGGCCAAGTGCAAGGTCCTGCACCTGGGTCATGGCAATCCTCAGTATCAATACAGACTGGGTGATGAACTGATTGAGAGCAGTTCTGAGAAGGATTTGGGGGTACTGGTGGATGAAAAATTGGCATAAGCCAGCAATGTGCACTTGCAGCCCAGAAAGCCAACCATATCCTGGGCTGCATAAAAAGAAGTGTGGCCAGCAGGTAGAGCGAGGGAATTCTCCCCCTCCTCTCTGCTCTCATGAGAGTACTCCCACCTGGAGTACTGCATCCAGCTCTGGGGTCCTGCTCAGAGGGCTGGATCACCTCCCCTATAAAGAAAGGCTGACAGAGTTGGGTTGTTCAGCCTGGAGAAGAGAAGGCTCCAGGGAGACCTTACTGTGGCCTTTCAATACTTAAAGGGGGGTTATAAGAAGGACAGGGAAAGACTTTTTACCAAGGTTTGTAGAGACAGGACAAGGGGCAACAATTTTAAACTGAAACAGAGGATAGATTTAGACTGGCTATAAAAAAAAAAAAAAATAAATTGCGATGAGCATGGTGTGATACTGGCACAGGTTGCCCAGAGAAGCTGTGGATGCCCCATCATCAGAAGTGTTCAATGGCAGTCAGGTTGGACAGGACTTTGAGCAACCTCATCTATTGAAAGATGTCCCTGGCCATAGCAGGGAGTTGGACTAGATGATATTTGAAAGTCCCTTCCAACCAAAACCATTCTCTGATTGTCTGTCTACTGGAGGATATAAAACAGTGGGGACTTTAAAGGAATAAAAGTATAATGGAGTGATATATAAGCACCCACTGATGTTGGTGAGGAGTCTTGGTTTTTTAAAATGTATGTGATGTGTACATAGTCAACAGCACAGAAGAAATTATTCAAAACTGCTGAAGACTTACAGATAATAAAAAGGTACATTCCTAGAAGACTAAACAATACAACCTTATGGTCTCATAAATCAAACTGGTAATAATTACAGTGATGTTCCAGTTTAAAAAAGCTTATGCTGCACACAGAAATGATGCAAGATTATGGAAGAAATTTTTTCTCTTGTAAATTTACATTCAAAAATACCTTGGCTTGATGTGTATTCAATTACTATAAAAACAGAACAAGCAACAACAAACACGACAACTGCCTCTATACCTCATGCACGTGGTGATCAGAGATAAGCTTTCCTGGATTATAGTGTCTGCAAATTCTTTCTTACAAATACAATCCTGGTGTGATGGTTTTTTTCTCTCACTTTTCTAAAACATTACTTAAATTCTACATACACTGGGCACACATAATCCTTTCCAGTTATTACACTTGCGTCAGCAGACACATTTTTGTCCCTTTCCTAGCTGTTTTAATTCTCACACTTTTTCTTTTCCCTTATATATGGTGTATCATTTTGCAAATCAAATGCCTTTCTACGGAAGATTTTAATATCCAATTAAAACAAAAAAATACAGTTCAAAAAACTCACAATCTAAATGTAAATTCATAAATAAATCCAATGTCCACCAGCACCCACTATTAATATTCCTGGGGACATAAAGTGACTCTTAACAACTTAATGGAACATTGTATTTTCAAAAGCTTACACAATTATTAGGCAACATTTTTCTCAGCAACATAGTAACACCAGTATTGACAAGACAGAAAGGTAAACTGAGGTGTGAAGTGACTTATCAAATATTACAGTGTGTGCAAAATTCAGATGAATAACCACAGAAGGATATTCCAATCGGATATGCTACTTTATTGGTCCAATTAGATCTTTCAAATCAATACCAGTAAAAAATTAAGATTTGAGTGAAATGCAATCACAAGCCCTTTTGCTCTTTTGGATAAAAAGCATTATTGCACCCAAATACTCAAACCATATTTGCAAGTAGGCTCTGATCTTTAAACCACATAAGCACTTCTGAAAGCTCTATCAGTTTTATAATTTTTTTAAAATTTAGAATGTTATATAAATATTTTTTTTTTACTGATGCCAAGTAAAACCATTTAGATAGATCATGAACCTCATGTTACTCAGTTGCTACTTTGCTGTTATCAAACTATAAGAGCTCAGAGAGTTATTCCCTCACTCTCAACCTTATTATTCAGTTCAAAACTCAGTATTTAATTTAGCTCTTCAGTGACATTCACTTCTGGACATCTACCTGTTTAAGTTCTGAGTTACCTTTCTCATACACTCCTTGCACTACTGTCCATTTGTGTGTGGACACAGAAAAAACACATACGTGATCTCACTTACACAAATACACGTTGCATAGACTGGGTTGAACTTCAAAACATAGACCTGACTCTATCAGACCTACAGATCTTACTGTGGACTATTACTCATTTAGAACTTAAAAGACTTCAAAGGATTTTTATAGGAAAAATCCATTTTCTTGCGCATGAAGTCCTCTCTGCAAGTAACATGAAATTCAGAGGACTTGTTAACATTTTTAGCACTCTGCTTTCAATTCTTACAGACATGTCCATGTCTTCGAACATCATCTACAGTCACACATATCTAACATTTTCCATATTTTTCTAAGACTTTATAGTATGGTACCACTGCAAGATACAAATTTGACAGTTTGTAATAGGATGTACTCAAAGTAGCAAATTATTCTGACAGTAAGTACTACGCAGACAGCAGTGTACATTCTTCTAACATACACATTAAAAATCTCATGAACACTGTGACTAAAGCATGTACACTAAATTGTATTTTGTACATGACTATGAGTCACTAAATTTTTTATGAACGATATATTGCAGTAATCAACTATTGTATCGTTTTTAGTTTAACATTTTTAAAATCAAAAAATGTGCTATTTAAAGCTATTTCATTAACAGTTTAAAACAATTGGAAATATTTTAAAACCTGTCTCAAGATTTCTGTCTATTTTGCTCTCATTGCCTGTGAATGTGTGCAATGAGTTAGTTAATGCATGAATTTATGTATGGTATAATGATTCTCCTCAATTGTCCTTCCAGCAATATTTTTGGAAACGTTGAAAAGTAATCAATACCTCTTTGTATTACCAGAAATGCATAGCAACACTGGTATACATCATTGCAAGTGTTTCTTTACTCTTTCACAAACACAGCTGCAGTAGTTCTACTGCCCCACTGTAGTTTAACAAATGAATTTCATTACAAATTAGAACACAGAAGATGAGCAGTGTCCTCAAATGTCTTTAATCCTTTTTTAGGTTTCCTACATCATTAAAACAGAATGACAGGCAGGAGAATATTTGCTCGTTCTTTTAAAAGCTCATACACATTTTTGCTTTGATTCCATTCTTCAGTGGCATACCACAGAGAAACCTCTGTATTTTCAGAATTGATGTACCTTTCAAAACTATAATCTTTGGCTTTCAAGCTCACTATTATTTGCCTTCAGGTGCAAATTTTAAAGTGTATAGGCTTCTAAAAAGAACTTTATGGCTCCAGCCAGATACTGAAAGGCTTGTAGATCAGCCATCATCACAGTGTAAATTTCTTTTCAAAATAATGTTCCTCACTCAGAGTACACTTGTGCTTATACTCGGTTCACTTGTCAAATACAAATTTGAGGTCATCAAAAGCTTCAGGGCAACTTCAGCTATTCAAAAACTCATTTTCTACCTCTATTTTGTTGGAGAAATAGGATTTCAAATGTAAAAATAATAGGAAACTCTACAGATAAAGAAACAAAGGCATATTATGTGCATGTTTCAGTACAGCATTGCAGTGACTGCCTGTAAGGACAAAGTCAACCCAATACCCAAGCATTTTAAAACACCAAAAATATCAGAAGCAGATAATGTATTTTGCAATCGAGTTGATATGTATTCCATTCAAAACACGATTTTAGAAATGACATCTTAAATATATAGATTTAGGATCGGATGCTAATAATTCTATTTAAATGTTTCATTTGTAACAGATTAAAAATTTAAACGCTCTCATTTACGATTTCTACTGCTCATTATAAGCCACATGTCTGACAAGGGTAAATGAAATTAGGCTCAATATTCCTTTTGGCTTGGATTCCTTGGCCATGTAACAGTTAAGTGCTTTTATTTAATTCTATTTTTAAGTCTTGTGTTTTATTAGAATAGAATGACAGACAAGAGAGTACTTATTCTTTCTTTTAAAGGCTGAGTTTATGTTTGAGAGGTCAGTCCGATTTTTCAATCTCCAGAGACTTTTTTTGTGCAGCTATAGTTCATATTTTAGAAGCTGAGTAATTAGAGCTAAGTAATTAACACTCTTTTGAAAACAAAGAGTATCCAGCTACTTGGGAAAGGCGTTTCCCTCCCAAAGTAAAATCAAATTTTATCCTTGAGTTTGACACACACAGGAATCCACAGTCTGTTTTCTATGACTCAAAGCCTTATACATGTAAACAGTCAAGGAAAACAGGTTTTCAGAAACAGGAGTTTACATCCAAGCTTCTCTTGGAGAATTAAGGACAAATTGAACACGGCAAAAATAAAATAAATACATAAATAAAGCTAAACTCAACTAGAAACCTAAGCTTTATCTGCTTTGGGAGAACTGTTAAGATGCTGTTAAATTGTGCTGGGATGGAAGCTGACACCACACTCATTCATACCCCTCCATAGCATCACTTTTCGCCAACTCTGCTTCCCTTTTATCTGCTCCTAACATTTTCACTGTGATTAAACAGTATTTAAGTTTTCTATTTCCTGTCTTTTCACACTTGCTTGTATGTCTGCTGTTAAACTTGGAGATCACTGGAACAGAAACCATCTAAACTAAGTTTCTACAAAGCACATAGCATACTATAGTTCATGTAAAATATTGTTTTAAAATGTGTGACATAGTAAGTTACATTGATCCATCCATTTCATTTTAGAACTGTGTATAAATATCTGAATTCAACATACTTGTTTCCTAGCTTGATTATCACAAATTGTCACTCTATGTGGCTACTGGGACTCAAAGTGTCCAATGGATGTGACCATCCAGGCTGAATCTAAAATAAAGCCCAACTCTCTGATAATAGAGACCAGGACAACCTCATTTTCCCATTCACGTAAGTTTAAAAAAAAAATATAAAAGGTACAGTCATAGAGAGGTAAAGTGGTGAAACTACAGGTTATAGCATCTTTGTGGGATGCTCTCTACACTGAGGTTGCCTGTGAGGCCTTTTGTTTTCACATGAAAAGTCAACTAGAGTCTATAAATATCACGGGTGTACACCCCTAAAACATAAGTAATGATAAAACCTGTTTTATTTCAACACAGGATGTATCACATTCTGTCCTTTCACATTCCCCTATGAAAAACAAAGCATGAAATTTTCTATTAGTATTAATTTAGACTGTTTTCATTCACTAGAATTAAGGAATAACTTTCAAAACAATTACTTTTTGATGAACATTTCACTGTGTCATGTAAATTTTCAGCAAAGATGGAACATGGCATGTAACCCATTGAAAAAAGCTAGGGAAATATGAAAACATTGTGGCATTCCATAACAACCCACTAAGCTGCAAACATGAAACATTTGCATAGAACAATTTTAAAGCTATGAGCTCCTATAAGCACAATACAAATATTGATTTTTACTTTGGAAGAAATGAGTATATAGTGAATATTTAATAATGGAAAGATTGACAGGAAACACACTGATTCCAACCCAAAACGTCTAGTGAATTAAACTATTTAACAGCAATCTGTATACATACTAGCTAAGCAATAAAAAACAGCCTACCAATATGTTCATGTTTGCACAGATGTTATTTATCAAAAATATAACACTGACTTTTCATTTCCTTTGATATTCCTTTATAGATGCTACATTAAAGAAAATGTCTCTGAAAACAGTAGATCTTCTCCTTGTTTAGGCTTCTTACTATTTCAGAGAGAGATGTGAAGGGGTGAAGGAAGAAAGAAGGAGGGGAGGGAGGAAGGGGGAGGACAGGGGTAGAAAGACAAATATTTAAAACAACTAAAACTATTTACTCCTATGTTATAAGATGTAGTTCTGGTTTAGCTGCATGCTAAAATGTCATCTATCCTTTTATATTTGTTTCCCATTGTTTTCTGCTCATTTAAAGAAATTCAACAAAACACATCCCAAATTTTATAAAGCAGAGATGGCACAGTGGGACAGCTCACATTTATTAGCTATCCTATGCTTTAACATAAACAGCATTATAAAGATAGGCCCAAAAATGTTTGTGTTTTTGTTTTTTTTTTTAAATATATTGCTTATGAAGGTTCAATATCAATAAACAATGTACAAAACTCGCCTTTGCTTATACAATGAACACTCTCTGGCTTTCAATGATGGAGACTGATGAACAAAAATATCCTTAACAAATAGGATAACTGTGAAGCAGGAATTGGCTGCTGAAGAGCATTACTGGTGATTCCTACAATTTCAAAGGGGAAGACTGGTCTAAATCAATTGCTTACAGATTCCCAGAGCTAACCTCGAAGTGTGAACTGCTCAGTATGCTTTTACAGAAGTTAACAGCAAGACAGATGGTATCAGCTGTCTCTCCAAAGTGTGGAGTATATGATAATGGAAAGGAGTGAAAGGTAAGAATGGAACTGGGACCAAGTTGTAGGAAGAAGGCATGGGAATTCCCGGAGAAAGAAACAGAATTAATTTGGATATGATTCCTGGGATTCCCCCAAGGCAAAGAACCCAGTGTCAGTGGGTATGACAGCATAATTGTTATTCTGTAGCACCAACAGTCAGGAAGGAAAGACTAACATAAGGATAACCATTTGATTGTAGAATGATATGGCATAAATACACAAGGTTTTGATATCATCCTCTTTAGAAAAGCAGGGATCCCATGCTTCAGGAAAATAATTTACAGAAAGCATCTAATACACAGATAAAGTATCCATGCAATTCCATATAATAGATATTTTTTAATTCCTTATTTTTTTTTAAATACAGAATACTACGATGTTATTCAGGAGACTTAGTTTAGCTAGGGTATTCACTGTGAAACACAGCAGAGTAAAACAATCAGATACAGCAACTTATTTGCAACAAAAGCCAAAATTTAAAAGCAGACAGACTGCTTGCTGGTGGTTTTAGAGCAGGTTTTTCTCTGCTCCTTTACCCAAGGAGCAGCATTTTATTGGTCTATTGACATTAAATCATTATAGAACCTTTTGAAATGGTCAACCTGCCTCCTTCCCTTAAATTAGTACAAGCCTAGCTATTTCATTGTAAATTCAATGTCAGAAACTAAGTCTTGGAAAAGAAAGGTTTAATAAGCCAAACCAGGATTATAGTCCTTCCTTCCCTCACAGTAAGGCCGTCCATTACCTGCAGCAATACTACATTTACGGCTGTTATAAAGCACCCTGCCTCTTATTTTTATTGTATTCAGCTGAGTTCCTTTATCACAACATTCACTCCACTCAAGTATACAAACTCTTTTACTTTAAAAAACAGCATTATGGAAAGCGAGTACTATATTTCTAAACATTCAGGGACTCACAGGAGACTGAAAGGGTATATATAGCTTAATAGAATCTGTAGTGCTTCAATGTCATTTTACATTGAAGGAGGCTTCAAAAACTGACAAAGCACTAAGGAGCAGGGATCTTCTCTCAACTGAATAAAAGAATAGAAGAAAAAGCTCTCAGTTATAAATAACTGATTAACATAATTGCTTCATATTCAGCAGAAATTACGTAGGAATTGTAAACCATGTAACTTCACAAATTTTGGCTCCATACCTTCAAAATCAGTAATTTCAAGCTAATTCAAGCCTTCTCCAAAAGGCTCCTGTTACTTTTATACAGTTAAAGTCATGGACAGCCCAGAGAATGAACTTCAACATCTAGTAAACTAAACAATTCTGTGTTTTCAACCCCTGAATTAACAAATTCCAACCACGCACATGTCTGTGACTGTTTAAGATCCTCAAAAATCAGGACTGAACATATTAAATTAATCCTCAGTCCTTCTACTAGTTTTATTGTCAGATTAGGAAGAACATTTTTTATAATAAGTTATATATACTCTTTATGAATGTGTTTCACATTATTTTTTAAAGGACATGTGAAAAATAAAATTCAAAAATTTTGACCAAAATTCAAAATGGATTACCATTTGAAGGACAGGCTATCCATTTAAACTACTCAAAGTTGCATATCCACATTTAGAAATACAGCTACAAACACAAAATGTAACGCATGAAATGAAATGAAAATGTAATTAAAAGATTAATAGTTCAAAATGAGCAAGTGTAAGGTCAGGCAGACGAAGAACCACTTTGGAAATAGTGTGGGGCTGATCCAGAAAACTGATGGTATCTTTTCCCTAAGATTTTGAATAGGCCGTTAATCCCTTTCTTTCTATAATATGACATCACAGTAATGCACATGCTGACAAATTAACACATGTAACACATAATGGAAAATACTCTTATATTGCTCCTATGCATATCTTCTGCTCGTGTACATCAACCTTCCTGAATGACACTGTTGTTCCAGATGTAACTAACACAGGGTGCAACCAGTAGGAGCTGATGCACTTTTATTTATGTTTTCCACCAGTTTTTGAAATTCCTCAGGAAACAGGGTTTTTTTCATCCAATATAATGTGTATGTAATCTGTTTTGTGCACATTTTTCAACATCCAGATGGTAGAGATACCGCGTAACAAACAGATCATACATCCTTTTACCTTCATAAATAGTTCCCTGTGGCAAAAATACATAACAAAAAGACCTCACAAACATTTACTGTGTGATATTCCCCGTCTGTTTGGGTTTCAATACTTTCATCACCAATACGGTTCCAAAACTGAAACTTTGACAGTTGACGCTGGTCAAGTTTGTTATTCTTCTTTTGGGGGAGGGTGGGTTCAAACTTCTTTTAATAAAATACCAAAGGCTGTTTACAGTGTTAATGAATTGGCATTGTATGCCAAAAAGCCCATTTTGATAAAACCCTGGTTATTTATTCCTTACCTTAAACACAGTTTACTGCTGTGTACCTGGCAATAATCATCACAATTCAGATTTTTAATACATTTCAAATATTGGAAGACCTTAATAGCAAAGAACATATGAAGCATATATGAATATACTACTCACCAATTTTAATCTTTGCAAAGGTATTCTGCTAGTGTCTATCGGTGTACGTTCTGTGACATTACCAAATCTGACTTCTGGGATGGCAATTGCACATATAACATGTGCCCACCTGTGAAAAGTGGCAAGTCAAGAATACCACCAAAAAACCCATAGATTTACAAGTGTTTAAGATGTTTTGTTACCTGCTGTGTGTTTTTTCTTAAAAGGCAATCAGCTCTAGATGCTTCCTGATTAGGATTTCCTAAGCTTCTTTGAAACATAACCTTTTAAAAAACCTTACACCACTACCACTTTGTGTAAATATAATTTCAGTCTGGGGTTTTACTGCAACATTTTTTTTAAGCATCTTTCACGTTCAATTTATTAAGCACAAAGGTTTTGTAGTTGTGCTATCCAGGTGCATATGTAAAAGACCACACTATTTAATTCATGTGCAATTTATCACCTACAGCATTTTGGACTAACATTCCTCAGACCTAAGTAACTATTCTTAAGCAACACACATGATCGCAACCAGTGATGCAGCTACTGAATCATAAAATAAAGTATATTATCAAGACTTCCTGTTTACAGACACAAAGGCATGGAAGTAGCAAACTGATGAGGCTACCACTGTAGTGCCAAACATGAACTGCATCCCCGTTAGCAGTGAAAGCACCTGTCAAGTCCCTAGGACATCTAAAGACCTCAGTGCAACTTCAGGAAATATGTCCAATGTATCCAGATGATGCCAGGTACTTCCTATACTCATCAGAAAGCACTGCTATATCCTCCAAATGCTGGTTCAATACATAAATCTCAAAACAAGAAAGGCTAAATGAAAGTAAAAAAAGTCTGAAACGAATATTAAAAGTGTCTATTATATGAAGTAAAGGAGAAGCTAATGACATTTTTATTAACCAAGAGTGGCCTTCTGAGACTACTTCTGAAATCTTTTTTGGGGTAGACAAGTAGTAAATCTGAAGAAAGGGAAACATTTCCATTCCTTGACTCATATTTGCTGTATTCTCAGTCATTTGTTGTACATCTTTTCTCATTACGCCATTTGCTCTTTTTTGTAAGCCCTGAATGCCTGCCTCACTCCACTTTCTCAACATGTCCAAAGACACACGTTACATGAGCAGCTTAGCAGATTAACACAAATGTGGGCTGGAGCTAAAAGAGATAGAGGGTGATGCAGCAGAATCAAAATCATTTCTCTTCCCTGCAGTAGAGTGGTGCTATTTCAATAACTCATCTTTGACAAAAATATCTGGAAAAGAATAATATGATATATAGGGACTAAACAAACTGCTGCTATGTGTCGTTGAAGTTGTATTGGCCAAAGTGTGAAATAAGAGCTGTATGTAAAGATGACATATCAATTAGTAAGTTATACAGTTCAGCCCAAATGAAAGCAGGTAAAGCTTGTAGATCTATCATCTTATTATGGTGACAGTTTTGTTTATGTTCTAACTTCCAGAAAAAGTCTTGCTTTGAGACTTTCTAACTTTTAGTAACACCCTTTTTCTTTCATTGCTGCCTGTCTGCCTGCAAAACTACATTGTCTTACCATCTAAGCTTTATGGGACAGAAATGCTATAAATAAAATGCCTCTCCCATAAATCTTCACTCAAACCTTTATACTCTGACATCTCTCAGCCTAACAGGACTCAAAACAATTACTGTGTTCTGCTGAAAAGAAGGAATCTCAGCTCTTCTATAAGACAAATTGTTACCCCCCCACACCACGTGATTCATTAGCTTTTAAATCTAAGTAATGTTCATCCTACATCTCTAATCAGTATATGAGAGGGAAAGAAGGAGGGAAGGGATTGCTCATATTGTATTTTACATTTGCTGGAGAAAAAAAGACATAATTGGAACATACTCTTCCAAAAACAAAAATTTGGACTGGTAGCTAATGTTGAAAGATAGATGAAAGACTCAATGTGTAGCAACTGTAAGGTATTACAGAAAAAGGAAAACAAGAGTTTTCCTTTCCTACTTTAACAGAACTCTCATTTCATATATCTGAAACAGAGACGTACAGAGGGATAACACAAAACCAAAGACTTTAGGTATAGTTATGCAGAAAAAGTCACTTTCTGCAAACCTCTGTGGATTTTTTTTCCTATGAATACATTTTATGGAACTTTTCTAAAACATTTTAATTAATCTACAAAAAAGATGTACATATTTTCAAAGATGCAACATGCAACCTATCGGCAGCAAATATTAACAGAGCATGATAAATTCTACTGAGATAACACCTGTAATTTTTACTTTTTTTAGTAAGAAAAGCTAGTAGCAAATTCAGTATAGTTTAAAACAGAACTAAAAAGCAGTTGAGTATTTTCATGTCTTGGTTAAAACCTCCATTTAAACGGTTACAATATTAATGCTTTCTGAAGGTAAGATCTGCCTTGTAAGTTTCACATAAAACCTTCTCCTAACTGGACAATTTACCAGGGTCATGCAACCTATTGCAAGTCACTGATAAATAAATTCTTGCCTGGTAAGTGGAAAAGAATGTTGCAGGTAGATCATCGCTTATCGCTGCATTCCAAATGGTTAAGGAAAGAGACCTACGTGACATGCTATGTTACTAAAATAATTTAATTAATTATGAAAATATTCAAAATACATAAAGACTGTTCCACTGTTGGGCTTGAAAAAATATTAAGCTGCAACATTTTCCATTTTATCTGTTGTTAGTTGCTATAGTGTTCTGTCATGCAAATAAAGAGAAAAATACTGATGCTGTTAATACCATGATATCAACAACAATATTATTTTTCAAAGTGTATGACAGAAGCGTATTTTTAAAAAAAATACTTCAAAATCTAACATTATTTTAATATGATTCAAATTAACTAATTAACAATATTGTTTTTAGAAGTTTGATGGTACTGTAATAAATTCTGTAATCACAGATTTCCAGGACCAAAGAAGAAAATACACTTTGCTGTTTGATAAGACTTGCCCATGCAAACACTGACAAATAAGCTCTCATTTACTTTCTTTACAGAAAGGCCAGCAGAACAGAATTTGGAACAAGTAAGTGTGTGCAAATACTAAAACAAATGTACATTTTAGCAACTAACTATTTCACAAAATGCCAGTGGCACATTTCGACAGGAATAATTTCAGTTCTGCAATGATTCGGCTTGAAGGGACGCTGTCAAGTAGTCAGGTTTAAAAATGGGAACGGATTGGGAATAAAGTTTAAAACAAGCACGCACAATCCCGAAGAATATTTTACTTACTTCTTGTCAGTAGTTTGCTTTAATGCACCACCTCTCAGATTGCAGAGACAACATTCCTAAAAATAAAAATAGTGTAGAAAAAAGTGAGCTTTATTGACTGGTTACAAACGAGGCTTACTCATCTGATCTTAAGGATATGTAAATTGTTAATGTAATTAATTACTGGGTTACAACCTGCCACTTATAAGCATTGCATTTCCCTACAGGAAAAACACAGGAATACAAGAACGAAGAGAAACAACTCAAAAGAGCTAAAGAGAAATAAATTTTAAGTATTGCTTTTAAACAAAGTGACAGAATCACTTTGAAAGTGATACCAAATAAAAAGACATTTAATCAGCACTGCCATAGAAAGGCTGGAATTGCCATGCAGCTTACTGAAGTTAAACCAAGTAAAATGACACATAATTAGTTTAATAGAAGTTACCAAGAAACTGACTTACAAGTCATCGATCCAGTTCAAATACTTTCAAAACCTGCTTGTTTCTGACAGTTCTCAAATTTATAAACCTCCAGGATATGTGGCAGGTTATACTTTTGCAAAAGTTCCCTTTGCTGCAGTACACCTTCACTGCCTTGATCTTCAGTACAACTCCATCTGCTTTGAGGGAACTGAGGAAGGCATACATATATCAGTGGTTCCCAGATAATACTGCCAAACAAATAGGGCTTTTCCTACCTCTACTTAAAACTGTGCCTTTGAACAGACGCACAGGCTTTTCTCCTTTACAACCCTTCTCTCTCTCTTCCTAACCCTTGTCTCTCTCTTCAGTCTCCTCCTTTTCTCAATCTACCCTTTTCCTTTTTTTTTTCCTTTTTTTCCATGTCCCTTCACAGGAACAGGTAAGAAAGTGCTTCCAATGTTGGTTATTTTTCTTCCTATCTCCATTTTTCTGGTTTCTACCAAGAACAAAATGCACAAAATGAAGTCAAGATATCCTGTGACTGTATATCTATACTCAGAAAGAGAGCCTGTCTCCTGAACTTCTAAATTTAAGTTGCCATTGCAGGGGAAAAACAAACAAAACAAAAAACTTCTCTGTCAAAGAGAGATCACGTCAACAAACTTCCTGTCATTCCAGATTCACATGCCAAATTCAATTTAGTGTACCACCTCCTCTTTTAGTTTCAAATCATTACCCTTTGTGATGCGGTTCAACCACTACACATAATCACCCCTTTCTTACCTACACGTAATCATCTTCCAAATATTTGTAGATTCTTACAATATCCGAACCTCTTGGTGTATTTTTTGCCAAACTATGTGTATAAAATTCCCTTAACTCTCCAAGGTGATTCAAATCATCTTCACATTCTCTTTCTGTCTGTTGCCCTTTGGATGTCATTAGGATAATGAAGTGCTGCCATCTACACAGGCATACTCTCAAGCTAGGTGAGGAACCATTGCTATCTTTCTTATCCTGAATATATTTTGGTTTCAAAAAACATCACTTGGAAAATTTACTGAACTACACAGGCATGAGATAAAGACTTTCCTAAACTACATGCTAAGGAACCACATTATTAAGGCTTTATACACCTTAATTCACCATGCTCAAATTATTCTGAGATAATACAACAAAAATTGCACTAAACAGTTAATGGGCACTGTGCACTGTTTCCAGTAAAGTACCACTTACAATCACGGGAAATTTGCTTCTAATTGGCATTCAGTTCTCAAAGGCAAGCACTTGCACGTGAACACTACAGCCTGAAACAGTCTGCAGATCTTTAAACCTATCTGGGAATCCTGAGGACTACCTTAGCATAACCACAGAGTAATCCTACAGCACCGCATCCTCTTCAATCTGATTCACCTTAGCATCTTGCTTACAAATCAGCAGAGGAAGTATCTATTTCTTCATCTCCTCCTTTGAGTGATCTGAACAACCTGAGTGAATGGGTCATCTTTTCTGCTATCAGTGACATTTATCTTTATAAAGATAAACAGGGATTGACCACCACCATAGTGAGATACTGACCAGGAGAATGGGTCCAACCTGTTTGTTTTATACACGACAGTTGGAGGTGCAAGATAAAACCAGCAAAAATACATGGGCACACATCTCCGTGACTACGTGAGAGCAATAAAATAAATGAGTCAAACAGCATAGAAAATAATACTTAAAATGGAACAGCCATTCAGGAAGAGGAAAATACCATGATTTCCTATAAAAGTACTTCTTGAAGATCCGATCCCCAACTCATTTGCAGTTCTGCAGGTGTGTGAAGCTTACAAGGTAGAGGTAGAATAACATCTGCAGACTGGGGAACAGAGCATGAGTCTGACTCAATAGAAATCTTTTTTTTTTTTGCGGGGGCTGAGGGGGTGGTGGGGGGTGGTGGGGGGGATGGGGGGAAGCTTCATTCTCCACTTGCAAATTCAAAAGTTCAGTGGATTCCCCACCTGTGGATCCCTCACAGTTATTTTTTTCTTTTTAAATTGAGGCAGTTTCTTCCTATTTGACATAAAAATCCTTTAACTGACTGCTTCTCTGTTTTGCAGGGGGTTTGCCCCTATTTTATGAGCTTTGATGTTCTTATGCCAGCTTACTTTGAAATTCATTACTTGTATAATGCTGAACTCTTCCTGCTTCTAATAGGTATTTTTTTACTTTTAAGGAAAACCTTAGATTTGATCATCTACTGTGTAACTTATTGATGCAACTAGAGAAAGAGTCCAAGGCCCTAAAGAAGTTCCAGAAATAAATTAAGCTAAAATATATAAGATGTTGCCAGCAAATGTCTTCTGAACATTAACTATCTCTTAACTGCTGTAAAAAAAATGAATTCCGAATTAGACAGTGCAAGAGACAGAACTCATAATCCTTACCTACTAACAGCAGAGCTTTCACACTAGGTTAAATGAAACAAAAGGGGGGGGGGGGGGGGAAGAGAAGAGGGAAAGAAATCCAGCCCAGAGAAAAGAGAAGGTGGCTGTAAATATCCTCATTACCAGCTAGAAAAAGATTTCCCCTATGCAGGACCTATAGTAACAAAATTTAATCCCTTCTCAAAAACCACCTATACAAATCGTTGGTGAGTAAACAGTGGTGGTGGGTAATAACTGTTCACTGTCTCCTGGATACAGGATATAATAACTTAGGCCTATATGAACTAGCAAATTTCACCAGTGTTCGTAGCAGACCTGAGTGGGAAGGACCACAGTCTTAAAACCCATTAAATCCATTTTGTAAATCAGGCCTGCATTGCCTAAATCATTGCCTATATTGTCCTATATCCGTGTAACACAGCTATTACTTTACCTCCAGTTTTAACATAATGCAAGCAATGAAAACACAAGGGATCTGATATTTAGAAAGATGAATATTCCTAATACGGGTATACCTGCCATGGATGACAGCAAAACCACACGTACAGTAGTAATTATTATCCTTGTTCTCAAAGATAAAGAGTGAGTGTCTGTGCATCCATGTGTGTCTGCTGTCAGCCCGTGTGTAAAATTCAGGTTAGGAACAGACTTCATTGCAGAGCATCACCTTAGAATATATCCAATCTCTGATTCACTACTACTTTGCAAATCCTTTAAACAAGTAATTTTGTCATTTGTATTTGCATTATGTAATAATTTCTTAAGCATATTATTTTACACTTATCTAAATTAAATCTTAGACCATTTTAAATTGCCCATCTGCTTAAAAAATCTCCATAACATTCTAGAATTACAAAAGAAAAGTCTCTTCCAGTGTCTGTATAAAGTAAGACATCTCCATATAATTCACAAGGTGTAGCATACTAACGCTCACTTCATCTTTTAGCCTTTTAGTGGAGACAATGCATTTTTTTTCATAACCATACACATCATATCCACAGTTTCTGGACTAAACAATTCCTCTTGCTTACAATGAAACTGCATTTTGCAACCAGCATTCCTAATCTGATTTATTTTTCATTTCTCTGTTTCCAGCACTGCAGCAAAAGCCTGAAGTCAATGTGAATTAACCATGCTTCCTTTGGTACATATATCCAAAAGATAGATCATCTTTTTTGGAATGATATGCCACTACTCAGCCATTGTTGCATATTAATTATTGTTGCGTGGATAAATACCATGCAAAAACCAAGCCTGTTGACGCTCATTTGTGTTTTAAAATGAATGCATTTCATTGTCTTTGACTATTTTTTACACTGCCAAAATTCAAAGTCATATTGACAGTAATGCTTATAAAAAGCAGTTTTCACACTTCCATATTTGCATACTTACTGCGCCAGCAATAGCGTTCTGTATGACATAGGAAGCTGCTTGACACAGCAAGGCAATAGAGGTCAGCCAAGCCGTAGCAGTGGGATATATAGCAAGTCATAGATGGTTATTCTTATGGACAACTATGAACATGCCCCACATGTTCCTCCCCTTTTTGTTAAACTGCTGTTTCTCCTTTCCTCTAAGACTCTGTAAATTACAATGGCATCTCCAAAGAATTGTATTTATGCAGTTAAATTAAATATATAACTTATGTCAGTGGAAGAAGACAGGGTAAAATAAAACTTATGTTATTCCTAATGAATTACGTCTGACACATTTTCAACAACTTCCTTGTAAAACGTAGTCTCCATAATCAACCTACAATCTCTAACAGCTCTTTGACATCCCTGCCTTTAGGAAATTTTTCGTAACAGCTAGCCTGAAGATTCCCTGCTGTAGCTTACGCCTTTTTCTTTTTACTTTATGCATCATAAACATGAAAAAGAGATTGTTCCTTTCCTTTTTTGCCATTTTCCATCTACAGCCCCTTAGTAGGTTAAACAACCACAACTTTTTACCTACTGTCTTCACCTGCGGCCATGTTTTCCCCTCTGAAATGCGATGAGGGCAAAGCCTCAGTGATGTCAGGAGAAGCACGTTTAGTTGATACACCCTGCACCCCACGTCCAGGGAGATGTGTTCACACAGTGTTCACCTTCATTCTGCAGTGACTTGCTAAGCTCGTGCACTGTAACTTTCAGGATCCCTCCTAGAGCACTGGCTGGCATCATTGCACCCCATTCCTTTGTGTTCTAGCTTCAGCATCTTGCCTTTTTCCCTATTTAATTGCACCCTGTTTTCCAGAATATTTCAATAATTTGTCGAGACCTTGTTTGTTTCTGATTAACCTTACTTCACAGGCCTCAAAGGAAAAAAAAAAAAAGAAAAGCTTGTATTCAGGTAACATCAGCTGCAACAGCTTCTGCACAAGGGATAACTACACAGGCTGCAGTTGGTCAGGCCAGGAAAGAGAAGGCAGTATGGTGTTTGAGAGATGCCAGTAAAATCATGAGGACTTCAGAAGGGCTGGACTAAGTACTCCAATACAATAACTAGGTGATTGCTATCAAAGGAAAAGAGAAAGCACCAGATAAAAAAAACAAAAAAACCAATCCAAAATATTATTCACAGAGTATATGACTGTTCGCCAGATGTGGATGCTAAAATTTTACATCACTTGAAAAGGAAGCTGCATAAGTTCATGAAAGAGAAATCCAACAAAGGTCACCTTTTACTTAGTAAGCACAAAGATGCTAAGGTAGTTTCTTCTTTGTATGTTGTAGGAGACTGAGAGAGCATTAGGGAATGCTTGCCCAAGACTTACATTCTTCCCCAGGTATTCATTTCTGGCTGTGCTAGAGAGAGGGTCACAGAGCAGAACAGACTTTGGTTTAATTCGTTATGGCAGATCTTACTACACTATGTAACCTGCCATTTTCAAACTTTACAAAATATATTTTAAAATGTTTTAGAAAAGATACCCAGATAATTAGGAAAACCCCATTACTTGGCACTGGTAAGTATACACAGCAATATACATTATATATAATATACTTTTAATTTCATTTTCACATGTTTGTAAGGTTTGTGATTCTGAAAAAGGAACAGAATTCACTCACCAAACTTTATTATCTTACCATTATAATAAAGGTAAAGTAATAACTTTATTATCACAGCTTTATTTGACACCAGAATGAATCAATTCAAGTAAGTATATATACAATTTGGCTAGTGGTTTGAAGCACTGCAAGTATTGATAGTGTCTTCAGCACTAAGTAGGACACTATTTATCCACTTAACAATGTATTTCCACTTTTTTTTTCCATCACCTGTTTTCCCTGTGCGTCTATTGACTGACTAGTGTCTAAAGGCACTCAAAAAATCTAAGATAAGTGGTTAGGACAGGGTTTTTTTCCCCAAAATATTTCTAATAAGAGAACAGAACAATTGTTTTCTGTCTTAAGAGTCAACTGCTACAAAGGTGTGTCACAACAATGCCGACTTACTAGTCTCATTTAAAAGTCGCTGGTTGGTAGAAAACCATAACTAATTACAACACACGTCTAATCTTGAACTCTGCTACAGTTAAATCCAATAGATACAAATTGTATGGCTAAAGCTGATAAATACCTTCGGTTTTCTTCAAGCCACTCCAGTGGGTTTTTTTAGAGGAACCTTTGAACTGAAAATAGATACCCCTAGTCTTCCACCATCTCTCTCAATTGCCTTGTAATGCCCAAGGTCACACTTCCAAATAGTATTAGCACAGATGTGTATTTGGATATGACACTGCTGCCTTCTCGGCCACCTCACTTCTCCAGATTATTTATATTTGTGTCTGTATTTATCCTTGTGTAAAGATAAAAGGGTTGGTGTTTCTCGAAAAAAATTGGAAAATGCCATTTTCAGAAATGGTCCACTAATTAATATTTTAATTTTTACACACCAGGGGAATAATTTTCACTCAGAAAACAGCTTTTGAGATTGTTTGATTTCAATTGAGAGACCATTACTATATCTACTTCAAGATATTACCTATTAAAATTAGCTTTTCAGAGACAAACTTCCAATTTTTTTTAATAGACAAAATATTCCTAAAAATAATAAATTGCAGACAATTTGAGGGTTGTCTAGAAAAAGGATTCACTTTCCTGTCTGGGCGCATCATTTCTTAACAGAGTTGCTAGATGCTGCCATTACAACTCACAATCTTCAGTTGTATATAAATGTTGTCAAACTTGCACCACCATCTGCCTCAACAATGCCACAACTTTTATTAATAATAGGAGCTTTGAGAAAAGCATTTAATTTTTTTTTTTTTAAGAAAATGTTACAGAAAAATCTTACTCTATCCAAAAGAATAAACCATTATCAATTCTTTTAGCATTTTGTAAATGCTTAAAGTTGACACTGACTGGGGAGGCTGACTAATTCCATCAAAGGGAAATCCACCATGGGTTAATATTTATTTAATATGTAGTCACATATTTGGCTGCAAGATTGAAGTAGGTTCTTGGAAATTGAAGGTGGCCACAATTCTGCTATGGATGAACTTTTTACTCTTTCATATGCGTTCAAATATGTTCAAGACATCCACCTTTCTGAATTTAAAGTCTGCACACCATCAGCTACTGAATTCCCACATTTTTGTAGCCTAGTCCTGCAAACATTCAGTTTGCCCTGCCCTTGACTCAGGGACGGCCTAGAATTTCCTTGCAGTTGCAGCTCCCAGGTCATGCCAGGCTGAGGCAACAGTATACAGAGCAAGCAGCCTTTTTTTTGTGCTGTCCATGACACAGCATTATTGAGAACAGTGATCTGCAAGAATGCAAAAGGCAGAAGAGAGTTGGCTGGGATAAGAAAACTTGGAAAAGGTGAGGGAAGAGTGATGAGATGGGGGATGGGAACAGAACTGGCTTCTCTGCAGCCAGAGAAGGAATGGGAACTGGTGGGGCTGAGGCTGAAAGAAGAATCAAAACACTGATTTAGTCCAGGTAACTAGACTAAAATTAACTCCCATACTTGGCGGGGGGGGGGGCCTACGTGTCCCTTCTCACTGGACTGTGCGTATCTGCAGTAAAAAACACATATAAAGTATGAAATGGAGACTGTTACTTTACTGAAAACTAAGTATTTCTGCAATAGTGGCTATTGGCCACTAAGTTTTAGAAGATGTTTACAGTAGAAAAAGCAACCATTCCCAGGCATCTGAACAAGAAAGATTACAGACAATTTCCCCTTTGAAGAGAAGTCCAAAGGACTAAGATTAGCTGTTTTAAAAAAATAAATAAACAAGTATTGAAATTAGGTAAGAAATACAAAACTGATCATTTTTCCTGAAAAATATAAGACTGTGAAAGTCACTGTCAGAAGATAACACTGAAGCTAAACGTTTAGCAAACACACAAACAAAAATGGAATGATGGTATTTCTACTGATAAAAAATATGTAGAAGCATTCCTATTATTATAAGACAATGGTTGGAAGTGACAGTAAATGTTAGATTTAAAACCAAACATCTTTAGATTAAAATTTGTATCTTCAAGAAAACAGCCCAGCACCCCCTGTGCAGAGCAGGACATCCTGTTACTGGCTGCTTCCACCGTCTTTTAATCCCTCAATGATGTTGCAGCAGTACTCCTGGAGATCAGATACAGTCCTGAGGACAAATTTAGATTTGGTTGGTGGAGTTTCTCTGGTCCAATTCCAGCTCCAAGCAGGGCCAATCAAAGGTGCATCTGACTGAAATCCTGCTTCACCCTGCAGGGAACGGACAACCCCTTCCTTGGTAAGATGAGAATACCCACACAGCTGGAAGCGCCCAAAGCTATCAAGCCTTTTCACATGGATACCAGTAGCAAAGGTTGACTTGGTGAACTGCAACAAAGGGAATCTGAGGTCAAAATGGACTTTGGGACTGAGCATTATGGCACTTAGGTTAAGAAGGTGTTTTCCAAGCTTAAAGGTCTTCAATTCGGTTTCAGTGACAGCATCAGAGAAACTCAGTATTTACAAACCTGTTAAAATATGTTGTGTCAAAGACCGGTTTTTACAAGCAACGTATATGTATCCTGTGACTAGACTAATATCAAAACCAGACAGAAATATCATGCTCTCCATCTCCGAGTTCACACATTCTTACCATCAGCATTCATAAGTAATTCTCCCAGGAAGTCACCCTCTACAGAGAAGGTTCGAGAAAATCCAGATTAAAAAAAATAATAATAAAATAAAAAAATCAGGCCTTACTTTTCTGAAAAGAGGAAAAAAAAAAAGAAAATTTGTTTTTAACCCTTCCTGCTATAGCTAGATTTTTATGCACAAAAATTTCTTTTTATTAACAATATTCAAATGCTTTTAAAGCTTGGTAGCAAAAATCCGTCTGAAAATTAAGACACTGTATACCAACTCACATGTAGTGAAGTTAATTTTGGCAGTTATCAGGCTCTGAAAACAGGGGTTAATAATGGAAATGCTGACACCGTATCAGTGAGAAAGGCATCACTCTAAAAAGATTGTTCAAAATCATTATTTTCAGTAGGGTGAAATAGGCCACTTTCCGAGCTGGAAATGCAGAAAGCTCTTATGTGCCACTTTTCTGACACCTTGCAAAAAAGACAAAAAAAAAAAATCCTTCAACTGATGTAATGGGCTACTATAAACACAAAATATAAAAAACACAAAAGTCCGACTATCAATAGTAAAATACGAAGCATAAAAAAGCTCATCTATAGAAAAAATAATTCTGCTAAGCTGTCTAAAGCTTGCTATTCAACATAGGATCTGTTCTCAAAATCAGTGCCAACTGACTAAATTAGGTGATGAACTATTTCTGTAGCGCTATGGAGGGTTCGAATAACGTGTGAAAAGTCATGCAGCTTCCTTAGTAGCCTTATTAACAGCTAGCTTACTATGAAGTAAGGCATTAAAGTACATTTACCCTTTTCCTTACTTGCTCTTCGTTCTCTTTCCTACCCCAAATGCTTTTGTCCTCTAAATAATAAAAGTACTTATATTTATGTACTGTAGCTACTAGGTGACCACATCCTTGCACATTGTACAGTACGTTGCATTCTCTATAATGCCAGTCATTATTCTTCCTGACTTCACTAGCTTCCTTTCGCTGAAACATTTAAGATTAATGAGGCGTTTGTTCTCAATCAAGGCACTTTGTATGAATACAGTTACACTTTCAGGAACCATGCAGATGACTTGTTTAATATTATTTGATTTTTTAATTGTTTTAGGGGATTGATTTATGGCTATTTTTTGTCCATTAGCATAGACAAATTCGGTATCACTCTCCTTTTTTCTCAATAACCACTATTAAACATGAACTACTGCCTAGCAGAATACAAAGATACGCTATGTTATCAAGGATCCAAGTGCATCCTGGAAGCTGAAAATTTGACACACGATATTGTAAAGCATACTATTTCAGCTACTTAGAGACACTGCAACTACTAGAAAGCAGTATGCTTCTGAAACTCAAAAGCGGTTTCTCCTGATAATATAAAATAGAATCTCCATCAGAGAAAAGTTTGGCTCTCTAAATCTGAGTCCACTCGGACATTTTTCTATTCCTATGTTTTAATGGTGTTCATACCTGTGATTCACACATCATGCAGTTTCATTCAGCTACTAACACAGCTCTCATTTCTATAGTGCTCTCATACTTAGGTGCTTTGCAAAATCATACTGATAAAACAAAAACCTAGTAGAGACCAAATTTTCTATAGAGATAACGTAACTGCCGGGAGTTTGAGAAAGTATCATTTAACAGAACTAAAACCAATATTAATGGTGTAAGGAGAGGAATGAGAAGGAACTTTCCCTCCCAAGAAATGAATTCTGAACATTGAACCAATGTTTGTAACAATGTTTCATAACTTCCAATTTATTCTCCACTGCACAAAACTTTTCTTCCTTCTTGTTTTCCAATCAACCTTCCCTCCATGA
Source organism: Chroicocephalus ridibundus (assembly GCF_963924245.1). Lineage (NCBI taxonomy): Eukaryota > Metazoa > Chordata > Aves > Charadriiformes > Laridae > Chroicocephalus > Chroicocephalus ridibundus. The sequence goes on from NC_086316.1 coordinate 55,265,588, forward strand.
TTTAAAGCCTTACTCAGAAGTGAATTCCTCAGACAGGCCTTTCTCAGCAAAGTCTCCTCCTTCTAGGAATCAACGTGAAGAGAAAGGAAAACAATTTCAGACATTCAGGACGCTGGAGTTTCAGGCAACAGGTATTTTCTGATAATTAAATCTTTTCATTTTGTGCACTTTTCTGATGCAAGTATTGAATTTATAAAGGCATGTGGATATATAATTCCCACAGTGAGTCAAGTCACACTTTTGCTCTTCTGCAACAGCTGCAGTTTTTAGGAATGCTTATCCTGACCAAGAATTTAGATGACTATGATTTTTTTCATTCGAAGTCTGAACCATGTTAGTTAGAATTTAAAACATTCACACTCTATATTCCCTACAGTAAAAAAAAAATCATGCATGTAAGTAATTTTCTTTAATTACATCTCCCACTCCAGAGAAACTTATGGTACTACACAGCAATTTAAAATACAATTAAGATATTATATGTATAACAACAGATATAGAAAAAATTAAACAAAAAAAATGATTCAAAAAAGAAACATGCATGTATTTCAAAGGTAGCATAAAACTTTCAGCTGCAGGTTGGCATGACTAACATAAATTGCAGATTTTTAAAAGGGCAAGTAGTACTCTGGGCAGCAGTATATTCAATTAAGTTGTCTTTTTTTATAGATGTACAGAAGATTGGTTAAAAGACAACCACATTTATCTTAAATATAATGCTAAGATTAGGTAAAAGTATGGTACTATTTTGAAGTGAAAGCAGTTAGGATAATCTAAGGTTATTGTCCAAACCCTGAAGAGACAGAAACATTATCATAAAATGATAAATAGGACCAAAATAAGTATCAGCAATTCTTAATCATGCTGATGTCAGCAATGACGTTCCATACAAGCAAAAATGCATTAATAAATTTAAGTTGTATATCAAACTCCTATTTTTTTCTCCAAAGAGAACTACAGTCGCATTTCTTTGCAATGAATAATACTATTCAAATAGACCAAACCGAACCATAGAAGAAAAGAAACCTCAGTGTCTATTTTATCCGTCTACCTCAAGGTACCACCAAGTCCTGTCAGCTATTCCTGATAACTTGTTTTTAAAAATCGTGAAGGAGTAGATTCTACAAAATCTCTACATATCCTATTCCAGTAGTTTGCTATTTTTAGAAATAAAAATTAGCAAAATTTCCTGGTATTAACATAAACTTCCACTGATGAAGTTTAAAGCTGCTACACGAGAGATGAGAGAATGGGAATTGGTTGTGTTTAACGTTGCCATACACATATAATTTTACATAAGAGAATGTTTTTATTTCCTTGCTCTCTCACCTTGGCTACACTAAGAAGGTTAAATCTTTTCAATCCTCCCTTATGGAATGACTGAGGTCTAACAAGAATGATTAAAAGAATTTTGGATTTGTTTTTTTGCAATTTCAATTGCACCTCATGTGTACTTCCATCCCATTCAGGCACATGGTTTTTTGAACCATGTGTTGAATGTTACGACACGGTTCTTCAGCTCTCATCAAAGCTGAAGAGGGCAGAAAGTGTTCTATGCATTTTTCAGGCTTTACTTCCAGTACAAGGCTTAAATATCCTGGTGTGATGTCTCAGGTTCTACAGAACTGGTGACTTATGTTCAGTTTATGACCAGAGTGGTCACAACTGCAGCTAGCACCAGGAGCTACTGCTTAAGTAGGCACTCCCATCTTATGTATGTATAATTGATAACTTCTCTGTAAGTATTGTACCTATCTCTGTTGAATTCCGTATAATTTATTTTACACTATTTCTTCAATATACTATTATTGTCCTACAAAATAGTAGGATCCAACCCAAAACAGGAATCCTAATCCAAATTAGTAAACCTCAGCCTACTCAATGCCCAAGGCCCTTGATGCTTAGAGAAAATGCATTAATCCTTTCACTTCACCGAAATATTGAAATAACTGAACAAAATAATATATTGAATGACACCTGAAACACATTTGATAGTTGTGAAAAAGCCTTTCATATATTCTGTAAATTTAACACCTTGGTAGCTTCACATGAAGTACACTCCTCCATCTCATGTCCAATCATCTTAAAGGCTGTTACAGTCTGAGGAACCCACAATATTTTATTGTCGTTTAGACAATCATTCTATCACCCGATGACCCCTCCCTGAGTCAGGAAGGGGAATCGGCAAAAGACAAGGAAACCCAAGGGTTGAAATATAAACAGATGCAATAGAATAAGATTAAATGATTAATATTAATAACACTGAAAAATCAATAATGATCCTGAGACCAATATTAAACACACAAGGATTATACTCAGCCAACTCTACCAGCAGGAAGCTGTTCACTTCCCGCAGGGGACAGCAAATATCAGACAGTGTGAGCACAACAGCTTCAGGAGGAAGGGAAGGGCTCAGGGGTCCAGTGCCAGGGCAAGAAGTTCTCAGGACTGCAGCCATCAAGGAAGAGAGAACTTTTCAGCAAACTTTCTAATTTATATTGACTGTGACATTGACAGTACGAAACAATTCTGTCAGACAACCTGGGTCAAGTGCCAGGGTCTTGCTCCTCCTCATCCCTACACCTGGCAAGGCTCAAAAACACTGAGACCTTGAAACCCACATACCATAGCTGGCTACGAAGTAAACATTTTCACAAATTCAGACACTAGAGTCTTCTAAAAATGTAGCTTTCCCTAGCATTAGAACACACCTTACTGAGAAGTAAAATTACTGAAAGAGAAATTAATCCTGTGTTGCCCAAACCAGGACAACAACTTAAAACAGACCAGTTTAGATGTACACGTATGTTCCATAAGGACATGAAAAGTAATGCGCAAATAATGCACAGAACTTCATCACTCACTCTGTTATTTTAAGACTCTGATGAGAATGATGGCTGGTGGCCTGAGTTACTAAGGGTTGAAAGCAAATCCATAGTCCAATATGTTTGGCAACTATCGATTTACATCCCATCTCTTCTGTCACTTGAATATCAGAATTTAAAATACTATCAAAAGCCTGTGAAAGTTAGGATGTATGAAATATTTTGCTTATTTGTTATTCCCATGAGCTGTCACAGCAAAAAGATCAGTTGTTTTGCTCTTAAATACATATCTCTTCGTACTCTGTTATTGTCTAGGTGTTTAGAAATTGATAGAGTCATCATTTGTTTAATGTTTCTCTTGGAATCCAAGATAAGTTGACTGCCACATAATCCTTGGGTCAGCCGGTTCCTGCCTTTGAAAAAGCAACATTAAATTTTCCAGGCTGCTGGCACCTCACCTAAGCTCTTCAAACTCTAAGAGATAATCACCAATAGTTCTGAGATTGCTTCAGCATCTCAAGAGTTTTGAAAGACCCTACTATTAAAACAGAAAAAGTGAATTGGGTATCATTCACGTATGAGTAAATAACAGAGCGTTATTCACATTCTTGAAACTGTTGGACTTTTGCTATTTAACTCGGGTAGCAGATGCCTATTATCTGTCACTCCTACATCTTTCAGCTAACAATGAGTAGTTCACATTGACATGTGAACAACATGTAATAACAAAGAATACAAGATAGCAGACTATGGAGGACAAATTTTAAGTAAATTTAATACTAGTGAGGTCTATTCAGTCTTCAACATTTTATTAAAACTTCCCAACTGAATGACAACTTATGACATTAAGAATGTTAATTTTACTCCACAAACATATTTGAATGAAGAGCTCTCTTGGGGCATAAGTTTGTTTCACTCAGGTTACCAAATCAGAGCTATAGAAAGATGGAGCTGTCAGCACTAAAGATGTGATCAATACACATACAAAATCAGAGCAATTCAGTTAAATATATATCACCAAAAGCTTACATTAAATAAATTGTCCAACTGGGCAACACATACTGTCTAGCCTTTGCACAGTGAAAAAGGTGCTCCATTTCACTCCTATCACCCTGTTACCTAAAACACAAAATTCCAGAAACCCGAGTCTTTTCTCCAGTTTCATTTAGAGTGTGCTTTTGCAAAAATCAAATACTCAAACCTCTTCAGATAAAATTTCCATTCAGATATTTTCTTTATGCTTTTGATATCTCTTCCACTGCTTCATCTCATATCCTTAAATAATTTGGCCAAAAAGTACTTTCCCTAAAAATCAGATCTTGCTCATTTTCAGAAACATATATGCATCATAACAGAATAAACTAAACTTATTCAGTAAAATGTGCATAATTCGTCTCAAATTAACACTGTTCTTGGGTGCAAATTTTTCCTCTATAAGTTTCTCAAAGAAAAATACCGGTCAAGTCAAGCTTTAATCTTCTTGCCAACATTTTCTTTTTCCATCATATTACTCAATTCTCCCTTTATTGTCCCATAGTGACCGTAAAAGAGTCAAGCCAGTCATTATCTCACTATTTTTTTCTTATCTTTCACCAACCATTATGCTATCTGAATGTCCTCTTCAAGAACATTTGGAAAATGAACAATTTTAGAATCGTTTCTACAACCCAGTATTAACAAATTCTAAGACTGAATTTAATTTTACTGTTTTTTAGTGACTTTTGATTTTAAGATATGCACTGTAGTCAAAAGACAAAGACTCTCTCCAAATTTCCCTTCAAATGTGTTACTGTTATATTGCCGTTAACATCAGGTTCCCAGGCAATGTTCTAAATTGTTTAACAAAAACATCTTATTTGGTCCTACTGCTGTCATACACGGTATTTCATGAATAAGAATGTTCTCCTTAGAATTCCCATATTTGCACTTCATAGCTGTATCTCTCCAGAAAAGAAATTAACAAAACTTTTTGATAGAGCAACAAGGCTTTCTAACCCTGTCTGCTTAACTGATAAGTAGATTCTGAGTTAATGGCAACCTGTCACTTGCTAGAACAGACTTCTGCTTTTCCCTTTGACCTTCTCCTGACTCTAGAACAGTAGGCATAAAACTAGTTCAAGGCATCCTGAAACTCATGATTGTCTAACACGGAAGCTACAACCAGGTTTCCTGATTACCATTGAAAGATGAAAGGGCAAGAATGAAATGCACAGGCAGCGGAAGCAGGGACAGGTGTCCTGGGAAGAGTACAGGCACCTGCCCAGTTGTGTAAGGATGGGCTCAGGAAGGCCAAGGCACAGCTGGAGCTGAACTTGTCAAGGGATGCAAAGAAAAATAAGTAGGGCTTTTACAGGGACATCAACCAGAAAAGGAAGGTCAAAGAAAGCGTACCCCCACTGAGGAGCAAGGCTGGCAAACTGGTAGCAATGAATGAGGAAAAAGCTGAGGTACTCAACAACTTTTTTGTCTCGGTCTTCACTGGCAACCTCTCTTCCCACACCACTTAAGTAGATGGACCGCAAGGCAGCAACTGGGGGAGCAAAGTCCCTCACACCGTAAGAGACGATCAGGTTCAAGACCACCTGAGGAACTTGAACACATGTAAGTCTATGGGACCTGACAAGGCACATCCCAGAGTCCTGAGGAAATTGGCCGATGTAGTTGCCAAGCCACTCTCCATGATATTTGCAAAATCATGGCAGTCGGGTGAAGTCCCCAGTCACTGGGAAAAGGGAATCACTGTACCCATTTTTAAAAAGGGTAGAAAAGACGACCCTGGGAACTACTGACCTGTCAGCCTCTCTGTGCCTGGGAAGATCATGGAACAGATCTCCCTTGAAGTTAAGGCACATGGAGGACAGGGAGGTGATTTGAGACAGCCAACATGGCTTCACCAAGGACAAGTCTTGCCTCAGCAACCTAGTGACCTTCTGTGATGCAGTGACTATGTCAGTGGACAAGGGAAGAGCTATGGATGTCTTCTATCTGGACTTCTCTAAGGGCTTTGACATGGTCCTTCACATCCTTCTCTCTGAATTGGAGAGAGATTGATTTGATGAGTGGACTGTTCGGTGGATGAGGAATTGGTTGGATGGTCACATCCAGAGGGTAGTGTCAGCGGCTCTATGTCCAGATGGAGATCAGTGATAAGCGGTGTCCCTCATATTGGGACCAGTACTGTTCAATATCTTCATCAACAACACAGACTGTGGGATTGAGTGCACCCTCAGCAAGTTTGCCGACAACACCAAGCTGAACGGTGTGGTTGACATGCCTGAGGGATGGGATGCTATTCAGGGGGACCTGGACAGGCTCAAGAAGCGGGCCTGTGTGAATTTCATGAGGTTCAACAAGGCCAAGTGCAGGGTCCTATACGTGGGCTGAGGCAACCCCCGGTGCCAATACTGGCTGAGGGATGAAGGGATTGAGGGTAGCCCTGCTGAGAAGGACTTGGGGGTACTGGTAGAAGAAAAGCCTAACATGAGCTGACAATGTGCCCTCTCAGCCCAGAAACCCAACCACATCCTGGGCCACATCAAAAGAAGCGCGGCCAGCAGGTTGAGGGAGGTGATTCTGTCCCTCTTCTCCACTCTGGTGAGACCCTATCTGGAGTACTACATCCAGCTCTGAAGCCCTCAGCACAGGAAAGAGACGGACCTATTGGAGCAGGTCCAGAGGATGGCCACAAAAATGACCAGAGGGACTCAGCCGGCAAGGAGTGCACTGGCAGCAATGGTAAATTCTGTGTCTGGGAGCTAGATCAAGGAGGACAGGGGGTTCCTGGAGCCAGGGAAATCCAAGGAAGACAAGAGCGCCCCCGCCAGGAGCCAGCAGCTCCCATGAGTGAGGTTTATGTGGCAGCGTGGACATTGCCAGAAGCAACTGCAGGAGATTTAAATGGCCCTGGGGAGCACCAGCAACCAGGAGCGCTTCAAACAGCATGGGCAAACCGGGCATGGCGCATCAGGCAGGGTGTGGTGTGGCAGTTTGTGCAGAAGGATGCTCATGAAGGGCCCTGCAGCCTGCTTGTTGACCCACATCCCAGGGAAGTGCTCAAGGTCTCTGCTAAAATGGTGGGCACTCGCCTCAGAGGTAAAATCAGTGCTCCTATACACAAGTCCTTCAGAGGTCTGATGCATCCACCCAGACAGAACTGGTAAGGAGTGAGACTTCAGTACAGGTGGTAAGTTGCAGTGAGTGCCTAGACCCTTCTCCTTCTCCTGGCAGAAAGGTAAGCACCTGCATATGGTGTGCACACGTCAACAATCTGTTATACCAGGTGGCTGAATTGCAATAAACGGTTAACATGTTGCACAGTATCAAAGGGGCCAAGATAGAGATAGGTAGTTTCATAACCATGTTCCTGTAGCAGACACCACTGCGAATGAGGCACCTTGGACCCTGGTGACCCACAAAAGCAGGACTACGCTTCAATCTTCATCCTCCAGCATCACAACCATAAACAGGTCTGAAGCCATAGACACCCAAGAGCAACGTCTGTCAGAAGGACCTGCACCCGCAGCACACAGTAGGTATCGTAAACAACAACGACGTGTGCTAGTAGTGGGTGACTCTCTGTTTAAGGACACTGAGGCTCCCATCTGCTGTCCTGACAGGGAGTCACAAAAGGTATGCTGCCTTCTGGGAGCTAAGGTTCGAGATCTTGCTGAGAGGGTGCCACAACTTGTCAAGAGCATGGACTACTACCCACTGTTACTCCTTCATGTGGACACGAATAACACCGCAAGCCGGAACCTGGGCAGAATTAAGGAAGACTATAAAGCCCTGGGGGTGCAAGTGAAAAAAAATGGTGCCTGAGTGATCTCCTCCACTTTACCAGTTAGAGGAAAGGGAGCAGCCGGAAATGGACAGACAACATATACCAACTCCTGGCTACATGGCTGGTGCCGTCATGAGGGTTTTAGCTTTTATGACAATGGGGCATTCTTTGATGAATATGGCCTGTTAGAGAGGAATGGAATCCACCTGTCTAGAAGAGGCAAGGGAATCTTTGGCAGCAGAATGGACAGCTTGGTGAGGCAGGCTTTAAACTGAAGGACTTGGGGGTTGGGGTCCAAGATGGCAACGCTCACACCAACTTATCCAACTGGGGAATAAGCCAGGCCAACCAGAACAGTGACAGATGTTCCTTAGCTGACTCCCAAGATGAGATCCAGAAGGCAAATGACCTCAAAGGTGTGAATGGCTGTGGTGGATCCTCTTGCCCCCTCCAGGGAAAACTGCATGCTCAACTACCTCTCTGAAATGCCTGTACACCAATGCACGCAGTATGGGGAATAAACAGGAAGAATTAGAGATCTGTCTTCAAAAAGGGCAAGAAGTAGGACCCTGGAAACTACAGGCCAGTCAGCTTCACCTCCATCCCTGGAAAGGTGATGGAACAGCTCATCCTGGATGTCATCTCTAAGCATGTAGAGAATGTTATCGGGAGTGGTCAACATGGATTCACCAAGGGGAAATCATGCTTGACCACCTGATAACCTTCTACAATGGCATGACTGGCTGGGTGTATGAGGGGAGAGGAGCAGACATTGTCTACCTTGACTTCTCAGCAAGGCTTCTGACACAGTCTCCCATAACATCCTCATAGGTAAGCTTAGGAAGCGCGGGCTAGATAGAGTGGACAGTGAGGTGGACTGAGAACTGGCTGAATGGCAGAGCTTAGAGGGTTGTGATCAGTGACGCAACAAGTTGACCATGAGGCAGAAATGCGCCCTTGTGGCCAAGAAGGCCAACAGTCTCCTAGGGTGCATCAAAAAGAGCATGGCCATCAGGTGGAGGGAGGTTGTCTTCCCCCTGTACTCTGCCCTGGTGAGGCTGCATCTGGAGTACTGGGGCTCTGAGCAACCTGATCTAGTTGAAGATGTCCCTGCTCATTGCAGGGGTGTTGGACTAGATGACCTTTAAAGATCCCTTCCAACTGAAACTATTCTATGATTAATTGGATTTTACCTAGTAAGAATGCCTTTCCTACTAAAATGAGAACTCATTACAGAGATGGAAATTGATTCAAAAAATATTTTAATAGCTATTCACTGAGAGAACACTAGACTAAACATTATCGATGGATCATATTTTTGTAACGAGCAGTTCTAAGTCACTTTTTTTCCTTTTGTTTTCCCAAGTTTAGGTAATATGTGGACTAAAAATACCAGTTCCTCTCTTGTTCCCTTAAGTATTCTTAGCATTCACAAAGAACCTTAAAATGTTGACAGTGTATAAAAGGAAAATCAAATTGTATATATTTATTGTTACTTTCAGTTTGCTAATGCTATGACTGTGAATTTCTTACAGCTGACTTTCAAAATTGCAAGAAGTGATGTTTGACAAAGTGATACTGTATTTTCCAGTAGTTTGAATTCTCATTTCTTTTTCAACATATCTCAAAATTTTATGATGTCATTTAAGGATTTACATTTTTAAGGCACCTGAAATATGTGCTTTTAATTCAACAGCTGATTAAAGAAAAAGCTATGTTGCCATCAAAACTGATTATCACATTTCCTCAAGCTGTTTTAAGGAAAACAAATATTAAATGACTTAGCAGGGCAACTGATAGTCTGTTGAAATGTAAAATTTTAAAGTTTTCTTTTTTTAAAATGAGTATATGTCTAGGGATTCTATAAATTCCTTGTCTATTTGTTACTTGCTGTACAAAACTATTTTATACTTTTTTAAAACAAAATAATAGGCATTTAGGAGCTTCACAATTTAATCCTTTTTCTGCTTACACATACAGCACAGTAAACCTTAAATACTGTAAAAGAACAATTTCATTCTTGACTGTAATTTCTTAATGTCTTTCCCTTTCTCTTTGCTCCAGCTGCCCATACATACATACATACCAGAAGTCTAAAATATTTAGAGGAAATCTCATTTTTCTCTCTCTTAAGTGCATTTAAATTTTCAGCTGTTTCTTTGAACAATGTTTTACACACAACTGTATTCTCTTAGCCAACCCTTTTCTTGAGAGTAGCAACCTACCCCAAGTTTCTCTACCAAAATGCCACTACATTTTACATTGAAATCTAATCATATTTTACAAATAATTTTTCCCCAGCAAATGTGTGTTCAGAAAAAACACACAGGCTACATTCCACATGCAATCATGCATGTGTTTCTTTTTGTTTTTCCTTAATCTCTAATGTGTTAGATAACTAAGCAACCTGTGAAACTTACGGCTGTCCAGGCTTCTTTTCTGCATCGAGAACACAACCATTCATTATGGATTTCATGAGAAGGAACACCATAGCAACCTAGAATAAGAGAGCTGGGTTGATTAACATATTCTACCTTTCTATCTATGATGTCATACAATTCAACTGTGTATAAACACTAGCAAAACACACCTCCTGTGACCAAGGAGACTTTTCCAGTCTTGGCTTACCACTAATTCCCTAGTCTATGAAATAGATAAATTGGACACACAGACACTCTTTCCAAAACTCAAAAAAAACCCCCAAAACCAAAAAACCCCACACCAAACCAAACTGAAAATCAAAAGAAACAAACAAAAAACCCACCCCAAACACCAAAAAACCCCAAACCCCAGGGAATTTCTTATTTTCTGTCAGTTCAATAGCAAATCACCAATTCTCCCTGTAGTAAAAACGTACAATTTTAATTAATGTACTGGCATTTATTCTATGCAATTGTACCGTACTTCCATGTAAGAATTTCACATGGGCTTCTTAGAGTTAACTATTCAGACCCTACTGTCTATAGAAGATACTGCAGAAAACCCATGCATTCATCATTCACTCTTGAAATAAAAAAAGAATGCAAGGTGAAGGAAATAACTGCATATCTAAAGTCACTAGCAATATTCACAAGTCCTCAAATCCAGCAGGATTTCACCCTGACTAGTTAATAAGGACATACTAACATCCGACAGTGGTTTAAAATACAAGAAGTAAAAGAGGAATTTAACAGCTCAGAATTGACATACGAATCAGAAGTTCGTGATTATTGAAAGTTTACAGGAAAGTTAATTCTTCACTATTTTCACAGCAATCTTTTACAAGTAATAGAAAATGTAACATAGTTTTAAAATAAATTTAGCCAGCCATTGAAGCGCTACACATGGAAATGTTCTTCAAGTACTTCTGAAGACATACTAGGGGCCTAGTTAACTATTATTTATCAATAAAACAAGATTTTAAATTACATTTCTGCCAACTGAACAATTAGTTTATTTACTTGCATGAACCCGTACAGAACACTTTGCACAGGAAATCAGAAGACTTGTTCCATCTTCTTCGATAAAGGCATTTGATGGATAGTTTTCAGTGTTTTCTTCACTATAGATAAAACACATCTCTGGAATAAGAGGTTTAGTCTTTTCATTTTCAGACATCAATGTTTCTGCTGAGTTTGCTTCCCTGAAAGTAGGACTCTCTTCATCATGACTGTCTGGCTGGAAAATAAACAGAATTTATATTTAAGTAAAAGAAAGGAGAGTCAGTCTTACTCCTCCTTTTGTCAATGATGAAATGACTTTTCCCCTCCCAGCTCTTGCACTAACAATGGAACAGTTTCATGAGAAAATTATCCGCTTCTAGGCATCTATCACAGTCATTCTATAGTTCCTTGACTCTTCAAATAAATGTGAAATCTAGAATAGCACTCAGCCTGCAAACTAGTGTTATTGCAGCAGTGTTCAATGACACTGTACCTCTGTCGCCCTTTGAGCCCTTTAACTGGGTCCAGTGCAATAAAAGTTTTCTTCCTAGTTACCATGCAGTTTAGCAGCTTCAGAATTAGTAGCATAGTACTAAGGCAGCATTTTTAGCTGACATTTGACACAGGAATTCCACAAGCCAGTATCAAACAGTGCTTTGCATTAGACTGTTTCTATGGCAATATTATTCCCGAGAAGGCCTAGGTACTGTGAAAACACTTATTTTTTCAACACTGCGGGAAGGAGACACAGAAGAGGCTCTGACGAAAAGCATTTGAAGATGGACATATGAGGAAATAGCTAAAAGATACAAACCTGTGTGGATTCACCACCTCCAAAACGACACATACAAGAACACCAGTCCTACATAAACCCTAGTAGAAGGCACACACTGTCTGCAACCAAGGATAAATGCAGGTGAGCAGAGTACCGGTTCTGATTTTAACAATACTGAGTTTATTTGCTTCTCATACAGCTCAAATGCACAAGCTTATCTTATTTCTAATTTACTGGAAATAAGTAGCTGGGCAGCTAGTTTACACTTGACCCGGAGATGGAGCTGTTAGGATCTTGCTTACCTTGTAGTATGGCATGAGAAGAGTGCAAATGGCACAGTGTGGTTCCTTTTTTGCACAAGCTGCGTTATACTCTTTTTCAGCATTGAAATTGGGTCCTCTTGTCTGCCAAAGGTAGACCAAAGGCCTGGCCCATGTCTCTGTCTCTTGAACTTCCTCTTCAGTTAAGGTAGTTTCAGGCAGTTCTTAAAGAAAAAAAAACAACTGGTTACATTGTAGCCCTGGAATGAAGACAAACAACAATGATCTGCCATGTGCACTAACAACGAAGATAAACTGATCCTGTAAGAAGTCTGTGTGTGAATACAAATGCAGAAGTCTAAAACAATTATGCATCAGGACAAGCAATACAAAAAAGTGCTTTGACACCCATGTCATGAGCTGACTGCTCCACACAGAGCATGAGAAAGTACGTCACTAGCTCTACCGTTCACAATTTCTATTAATATCCAAAACATCGCATCTCACTCTCCCACTCCTTAATTCCTCCAACCTCTACCCCATATCCTATGCATTCTGCCCTAAACTCCTTTCAGACGGAACATGTTGCACCCTGACAAGCACCACCAGACAAATCACTCCATTCACCCACAATGGCACTTCTCAACCCTTTGTGGAAACTGACACTCATTTTCCAAAGGTAAAAAGAGATCAATGTTATAGCCAGGGAGTAACAGGGAACAAGAAGATCTAAGATGTAGCTGAAGATGCATGCTGGACACCACTATGGGAAAAATTATTTGGTAATATCAGTGATCTGTTCTGGATGTTGTAAAAGTTTATTTTACTTATTAGTAGTGTTGCCATGCAGGGCTCCATAAAAATGACTTCATGAAATCAGACGCCTCGAGAGAAGCTGGGAACTAAAATCAGACTGAAACGCCACAAGAAACAGCTTATTCAATAGGAGTAATCTAAAATTGTAATCATTTTCTGTTAATAAAGATGTGGAAAAGGGAAAGCTGTGAAAAAGAGCCTGGGTGTAAAACTCTTGCCCCAGTGAAATCAATAGCAGAATTATTAATGATCCAGCTGTTAACACCAGAATTTCAGCCCAGTCACATGTTTGAGCTGGCTGGAAACCTCAAAGTATCTTCACAGGCAACCTAGAGACTTTGCCACCTGCAAAATATACAGATTATGGGGAAGGAAATGTCTTCTCATTCTAGAAAGGAAAGCACTGATGATGGGAAATGTTAATTATATTTTTCTGAATTGGGTCCTTATACACTGCTCTGATTAATGATGCTGTGGTAAAGTTTGTTCAAGTGGACAGTACTTAGTAAATCTTTCATGATCAATGAGAAGGCATGCAGGTGTCAATTAGAATAATTAAAATAATGTGACTGTAGGAAGGAAAATGTGGGAAGTTATTGAATAGAACGTTCAGACAACAAAAAAAAGGTCTATAGTAGGCAGTCCTTTTCTAATGATGTATTTAAGAAAAACTGTTTCTTTCACAAGAAGAAAATTTCAATAGATAAATGTTTAATGAAGTACATTAAGCTGAATCATCACATTCCTTCAGCCCATGACTGCCTTCCACTTTACAAAAAAGCAGAGGCTTTATGGGTCTCCTCCTAGGATAAATTGTCACACATTGCCACAAAACCACTATAAAGTTGACAGCATTTTCATTGGTGTTGATTAAAATATGGATTAAAATATTCGTCCGCAAGCAAGCCAAATGTAGCAAAAATAAATAAATATATGTAAATTTTATTTCATTTTTAATGTTTTTTTCAAGAAAACTAATATCAAACTAATATCAAGTCAATAAACATTTGCCAATAACCCAGGTAGAAGGACAAACACAAAACATCTGCAAAAAAGCTGTCACCAAGCCAACATTCAGCAGCAGAGCTTTATGGTGAATAACGTAGCTGTAAAAGAACAGCAGTGAAGAAGTAGCTGAACACAAGGAAGAAATGAAAATACAAAATGCCAGCAACACTTTTATAGCTTTCTGTATTACTTAAGTTAAAAGCTTAACTAAGCTTTTAGTTAAAAACATTCTGTCCAGCCATATTTTTTCTATTGCATGCAATTTTCCAGAACTCTAAAATTAATAGCTCTGAAATCTATGCCTCTAGTTCCATTTCTATCCATTTAAGTCTTCCCTTACAGAACAGTCTTGCAAGTGGCTTCATCTTTGCTAACTTATTTTACAAATTCTTTCTTTGACATTATTTTCTTTCAGGAGCTTATACTGCCATTATTTTAAATATTTTCAATATAGTTGTGAGCTCACATAGAATTCAGGGCTTGATTGTGCCTGATGAAGAAAACAAAGAGGAACACAAAAAGAATTGTGAAGGTTTGTAACTTACACCTTCCATATCTATTATCCACTTTGAAACTGACATCCTTTGATTCCAGCACTCATTATCACTGCTGAATAATTCTCCCAGGAGAGCTGAAGTCTTCACCCTGAGCCTCATCCTATTATGTTCGTCTTTAGTCAAAAATCTATCTTTGGATTTCCAGTCTATTCTGGATCAATTCTGAGTCAATTCTACAATGATAGCTCTGGTTCTCTCACATGGTCCTCTGGTTTTCCACTGCCTCCAGCACATTGCTGAGTTCATGACCATATTGGTTCTGCTTTTGATGAGAACAATGTTTATATCTTAATTGCATATAAACTCCACAATTGCAGTTCCTTCTTGTGTGATCTTTACAAATCCTTTCCAAACCAAGGGAGTGAAAAGAGTGCAAGAGCCAGGAATAAAGCTGGCAGTACTCTTAAAACAATTTGTTGCTTTCAAAAGCTTTGTATATATTTTCGAACCTTAGTCCAAATGAAGCCAGGGACAAAGTGTCTTATGCAGATGTACCAGACTGCATCTTCCATAACCTCCAAAAAACACTATTTTAATAAATTTTTTTTCCCCTTTACCTTACATTTTTAGAGCAACTGCTTCCAGTTACTTATTCACTAGAAGCGAATCCTCCTCATTTGCCTCTGATGTCTATATCTCCAATCATGCGTTCTATCATCTTTGAGGTATGACTGTCTTTTTAACACTCCTTACAGCAGTCTCATAGTCTCTTTGCATGAGCTTTGGCTACCAGGCTTTCTGATGTGAATCTCCTGCATATTACACCCTGCAATCTCGCACTCCTCTCTACCATAATAAGCGCAGGACAGCCAGGAAGGGAAAAATATCCCTCCTCTTTTCAGAGGGCGACTAGCTGACCCAGCACTTCTTAAAGGAATGTTACATTAACAGTATACGAAGTTAAGAATAGACAGAGTGGATGTTCTTAAGGGATACAAGCTTTGCCTAATCCTCTGTTATCACTACTGTATGGCTTGTGAATTTCAGTTCTCTTCAAGAATTACCTAGGCAACCTTAGGCTTAATTTATCATCTTTCAAGGGCTTCAGAAATATTAGTTCATCTCCTTACAATCAACATTCACCCACACACACACTGAAATTGTAAAATGTCAAAAGTAATTGATATTAAAAAAAAGAAAAGTTACAGAGTACATGTCTCCCATTACAGAATGCTGCCTTCAACAACTCTCTCACCAGGTAGAATATGCAATTTTCTATGTAAATAGTCTACATCAGTAAAACTTGAGCAGTTTCTGTTTGTGTGCTTTTTCCAAGGTGCACCAATTTCATTGACAGCAAGAATTTCCAGGTCAGCTTCCCCAGTAGTACAGATGCAGCTACCTTCCTGTTTTCCAAAAGTCAGAGAAGTTACGTGCCATGAATAAAACCTAAGAATTTGTTTATCCAAAACAGGAAACAGCTCTCAAACTGTTTGAGAGAAAGCACAGAGTATATGATCACTTGATGTAACAAACATTGCCTTCTTAGCACAATTTACAGCCTTTCTTCACTTGTCCATTTAAAAATTCCAAAGTACTATTTACGTCCCAAAAAAACCTGGAAAACTTGAGGGGGTTTTAGAAATTTTTTTGCTATTTATCCAGTACTTCTCATTTCCTCTTATTCTTTTTAAGGACTCCTTTCATTACTTACTACATAACGGAAGAGCAATCAGTGACTTAGCCTAAAATAAATTTACTTTCCTGACTCATATTGGCATGTGTAGTTTCAGGGTAGACATTCAGGTGCCTCATGTGAGCTCAGTATTTTTTTGACCAGTTATGTCTGTTAGAAGTATGGAAGTGCCCAGCACCTTCATCTGCTTCTATGCAATGGTACAAAGGACACAGGGCAACTGCAACCTCCAGTTGCCTCCATTCAAAATCCACCTTAACTGAGGATTCTTAGAGTAACAATGGAGAACAATTTGTTTTGAAAACTCTCAAAAGCTCCATTCTCATAAGTAGGCATACTTTCTACTTCAATTATGTAGCAGTGCCATTTCCCATTACTCAAAACCTGCAAAAAACATGGTGGAAGCAGCAGCTCCTACAGTGAAAGAGTCAAACATCGCCCTCCAAAAATCACACACCTACTTTACAAGACCAGTAACGTACCGTTTCATGAAGCACTATGAACATGATGTATTGGCATTTTTTTGAAAGAGCCTGAGAATGTTGTCTCAGTTCTGGTAGAGCAAGTTTTGATGAACAGTCACTTACGCAACGCTGCCAACCAACAACACTCTGAGACATTTGCCATTATTCAGCCAGATCTTCTTTGCAATAAAGTGGCCTGGCTCTAAGAGCAGCCCAAGACAGATAATCTGAAAGACTCAGGTCAACCAATGCAGTGATATGAAACACAATATATGTTTACAGAGAGGATTTTCTTTGTACAACACTTGAAATGGAGCTAGGGAATCTATCTTGACTTCTATGTCTGCTGCAACCTGGCTCAAATCACTGATGCTTCCTCACAGTTCACAGGCAGTAAGTGCATGAACAGGACTCTGTACAGGTGTGTAGCAGAAATACCTGGTGAAAATTGATCTGTCATTTGCTTTTTTCAGCTTTTCAGCATGAAACTTAGATTGAAAATTAAGAATTGATCAAGACAAAACTGAATAACGATTTCTTTATATTCTTTGATAAAGAAACGTCAAATCAACTGAAGTATAGTACAGGATACATATTGCTGTCAGAGAGTATACAAGAAAATACAGGAGTTGAACCTGCTAGCCATGACAAGGAAATTCAATGTACATTTGCAGCTCAACTGACAGCACTGTGTAAGAGATTGCAAACTCCCCAGCACAACACATAGGCGCACTGACAAATAGTCAAAGAACCATCTTTAAAGTCTTCAGTTGACGTATTCTTATTTAATCTCCATCTGAATCATGACACTCTACTTTAGACATAGTAGTTATTCCCATAGCAACAAATATTGCATCAAAAATTGAGGCCATCACTTCAGCTACAAAAATAAACATCTCTTTAGCAGAACACCTTCTCACACAACACCATGTTCAAGTGTAAATGTTATGCTTAACCTCAAATCTAAGTGCTACTTATAGGAATTCAGAATTGCTTAACAATGCAACAGAACTTTAATTACCTGATTCACTTTCTTAGAGTCAAGCTCACTCTTTTCCTGAGACAATTTGTCTCCAGAGAACTCCAGTAGATAAGACAACGTGCTCAGAGGCTAACTATACAAAGATGTATGCACTCACTCCCTACTTCGAAGTGAAACTATAAGAAGAACCATTCAGCACACTTTCTCAGGATGTATTAAAATTCCCTAACTATAAAAATACAGCAAAGGGTTTCTTTACTTTAACTGCAAAAATGAAAATCCTCTGCTTATCACATGAAGCCTTTACTATCTGGAATATGACATGCCTGAGGAATTATATGAAATAAAAATTAAATAGCCTACACTAAAATAAACCATTTTTATGTTAAAAAGGACTGTCTACACAACATCTTGCACCACATAAAAACTCAATTAACTAATTTTTTTTTAAAAGGTTAAAAAATAGGACACCGTATAAGAAAGAAAAATAAAGACTTTTACTTGCACCATTGGAAACATCTATGTAGACATGACCCCAGAAACTCATAGCTAAGGCAGAGTCGGGAAACACAGCTGGGAAACAAAAGTAAGTATCGTAGAACTTCTACAACCTATCATCCGTGTAAAGTTAAGAACATGACTAGAAGTGTGCATTTTAAAATAAACTCTAATTTCAAACCAGCCCCTACCTTTGGCAGGTGCCTTGTGTAATCAATAAGGGCCAAAAGGGACCTTCTAAGATTTGGCTCATTAACAAGGATGTGTTACTCAAAAGAAACAAATGTGAAATTATTATTCAGAGAATCAAGAATTCCCTGATGGCAGAGAACGAAACAAAAAAACCCCAAGATGCTCTTATCTTTAGACAACTTAATATGAGCTCCATACTCAATTAATATTTTCTAAGAGAGAAGAAGAAATCTTGGGCATCCCATATGCGGAAGAGGACCTACTACTAAAGTCCTTCTATTACTATTACTCCTTCATTCTGCCTAAAAACCACTGGCACTCTCCTGAAAAAACTTCTTGATGATGGAGGTATATTTTGCATGTAAATCAGGGCACTGTTCCTCTAATTTACACTTTAATGTTTCATGCATCCTGTGACCGATCAATAAACACCTGAAACTGAAGAAAGCTCAGCAGACACGCACAAGGGCTCTGTGCTTTTGAATCTCAGGGAAGAATCTAGGGAATGACTGTCCATAGTTGCTGCAAAGGAAGCCAAATTTATCTCAACATAAAAGGGAACAGAGGGTGGCCTTTGTTTTAGATAAATGGCTGTATGAGCTCAGTTGATCAGCTGATTATGTAAACATTTTTCCCCAAGTTAATCAGAAGATTACAAATGTCTTCCTGAGCCAGCCAGACCAGAGAATGGGAAGCGTGTATATGGTTCAGTCCAACACAAGAGAATAAAAACTGAACATAGAACAAAATGAACTGAAGCGACCAACAGGTTTGAGCCAACTTGAACTCACGTATTCCTTCCCAGAAAATGGTGACACAGTGAGCATATACAGACTAGTAATGAGAATCACATTTATATCGTGATCCAACTGTGTATTGCAATATACATGCTCTATGGTACTTGTTCTGTGATTTTAGTATATTGCTGTAATATTTTGCTAATGCAAAAACCAGTAAATTTGGTATTAAATACTTCTTGTGTGGGACATCTAAAAGAACATGGTCAGAGGGCATCAGACTCTGGCACAAGGAACACAGAATTCAGTTCTTTAGTACTGGTACTTAAATTGCATGTACAAGTAAAAAGACTGACTTGAGTTCTGTTATTAGAGTGTTAGGCATAAGAGTTTCCAGAAATCCAGAAATTTCCTGGATGAGATGTAAACCTTCAAAGTTGGAGCATATTTTTAAATCAAGTTCAAAGACCCTGTACTGGATACACTTTGACAATATATCCTACTTGGATTCAAACATCTTATCAATACATCATTAAATATATCACTGATTTTAGTGAGCTTTGATAACAACTATGTGGAGCAGCCTTCACACAAAGAGAGTGACATTTCTGCCTCTTATAGCCTCCCAAGGAGAGCTAATCATGCAAGCCTGTTAGCATGCACATTTTTTAAAAAATACTCTCACATGAACAAACCCTGTTTCTAGTAACTTCTGTTATGTTTCCGGCTGTAATTGTATCACATATTCATGCTGAAGTCTAAAATGGGTCAATACTAGCCCCCTCAAAAAATTATTAATGGAATGATGTAATGCAGGATATCCCTATGCATTTAAAAACATCTCCTTACTGCCACCTCGGACACTGGTCACAGTGATTTTTCCATGAACTACCAGGACATGTTTACTTCACTGCAAGTATAATGCTTTGTTGCAACATTACTTTACTAGATACAATTCATAATGAGGTTAAATATTTGGTTTGCTGAGGGGATGGAGCAATCCAAAAGAAAAGAAGGGACACTTGATGAGCCAATTAATTACTTTAAATAAATGCATAACAGGTGTTATAAATCTTACTGTATCATATTATAATTCAGTCATAGTGGTACTGATACTATAAGGTGATTAGCAATGCCAAACCCCATATTAATTCCTGCTGTCATATTTGTACCTGAAAATAATATTTATATAGGATTAATTAAACTCTGTAATGTCATTTCACATTACTAGTACCCATTTATGCAATAATTTATATGCATCTGCATCCCTTTACATGTTTAAGAAAAGTGAAACAATTCACTAAAACAAACTGTGTAGACAAAAAGAAAATTATAGCCCAGAATCTGTTTTGGTACAAAGGAAATTCCTTCTACACCAAAGTATTTATAAACCGTTATTGTGCTGCTTTCCAAGCGGGTAAGTGAATGAAATAAATGTTTTCACAAACGTTATTGGTGTAATAGTTCGTGGCAAACTTGCTCCGACTCAATGCTATTGCTCTGAATGGCTTTTGCTTACTAAGTGAACCTCAGATTCTCAGACAGAAAACATTTGGGCCATTTGCAGAATGGGCTGTTGCCAGTATTTGCTGATTTAACCCAGCAGATGTGAAAAGCCATAGATGCTAATACAGTACAATTTGCTTTTGCCAGTCTCAACAATGATTCTCCTGCTTGGGGTTATGTTCCACTAATGTTTCCTGGCTTTGTACAGCAGCATTCTCTGCTATGAAGAGCATGGCAGCATCTGTTATTTTTCAGGTAGTTGAGCATAATCTCAGCCCTGGGAGGCATTATCTATAGTTTCAAATGTCCTGGAGGAAATAATAATAATAATTAAAAAAAGTCAGGGAAAACGACTTGCAACTTCAAAACTTTATTGTTCCTGCAGCATATCAGCAAACTCAATTTCAGAAATTGTGTTTCTTTTTTTCTGATTGTCATAGATTTCATAGCAAAATATGAAAATGTAAACTTTTTTTTTCTTGTACTGTACAATAAATTTAATTTCTTTTATGGTACTGTACAGTAACAGTACTATAATGTATGTACATATTTTTGGTTAGAGAGTCTAATCACTGAATTATCAATTAATACTTCACTTCTCATAAAAATTGTATGTAAAGACAGCCATACTGAATCGGAGTTTTAAAGGCTACACCTAAATGCTCCTGGATTAAATAAGGTTTAGCTCACAAAAGAAACGAATGGGGTGCTTTATTAAAAAAAGTAAAATATCAAAAAATTGTAAAACATTAGCTGAAGCAGATCTCGGAATGTTGTAAAAGGTCAGAAAAATTCAGAGTTCAAAAAGTTTTTAAAAAGACAATTTGACAGAACTGAAAGATGCATTTAGATACTGGCATACCCTGACTTTGCTTGAGCATATCATTAAGAGTCCCATAATGAAATTCCCATTTGTTTTGTGATTGAACTGTGTATTACAATTGCTACACTTTGCTAAATGTAATTTGTATTTATATTGTGATTGAACTGTATATTACAACTGCTACAGTCTGCTAAATGTAATTTGTACTTGCACTGTGATTTAAGTGCATTGCGGTATCACTCTGCTAAATCGAAATCCCATGTAACTTCAACTAATTTCAAATAAGAAAGTTTTGTGTTATTCATGAAACTGTCCACACGTAGAATATCTAAAAGAACCTGGTCAGAGTATATTTTGTTATGATGTTAACTGGCATAGTTGACAGGATATTCCTGAGGGTGAGCAGTACCCATTAATGCAGTAATGATTACTTTGGCAAAAACATGCTTTCTGATTTGGTGTTAGTCACAAATAAGAACCTAGTAGGGAAAACCTGCATTGTGATTAAGAACAGCTAGTGGTAAGATTGGCTGCAGACAGGGCCACTACCATTTAAAAGAGGAGACAGAATTATTGCAAATACCAGCAGAGACTGGAAAAATTTCACCGGTAACTTTGAAAAGAAGGGATGGGAAAACCGTAATGGGGATTTTTCATGGACAGCAGAACAAAGCACTGATCCCATTGATGTTTAGGATGAATCTGAAAAATTGAAAGATTCTAACAAGTTGAAGAAAGGAGAGAAAAGCAGAGCTTCACAGGCTGCTGGGTACTTACTTGTGACTAGTAGTGCAGAAGTTAAAAGAGGAGAAATGAACACATAGCATGCTCAAACTAGAGTGAGAAACAGTTGCAAAAGGTAATGTAATGCATAAGCAACGTACTCAGAGAATCAAAGGAAGTTCTTCGACTCACAAGTTGCAGCCTCAAATCATGTGATGCCCATACAAGCAGGGATCATTTACTATGGTCTACTGAAATAGATCTCATTCAAGTGGTGGCCACCATCTATGTCAAGGACAATGAATGATCAGGAGATACCTGGTTTGCTACTGATCCTTTTCAGGGTGATGATTCAGGTGACACATGAGAAGAAAGTATTATGAAAGTGTTTGCTCCCGTGGCAAAAAACAAATAAACTAAGAAAGCAATGGGCCTAAACCAGTTGCAACCCACACATTCCTTCCTAGACACTACAAACATCCAGCACTGTGACAGTGAGCATATTATTACTAGAAACCAGTAATGAAATTCACATTTGTATTATGACTGAACTATATGTTGCAATTGCCACACCCTCCTAAATGTAATTTGCACTTATATTATGATTTGCTAAATCCCATGTAACTTCAACTGACTTTAAATAAGTATCAATTTTCTACTATGCACTTAATTTTCCATATGTAGAGTACCTAAAAGGATCCTATCAGACTGTACTGGAACGCAACTTTTTCCTCTAACAAATGACAAAGTAATGAAAGTCTTTTTAATTTACATGGCTATGCTATTGATAAACTAACTGATACTGAGAAAGCTCTGAGGACTCATGGCGTAGACAATCAGTTTACATAACCTGTAAAACTAATCTTACAGGACTATATAGCATTGACATTTTTTAAAACTACCATTTTATTTTGCTTACTAATTCTTGCAAAAAAATTATCCTCTACTTCTAACAGTGGACAATAGAAGTACCTCATAAATATAAGAGGTAAAAATTAATCTTTCATCCACTGAATTCCCTTAATAGCTGCACAACTTTTTTGTGAATATGAAATGAAGAATTAAGTCCTAATAGTTAAAGGTCAAATTGTCAAAGATGTCTACCAATTCTGGCTACCTAAGCTCAAACACAAGCAACAAATTCTTACTGATACTAAAAAACATGAACTACCTAGTGACTCCAGAAACACAGGTATTTATCCTGTCCAAAAACCAAGCTCAAAGGTACACCACTGATTAATCAACTGTATTTAAAATGTGGACATGAGGCCACAGAAAGGTAGATGTTCTTATAGCTATAAAAACTGCCAATTCGAAATATGTACAGCATATTTGTGTTATAATTTCCATTTTTATATATGTACATTATAGTAATTCCAGTAATTTCACTTGTCTTTACGCTGTGCAAGTTTAAAGAATAGCCACTGTATTTATAATTTAGTTCAAAGAGGCATCTCATCAAAATCAAAATAGAAAAAAAGAAAATCTACTGGAATTTACCACATAGCCTATCAGCAAAAAACGTAGCTATCAGTGCAAAACCATTACAAGAACAGACTACAGGGTAAAGACTGGCAGATATCTGCTCTCTTGAAATGCTTTAATTCACAGCATTGTAAAAGACTTATTACCAGCTGCTTTCTCCATTCCATTCCCTCACGTATTTTTTTACAGTTTTTAACGAGCAGAATTTTTACTTTGCATTCCATTTCGATTTACTTGCAGTAAATTGTACTTACCAGCTAGATGATTTGATCAGTAGCTAAAATTAGAATGGAATTTTTAGGAACATTCACATGCTTACTGATTTAGTAATGAAACACAAAAGCTTGCCATACAGTTTCAAGAGCTTACTAAAGCTCATTTAAGCTAACCAACTCCAAATACAGAATATGTATTTCAATTTACAGTTATTTCATATAATTAAGGATTACTTAAACCGATCATGTGTATCTTTATCCCAGTATTTGGTACATAGGATGTCAACAATATAAAATTAGTGTATCACAAAGGATTCAATGAAATACTTACCTTTCTCTGCATAAAAGACAAAACCATTATTTTTTTCATTACTCCTCATTATTTATTGTATTATATATTATATTATTTATATTAGAGAGCAGATTCGCCAACATACTCTGTTTTATTCCACTCTAGAGACAAAAAACAGTACCAAGAGAGGAAAAAATATTTTATCGTTACCTTATATCTCTCAGGCAGCACAAATCTAACCTATGCCAATATAACATTCCAGCACAAGTGCCTCTGGGCAAAACACAAGTGAAATTTTGAGGAACCAGGTTACTTGGATGCTTACAGTTAAGATTGTGCTGAAATTTTTCATTGAACCAAGGCCTTGGGTAGTTACTTACCTTTATAAATTAAGTATGGAAGATGCAAAACAGAAAGATTTGATCACAGGTCCAAATTCACATGACAAATCGGAGTGTAAATTGGAATTAATAGCTTCAAGCTACAGTCCCTGCACAAATCACTAAAACAAACATGCCATAAACACTCCATACACTAGACAACAATTGCATTCAACCTCCCTCAAGGATCAATTTCTTAAGTGTAATTATTTTGCACATTTAAAAAATATATATATTACAGACACTTCTCAGCCAAGAAAAAACATTTAGTAAAACCCCATTGGCATTGAAATCAAGTCACTACTGATGGTTTACAAAGCAGCTTCAGATTTTGACAAAGGCAATGATAACACTATGGGCTGCTTTTTTTTTTTTTTTTTTAATTTGGGAAAAAAAATAATTACTACTATGTTATCTTGGGACTAGGATAATTTATTAGCCCGTCCTCTGTACTAATATCTCAGGAAACTAATCCTTGTTAAATGCAAGTCATACATTTTTTGTGTTTCTCTTTGGACCGTAATTATAGAAAGCGAAGCTCAACTCCAGAAGATAATCTACAGAAGAGACATGTGTCCCTTTGGCAAATTTCATATCAAGTTTGCTTACTGGCTCCATAGCTACCCTTGAGAAGGCTACTGAGAGGCTGCACTAATGCAGCAGGAACACTATTTTCATTTTGACACACTTGGTAATGAGAAATTATACATACCCCTGTATCTAAGACTGCAGTTCTATCCGCTCCTTTAAGAGGTAAAATATTATATTTTAAAGCTAAGAAAGCTGCACAATTGAAGTTGTAAGGTCCATCTAGAGGACAATGAGTTTTTATGATCACTACATTTACCACTGTCCAGCAAATGAGGCATAAATACTAGAGGAACTGGTTTGTTCTCCCCTCTTGAATCAAAATAATGGCTACTCTTAGGTCCTGACATTTGTAGGTGTCCACTCAAAAAGGCAGACAAGCTCTGCTTGTGAAAGATGACAAGGGACAAGAGCCGCCAGTGGCAATAATCAGAGTTGTCAGTTCTTGCCATTTCTGGAGATCAGCTGCGAGCCCACAAAGCTGACATGAGTACTGGGCATTTAGGAAAAGCTTATATTTGACCTGTCAATACCTCCCTTTACTAAATACCTGCTAAAGATTCTACCGCAATTTTGTAAAGTTTTTTTGAGTCTTCAGGATACCACATGCTACGTAAGTGCTAGCCCTTTTTCTTAAATATAATAATGAAATCTTGAAAATGGAATTTAAACAAATCAGAAGCAATGCAGCTACCAGAGGAAAGGAGAGAAAACACGTTTGTCTAGCACAGCGATACCGCTGCAAGTGGTAGATAGTGCCGGTCTCCTCCAATGCTAGATGATGAAGTATGAAAAATGCAAATTCCGTACTTGATTAACTCATACTCACACAAAAGCAAGAAGTAAAACTCCATTCAAAAACCAGATTAATACAGTATGGGAGCAAAAGCAATACTACAAATTGCAATACTAATGTGGCAAAAATAAACACGCCTCTGTCAATTGGTTAAACAAATTCTTCTCTACTTCCTAAGTCACACCAAAAAAAAAAAAGTTAACATTTCTTCCTGAAATAAGTAAGAATCTTCAAGCAGAATCTGGCATTTTAAGCTCTGAAGCAAAAGAATCCTAATTGCATCTACAAGTGTAATTTTCCCCTATTTCAGCATGCTTAACCTATATATGACATTGCTGAACATGCCTTATATGGCTTGACTACTGGTATCAGTTCAAGCACATCTCATAAAATGCTGAGAGTGAACGTAAAAAATGAAGAAGCTTTATTTTATGTCACAGCAGAAGGAAAACTACAGCTGTAAAACTTGCAATTTTCACTAATCAAACTCTTGTCCAAGCAACTCTTTCGATTCACAGTAGTCTTCTGTTTCCTTATTTTACAAAGTAATGAAAGCAAAATTACTTTGAACTTCTTAATTGTATTTAAAACACTAAAAGCTGTATACAAATAAACCCATACTGAATTCAACCTATAC